>NC_083442.1:10966887-11309887 GCF_020745735.1 Hemiscyllium ocellatum
GAGAGAAAGAGTCAGTAAGTGTGTGAGGAAGTGTGAGTGAGAGAGCATGAGTGTCAAAGTGAGAGACTGTGAAAGTCTGTGTGAGAGAGAGAGAGACTGTGTGTGAGAGAGTGAGAGAGAATGTGAAAGCGAAAGGAGAGTGAGTGAGAGTCTGAATGTGAAAGAGAGAGACAGTGTGAAAGAGAAAGTGTGAGAGAGTCAGAGAGAGAAAGAGAGCGAGAGTGAGTGAGTGAGATTTTTCCTGTGCCTTAGACCTCACTATCATACTCCGCTTGAGGAAGAAACTGATCTCTGAAAGCTTCCAATTTCAAATAAACCTGTGAGACTATAACCTGGTGTAATTTGATTTTTGACTTGTCCACCCCAGTCCAACTCTGGCATCTCCACATAGTGGTGTACAACACAGTGACCTAAACTCACCCATGCCCTCAGAAAAGGTAAGACAGACCTGATTCAACCAAATAGTGTGTAATTTACTATACACATTATTAAATGCATACTGGTTTCTACAGGACTTCAAAAGCACAATGTTTCTCTTAAAAGGATTTTCAAATAACTTTGTCCATACACTGACTAAGTTTTTTTAATTTACTCTTGAAATACAGCTCTTACATAAATCATATATATAAGTGTAATAAATATATACACACACGTATAAATCCCTACCAACCACACACTGCAGAAAAAAAGCCAACTCCTGCATATACAGGCATAAAATATACTCCATTGCAAGGATTTTAAACATGATATGTGATACATCAGCTCCATTACATGGCAAAGTCCTGTCTTTCCCATAGTTGGCGGACAAATTTGAACTCAAAAATAGCAGATACTTGACTTCAAATGTATTCAACCTCAGAAATATCTTAGAAACAGTTTCATCATCAAGAATGACAATATAATTTGTATTAAAATAAATGCTAGCATGATTGAGCATTGCTGTTCACGTTCCTACTATTCTGTCTACCAATGAACTCTGATACAATTCACAGTCATGACTAATTTTGCTAGGTCAGACACATAACAAGGACAGGGCACAGAAGGAAATTAATTGTAGGCATTTTAAAAAGCTTGTCAGTTATTTGCTCCCATGGTTGAAAAAGTAATGAATGAGTTCCTTCTGAGAAGGTAGATCGTTAATGATGGCTTTTCATAAAGATGAAAAACAGCATTTGCTCCTACACTAGTGATAGGGATGATACAAGTATAAAAGTCAGAGAGAATGCCAATGATACAACTAAACAAATTAGCACAGGCAGAGTGGAGGGGTTCTGAGTGGTCCAGCAGGCTTAAAGGATCCAAGGCCAGATAAAAAAAATCACAGGTTGTTGGGAAAGACGGATATAAAATAGTAAGTGCACTTGCAAAAAATGTTCATTTCTCCCTGGCCACTGGCGGATAGCCATCGTGGTACCATTATTCAAGAAGGGAGCAAGAGTTAACTAGGAAAATATCAGCCAATCAGTCTAACCTGGGTAGTGGGGAAACTATTGGAAGCAATTCTGAGGGACAGAATGAATCTGCACTTGGAGGGGTGGAATTATTCAAAGACAGCATGGTTTTGCTAAGGGAAAGTCATATCTCACCAACTTGACAGAATTGTTTGATGATGTGACCAGGTGTGTAGATGAGGGCAATACTTTTGATGAGCCTACTTGGACTTTAGCAAGGCTTTGACAAGGTCCCATCTAACACACAGGTGACAAAGATAAGAACCCATGCGATACAAGGAAATTTGGGAAATTGGATCCACAATTGGCTGACTGACAGGAAGCAGAGGGTGGTGGTTGAGGGATGTTTGCAACTGGAATTCTGCATCCAGTGGGGTCACCCAAAAGGGTCAGTGTGAGGCCCTTGTATTGTGGTTTATCTAATTAATTTAGACTTGAATGGATCAGTAAATTTGCAGATAATACAAAAATTGGTGGGGCTGATAAATAGTGAGGAGGATGTAGACAGATGGGTTGAGCGATGACAAATTTAATTTACTCTGCATAGGTGTAAGGTGATGCATTTGAGCAGGACAAACGATACATAGGAACACATATCGAACAGTAACACCCTGGGAAGCACAGAGGATCAGAACTGTGTGTAATTCTGGAACCAGCAGAATTCTGGAATAGAGGGACGTGAGTGCACTGGAGATGGTGCAGAGGAGATTTACCAGGATGTTGCCTGAACTGGATATTTGACAGACTCAGGCTGTTTTCTTAGAGTAGTGGAGATGATCGGGAACATGATTGAAATATTTAAAGGTTAGGAGAGGGATAGATAGGGTAGACAGGCAAAAAAACTTTTCCGTTTGACAGAGGGACATTGACTGGGGAACACCTACTCAAAGTTAGGGGCAGAAGATTCAGAGGAGATGTGAGGAAAAACTTATCCACCCAGAAGGTGATAGGAATCTGAATCTCACTGCCTGTAAGGGTGGTAAAGGCAAAAACTCAATGTTTAAATAACACTTAGATGTGCACTTGCAACATCAAGACATACAAAGTTATGGGCCAAGTGCTAGAAAATGGAGCTGGAATAGTTGGGTGAGTTTTGTATTTGACTTCTTCAGATACGATGGACTCTTTTTCTGTGCTGGAGATCTCTATAGCTATCTGATACAAAGTCAGAATTCACTTGATTGTCTTTTTTATATGTTCATGGGATGTGGCCTTTGTTGCCAAGGCCAATCCGATTGCCCACCCCAAACTGTCCTTTGGGTTGTGGCCACCAGCCCGCCTTCTTGAACCATGATAATCCATCAGGTGTAAGGAACATCCAACATCCCGGTAAGGAAGGAAGCTCCAAGACTTTGACCTAGTCAGTGAAGGAACAGTGATGTATTTTCAAGTCAGGATAGTGTGTGGTGGAAGATAACTTGCAGTTGGTCATGTTACCAGGTATCTCCTGTCTTCATCTTTCATCATTATTTGGTGATATTAATCCATCATAGCGGGATGTATTAGAAGATGGGACATTAAAAATCTAACAAGATAATGGTCAATTATGGTGCAGGGGAGCTCAGATTGTGAATAATTGTGGGTCTGACTTTACTGACTTAACACTAAGCTGTAACCACTTACTGAGCCTGCTTTCTGGAATTACCACAGGCTAAGTATTGTTCCATCTTTCAAGATGTTTTATATGAATACAAGTTGTCCTATATGCCAGATATAACTTTGACAAGTATGAAGGTGATGTACTTTGGAAGAAGTAACAAGACAAGGGAGTACACAATGATTTGATTTATTATTGTCACGTGTACCTAGGTACAGTGAAAAACTTTGGTTTACGAACAGTACAGGCAGATCATAGCTCAGAGTGCTTCGACAGAATGCGGCATATAAGGCTACAACTGCACAGGAAGTGCGAAAAGTAAGATCAACATTAGAAAATCAACATTATTTGAAGTAAGAGGTCCAATCAGCAGTCTAATAACAGCAGGGAAGAATCTGTTCTTGAACGTGTTGATGCGCATTCAAACTTGTATATCCTCTGTTTGACAGAAGAGGTTGAAAGAGAGCATTACCGGGTGGGAGGAGTCTTTGATAATGTTGGCAGCCTTTCTGCTGCAATGAGAAGTGTAAATGGAGTACATGGGTGGGAAGTTGACTTCTGTGAGCTGGTCTGGACTGTAGTTTCTTACAGTCTTGGCGAAGCAGTTGCCGTACCAGGCCATAATGCACCTGGATAGAATGCCATGATGCATCTGTAAACTTTATTGAGAGTCCTTATGGATATGCTGAATTTCCTAAACCACCTGAGGAAGATGAGGCATTGTTGTGCCTTCTTGACTGTTGCACGGGAAGTACAGCACAGATTGTTGGCTATCATCAATCTTTAAAATTTGACGCTCTCAACTCTTTCCACCTCAACTCCATTGATGTAGACAGAGTAATGCCCTCTTTTTTCCTGAAGACAATAATCAGTTCTTTTGTTTTGCCGACACTAAGAGAGAGGTTGTTTTCGTTACATCATGACCATCAACCAATCTATCTCCTTCCTGTATGCTGACTCATCACTGTTTGAGATTCGTCCTATTACAGTGGTGTCTTCAGCAAACATGTAGATGGCGGTCGTTTGAAAATTGGCTACACAGTCATGGGTATACACGGAGTACAGTAAGAGGCAGAGAACACATCCTTACAGGGTATGGGAATGAATGGGAAGACTGAGAAGCTCAGGATCTTGTGGCACTTATACCCAAATTTCTGAAGGATAATAAGATAGTTAAAGTGGCATACAGGACACTTACGTTTATTAGTCAAGACACAGGGAAAAGCTGGGAAGTTATGCTGGAGCTGTAGACTTAGGTTAGGCTACAGCTAGGGTAGTGTGCATCGTTCTGATCACGGCACTTTAGGAAGGATATGATTCAACTGGACAGGGTGCAGATGTGAGTCACCAGAATGCTGCAAGGGTAACAGCATTGTAGCTACGCAGAGGCTGAATGAGTTTGGGTTGTTTTCTTTGCAGCAGAGAAGATTGAAGGGGAATCTGATAGAACTATATGAGATTATGAACATCAAACAACTCAAAGGTCCTTGAAAAGTACCAATGCTATTTAAGATGGATTCTCATCAGCTGGGAGGACAGACATCAACATTCTTGAATTTGTTTCTTCCAGATATCAGCGTCCTTGAATTTGCCAATAACACCAGCATTGAGATTATGAACATCCAAAACCAACTCTGCTGGGTCAGCCACTTGCTTAGGACACCCGTGATCAGACTGCAAGTCTGCAGCTCAAATGAAAGGAGGATAAAGAAAGAGTTTCAAATACTCTCTAAAGACTTCCTGTAAGTAATCTAACATAAACGTCAAGACATTCGTTTAGAAGAATCCTAATTGGAGGAAATTCCGATATGAAGAGGGACTTTTTTTTTGAGACTACCCACCGGAAAAAAGGCCAGAGAACGGAATGCCAGCAATTTCAAGAACAAAGACCAATTCTACCTCCTAGAAATATGTGCGGTCGAAGGTGCAGCTCTAGAATCAGGCCCATCAGCCAAACAAGCCTCTCAGAACCATTACTAGTGATATGGAATTCCCTGGATGGACTATCATCCTCATTACCAAATGATTGTTGTCAATTATGAGGGGCATGGACAGGATGGATAAAAAGCAGTTGTTCCCCTTTGCTGCAGGATCAATACCTAGGGGGTGTAACTTTAAGGTGAAAGGCAGAAGGTTTAGAGGGGACTTGAAAAAAAAAGCTCCCTCACCCAGAGGGTGATTGTGTCTGGAATGCAGTCTGGGATGGTATCTGAGATGGGTAACCTCATAACTTTTGAAAATTACTTGGTTGGGCAGTTGAAGTGTCATATATTCAAGGCTTGTGCTGAGCGCTGGAAAGTGGGGCAAGTGTAGTTTGTGTATTTTTGGTGGTACAGACTCGATGGGCCAAATGGCCTTTTCTGTACTGCATGATCCTATAATATTCTCTGTAAAGAGATACAGACACACAGTAACTTTATCGATGACCAGATGATGGAAATCAAACATTACCATAAGACATAGGAGTGGAAGTAAGGCCATTCGGCCCATCGAGTCCACTCTGCCATTCAATCATGGCTGATGGATATTTCAACTCCACTTACCAGCGTTCTCCCCGTAGCCCTTAATTCCTCGAGACAACAAGAATCTATCAATCTCGGCCTTGAAGACTAAGCCCATTGATCATTGTGGGGATGTGCTATGACAATGAGTTTAGCAAGTGAGAGAAAGATAAAAAATGAGGAGAGAGAAAAAGAGACAAGAGAAAAGGGTTTTCCGACTCCAAAAACTGGAAATGGAGTTACAATCTCAGAGTACCCAGATAAATCTGCTTGGGAAATCTCCTCATTATACAGTAACAATCCAAATTCTCTTGCTCTAGAATCAAGATCTGAAATCCTTAAATATAGAACATAGAACATAGAAAAATACAGCGCAGTACAGGCCCTTCGGCCCTCGATGTTGCGCCGACCAAATCCTACCTAACCTACACTAGCCCAATGACCTCCATATGCTTATCCAATGCTCGCTTAAATGACCATAAAGAGGGAGAGTTCACCACTGCTACTGGCAGGGCATTCCATGAACTCACAACCCGCTGCGTAAAGAATCTACCCCTAACATCTGTCCTATACCTACCACCCCTTAATTTAAAGCTGTGTCCCCTAGTAACACCTGACTCCATTAGCGGTAAAAGGTTCTCAGTGTCTACCCTATCTAAACCCCTAATCATCCTATACACCTCTATCAAATCTCCCCTAAACCTTCTTTTCTCCAATGAGAACAGGCCCAAGTGCCTCAGCCTTTCCTCATACGATCTTCCTACCATGCCAGGCAACATCCTGGTAAACCTCCTCTGCACTCGTTCCAATGCCTCCACATCCTTCCTATAGTATGACGACCAAAACTGCACACAATACTCCAGATGAGGCCGCACCAGAGTCTTATACAACTGCAACATGACCTCAGGACTCCGGAACGCAATTCCTCTACCAATAAAGCCCAATACACCATATGCCTTCCTCACAGCACTATTTACCTGGGTGGCAACTTTCAGAGATCTGTGTACATGGACACCAAGATCCCTCTGCTCATCCACACTACCAAGTAGCCTACCATTAGCCCAGTAATCCATCTTCTTGTTACTCCTACCAAAGTGAATGACTTCACACTTAGCTACATTGAATTCCATCTGCCACCTTTCTGCCCAGATCTGCAACCTATCTATATCCCGCTGTAACCTGCCACATCCTTCTTCACTGTCCACAACTCCAATGACCTTTGTGTCATCCGCAAACTTGCTCACCCAGCTTTCAAGCCCTCCTCTAGATCATTTATAAAGATGACAAACAGCAACGGTCCCAAAACAGATCCCTGTGGTACACCGCTAGTAACTGCACTCCAAGATGAACCTAGTCCATCAACTACTACCCTCTTGTCTCCTTCCAGCCAGCCAATTCCTAATCCAAACCTCTAATGCACCCTCAATGCCATACCTCCGTAGTTTTTGCATTAGCCTACCATGGGGTACCTTATCGAACGCCTTGCTAAAATCCATATACACCACATCTACTGCTTTACCCTCATCCACCTCCTTAGTCACCTTCTCAAAGAACTCAATAAGGTTTGTGAGGCACGATCTGCCCTTCACAAAACCATGCTGACTATCCTTGATCACATTATTCCTAGCCAGATGTTCATAAATCTTATCCCTTACAATTCTCTCTAAGACTTTGCCCACAACAGAAGTGAGACTCACTGGCCTATAGTTACTCGGGCTGTCCCTACTCCCCTTCTTGAACAAGGGGACCACATTCGCTATCCTCCAGTCTTCTGGTACTATTCCCGTTGACAATGACGACATAAAAATCAAGGCCAATGGCTCTGCTATCTCCTCCCTAGCTTCCCAGAGGATCCTAGGGTAAATGCCATCAGGCCCAGGAGACTTATCTATTTTCATCCTTTCCAGTATTCCCAAAACCTCCTCCCTACATACTTCAAGGCCATCCATTCTAATCGCTTGTGACTCAATATTCACACCAGCAACAGAGTCCCGTTCCTGAGTGAATACTGACGAAAAGTATTGATTTAGTGTCTCACCAATCTCCTCCGCCTCCACGCACAACTTCCCACTACTATCCTTGACTGGACCGATACCTACCCTAGTCATCCTTTTATTCCTGACATACCTATAGAAAGCCTTTGGGTTTTCCCTAATCCTACCAACTAAGGACTTTTCATGTCCCCTTCTCGCTGCTCTTAGCTCTCTCTTCAGATCCTTCCTGGCTACCTTACAACTCTCAATTGCCCCAACTTAACCTTTATGCCTCATCCTTACATAGGCCGCCCTCTTCCCTTTCACAAGGGATTCCAATTCCCTATTAAACCATGGCTCCCTCACAAGACCCTTTACTCCCTGCCTGACTGGTACATACTTATCAAGGACACTCAATAGGTGTTCCTTGAACAATCTCCACATATCATTAGTGTTCTTCTCCTGAAGCCTGTTTTTCCAATCCACGCATCCTAAGTCATGCCTCACCGCATCATAATTTCCCTGTCCCCAGCTATAGCTCTTGCCCTGCAGTGCACACTTATCCCTCTCCATCACTAAAGTAAAAGTCACCGAGTTGTGGTCACTGTCCCCGAAGTGCTCACCTACCTCCAAGTCTAACACCTGGCCTGGTTCATTACCTAGAACCAAATCCAGTATAGCCTCACCTCTTGTTGGCCTGTCTACATATTGTGTCAGGAAACCCTCCTGCACATATTGGACAAACACCAACCCATCTAACGAACTCGAGCTATAGATTTCCCAGTCAATATCTGGGAAGTTAAAGTCCCCCATAACAACCACCCTGCTACTTTCACTCTTCTCCTGAATCATCCTCGCAATACTATCCTCTACTTCTCTCGGACTATTGGGAGGCCTGTAGAAAACACCTAACAGGGTGACCTCACCTTTCCTATTTCTAACCTCAGCCCAAACTACCTCATATGGCAAGTCTTCCTCCATCGTCCTTTCCACAAATATGTTACAGCTTATTCCTATATTTGAGGAGGAGGATGTGGAAGCCTTTATAACTTTTCAAAATGGTAGTAGTATATATACACAATGGTCACAAACGACACAGCTGACAGGGAGAGCTCAAAAAGCCTATTCTAGGCTCATCCTATAAGTGTTTTGGTCACGAGCAGACAGGAACAACCATCCTCCGTGCATATGGATGCTTTCAGAGGCACATAACCAGCAACTGAAGAGTACTAAGAGGACATAGAGCTTTCTGGAATTCAAAAGGTGCAATCACGTTACTTTTGACCAGTCGGTCTGCTCTGTTAAAATATAGCACATCTATGATAAATGATAATGAGCTTATATTGCTAGAATGGACCTCTCTAATTTCAAATAATGTTGATTTTTTTTGCACACATCCTGTACAGCCATAATCTTAAACGCCATGCTCTGTCTACCTGTGCTCTATCTCAGATCTATGTGATCTGTATGTCGTGGTTTGCCATGACCTGCCTGTATTGCTCGCAAAACAAAACTTTTCACTGTACTTAGATACACATGACAATAATAAATCAAATCAAATTAGAATTTAAAAACATCTACATTCCAGTCCTGAGAATACACTTGGTCAGCAGACAAAAACAAAAAGTGCTGGTCAACAAGTCTGGCAGCATCCATAGAGGGAGAAAACTTAACATTTCAAGTTCTATTACTATAAGATCTGCTGAGTTTAGATTAGATTAGATTACTTACAGTGTGGAAACAGGCCCTTCGGCCCAACCAGTCCACACCGACCCGCCGAAGTGCAACCCACCCATACCCCTACATTTACCCCTTATCTAACACTACGGGCAATTTAGCATGGCCAATTCACCTGACCTGCACATTTTTGGACTGTGGGAAGAAACCGGAGCAACCGGAGGAAACCCACGCAGACACGGGGAGAATGTGAAAACTCCACACAATCAGTCGCCTGAGTTGGGAATTGAACCCGGGTCTCTGACGCTGTGAGGCAGCAGTGCTAACCACTATGCCACCGTGCCGCCCTTCCAGACTTTCTGCCTTTGTTTCAGATTTCCAGCATTAGCATTGTGTTTTATTGTGGAAAGCAGACGGTCCTCAAAGCTAGAGAAGGTGCAATTGTCGATGATAATTATTACTGCAGCTTTATAGTTAACAACTAGGGTTGACCCTTTCAGAATCACTCCAAAGTGGGGTATAAAGAGGGGAGAGCTGGATAAAATCAGAATCACATCTGGGGATGGGGAGTACAAAAAAGGGTGTGCAAAGACCATAAACATATATTTCTCATCCACCCTTGTCAGCATTCTGCATAACCATTCCCTCCAGGACAGCTTGGTTCATTCTTCTTCCCGACACCTCCATATACCCCCACGGCACTTTCTTATGGATTCGCACAAGATTAGCAGTTGCCCATTTATCATCTCCCACTGCATTATCCAAGGTTTCAGACACACTTTCCAGATAAAGTAGTGATTTACCTATATCTCAATCTCT
Organism: Hemiscyllium ocellatum; assembly: GCF_020745735.1. Lineage (NCBI taxonomy): Eukaryota > Metazoa > Chordata > Chondrichthyes > Orectolobiformes > Hemiscylliidae > Hemiscyllium > Hemiscyllium ocellatum. The sequence goes on from NC_083442.1 coordinate 10,976,906, forward strand.
TTAGTCAGGTCACAAACCCTACAGCCTTTCTCTCTCTTCCTTACACCCCATCCTTCTTACCCTTCCTCTCACCTTCTATCCATCTCCTTCTATCATTCACACAATTCCTTCCACAACATCCCATTACTCCCATTCCTCTCACCCTTCACCTCAAATCCTTTTCCATCCAGTCCAACTTCCCCCATGTCTCATATCCCTACCAAACCATCTCTCACATCCCTCCCACCACATCCCACACAATCCTCCCATATCCTACACAAACCTCCTCCCCATCCCCCCCACCACATTCTTCTCCCACCAGCCCTGCACCCTTCCCCCTCCCACGTCCCCCTCAGCCCTGCATCCTCCCCCCCCACGTACCTCAGCCCTGCCCTTCCCCCTCCCACGTCCCCCTCAGCCCTGCACCCTCCCCCCTCCCACGCACCCCTCAGCCCTGCACCCTCCCACGCACCCCTCAGCCCTGCACCCTCCCCCCTCCCACGCACCCCTCAGCCCTGCACCCTCCCCCCTCCCACGCACCCCTCAGCCCTGCATCCTTCCCCCTCAGCCCTGCATCCTTCCCCCTCCCACGTCCCCCTCAGCCCTGCATCCTACATCCCTACCCCCCATATTCCCTCAGCCCTACATCCTACATCCCATCCCCCATATCCCCTCAGCCCTGCGACCAACCTCCCGTATCCCCTCAGCCCTGCGTCCCACCCCCCCAATCCCCTCAGCCCTGCGTCCCACCCCCACATATCCCCTCAGCCCGGCCTCCCACCCCCCCATATCCTCTCAGCCCTGCCTCCCACCCCCCCATATCCCCTCAGCCCTGCCTCCCACCCCCCCATATCCCCTCAGCCCTGCCTCCCACCCCCCCATATCCCCTCAGCCCTGCCTCCCACCCCCCATATCCCCTCAGCCCTGCGTGCCAACCCCCATATCCCCTCAGCCCTGCCTCCTATCCCCCCATATTCCCCTCAGCTCTGCGTCCCACCCCCCCCATATCTCCCTCAGCTCTGCGTCCCACCCCCCCATATCTCCCTCAGCTCTGCGTCCCACCCACCCCCATATCTCCCTCAGCTCTGCGTCCCACCCACCCCCATATCTCCCTCAGCTCTGCGTCCCACCCACCCCCATATCTCCCTCAGCTCTGCGTCCCACCCCCCCATATCTCCCTCAGCTCTGCGTCCCACCCACCCCCATATCTCCCTCAGCTCTGCGTCCCAACCCCCATATCCACTCAGCCCTTCATCCTACAATCCACCCCCCCATATCCCCTCAGCCCTGCCTCCCACCCCCCCATATCCCCTCAGCCCTGCCTCCCACCCCCCCATATCCCCACAGCCCTGCGTGCCAACCCCCATATCTCCCTCAGCCCTGCCTCCTATCCCCCCATATTCCCCTCAGCTCTGCGTCCCAACCCCCATATCCACTCAGCCCTTCATCCTACAATCCACCCCCCCATATCCCCTCAGCCCTGCGTCCCACCTCCCCAATCGCCCTCAGACCTACATCCCTCTCACACCACCCTGCCCGAATCCCCTTCACCCCTACATTTCCCGTCATTCATTCCAATCCTTCTCGCCCTCTTACCCTATCCCTTTCTCCCATCCCTTGTACCCCCACACCCCTCAAATTCTCCAATCTTCTGCCAATCTCCCCCCTCCCCGGCCAGTCGGCCATCCCTCACCTGGGATTCTGCTGCTGAGGATTCCCGGCTTCTCTGGGTCAACGGTCAAAGGTCACCTTCTTCGTTTCAGAGAGCGGTTTCTCCATTCTGGGAGGAGGGAGGTCGAGCGGGTGTGTTCTGAAGGGATGGAGGCGGAATTCCCGGGGTCGGGGTGGTGTGGTCCACCTCCGGGACCCCGGTCTGAGCGGAAAGCCTGGGGTCGTCTCGCCGACGGTTGACAGCGAGCGCTCGCATGGAGCGCTGTGATTGGCCGCGGCTGAGCCACCAATAGGAAGGCGCTATGCTGGCGGGTTGAGGCTGTCCGTGCTTCACCTGAAGAAAGAGATGGCGGCGGTGGAGAGTGCGACAGGTACTGAGGAAAGGGGGAAACCGAATAATACACTCATGTAGCTGGAGGGAGGTGGGGTACGGTCACTTAGCCACATTAGGGTTGGGGAAGGGACAGAAACAGAGATATACACACGCGGGAGGGGTGTGTGGTGTGGTAGGAGGGAGGCGGTGGTATGTACTTCGTTGTGGGGCTGGTGGTGGTCTTTGTTGGGGGGAGAGGGGAGAGAAGAGGTAGTAAGATGGGACGGGACGAGGGAAGAGAAATGGACAGGTATTCCTTGGTTATTTTGGGGAGGGTGCGGGGTGGGGAAAGGAGAAACCAATGTAGATGGGTAGAAAGAAAATGGTTTCAGCGAGGAGTGAGAATTGGACAATGATAACTGCTTGGGTGAAGGAGTACAGGGGAGCTGGTGAAGGAAAAGTTCGTAGGGGACGGGTGATGGAGAATGTTGAGAGGATGGGCAGGGTCAAGGGGAAAAGATTGGGTGGGAGAGAATGTGTTGTGGCCAGTGGAAAAGGTTGAGAGGTGGGCAGGATAAGGGTGAAGTCAGATTGGGTAAAAGTGCATTGGACAGGTGATAGTGAAGATGTGCAGGGTGAATGGGATTAGAATGGGTGGATGGAGAAGGTTGGACAGAGGAGAGTTGCAGAGTGTGGGTAGAAACTGAGGGAGTAGTACGGAAACCAAAAAGGTTGGTGTTGGAAGAGATGGGTGGGCATGCATGTTTGGTAATGTTGTAGGAATAGGGGATAGATGGGGAAAAAGCAGCTTGATATTGCTGGGCATAGTACTGGAAATGGTTTGCATGTGTCCATGTTTTAATGCTTGAAAAACCTATTGGAGCGCAATTTACTGTTTCAGTGGACTGTCATGGTTCAGTTAGAACATTGAGAATGATCTTAGTGTTGAAATGATTCAAATCAGAAAGTAAACAACTGCAAAAAATATAATTTTAAATTATTAAAGCACTACATAAAATATCACAAAAATTGTCTAATTTAGGCAGCATTTTTTACCTAAAATATCAAAGAATTGCACGTGCTGGAAATCAAACAAAATCTGAAATTGTTGGAAAGACTTAACAGTTCTGTCAGTATCTGTGGAGAGAAATCAAAATTAATGTTTCAGGTCAAGTGACATGTTCTGAAGAGACATTGACTGCTTTCTCTTCACAGATGCTGCCAGTCCTGCTGAGTTTTTCCAGCAATTTCTGATTTTGTTTTTATCCATTTGATATTAGTAGTGGGGAATTACTGAGAAAATGCAACACAGGATGAAAGTTTTCTCCCCATTTTATCTGCATCACCTGAACCACTTTCTTTGACTGTCTACTAACTTATTGTCTCCCAAATTTCATAGAATTACTAGTGCAGAAACAGCCCAATATTTTAAAGAAAATTTTAAAAGTAAGGATGATTACATGGGGTTTCCTCCCACAATCCAAAGATGTTCAGGTCAGGTGAATTAGCTACACTAAAATGACCATAGTGTTTGGTATATTAGTGAGGGGTAAATATAGGGTAGGGGAATGGTTGGGGTGGGTTACTCATCAGAGGGCAGGTGTGGACTTGTTGGACCAAAGGGCCTGTTTCCACACTGTAGAGAGTCTAGGAGAAAGTGAGGACTGGAGATCAGAGCTGAAAATGTGTTGCTGGAAAAGCGCAGCAGGTAAGGCAGCATTCAAGGAACAGGAGAATCAACGTTTCGGGCATGAGCCCTTCTTCAGGAATGAGGTAAGTGTGCCAAGCAGGCTAAGATAAAAGGTAGGGAGGAGGGACTTGGGGGAGGGGTGTTGAAAATTCGATAGGTGGAAGGAGGTTAAGGTGAGGGTGATAGGCCAGAGTGGGGGTGGGGGCGGAGAGGTCAGGAAGAATATTGCAGGTTAGGAAGGTGGTGCTGAGTTCGAGGGTTGGAACTGAGACAAGGTGGGGGGAAGGGAAATGAGGAAACTGGAGAAATCTGAATTCATCTCTTGTGGTTGGAGGGTTCCTAGGCGGAAGATGAGGCACTCTTGCTATGGTTTGGCGATGGAGGAGTCCAAGGACCTGCATGTCCTTGGTGGAGTGGGAGGGGGAGTTGAAGTGTTGAGCCATGGGGTGGTTGGGTTGGTTGGTCCGGGTGTCCCATAGGTGTTCTCTGAAACGTTCCGCAAGGAGGCGGCCTGTCTCCCCAATGTAGGGAGTCGAATCCATTCTAATCTAAAATCTCAGCAATTTAAAATCACGGGAGCTGCAGGTTGAATTCCTGAATCAGCTACAACATTGTCTCCTTGCTGTGAGGATTCAGTCAGCATTCCCGCCATTAATCGCTGTCTATCCAGGGCGACTGAAAGTGCATTTAAGTGGTGCTAGGCTGATCTTGCAGGCAGTTTTAATCCCGTTGTCTCAAGCTTCCTGAGTAAATGTTACAGCTGCAGGCAATTGCAATTAGTAAGTTTGCAGGTGACAGCAAAATTGATGGAGTAATGGACAGTCAAGAAGGTATCTCGGAGGACAATGGGACCGTGATGAGGTCGACTGAGGAGTGGCAGGTGGAGTTTAATTTAGATAAATGTGAGGTGATACGTTTTGGTAAGTCAGGGCAGGGCTTGTTCAGTTAATGATACAGAGTGCTGCCAGACAAAGAGACCTTGCAGTGCAGATTCATAGTCCCTTGAAAGTGAAATTGCAGGTAGACAGGATAGTGAAGAAGGCATTTGGTATACTTGCCTTTACTAGTCAATGCATTAAGTTGGGATGTCATTTTGCAGCTGTACAGTTTTCAAATACTGCGTTCAATTCTGGTCTCCCTGCTCTAGGAAGGATGTTGTGAAATTTGAAAGGATTCAGAAAAGATTTGCAAGGATTTTGCCAGGGTTGGAGGGATTGAGCTGTAGACAGAGGCTAAACAAGCTGGGTCTATTTTCCCTGGAGCATTGAAGGCTGAAGTGTGACCTTATAGAAGTTTATAAAATCATGAGGGGCATGGATAGGGTGAGTAGCCAAGGATTTTTTCCCCCCCACGATAATGGAGTCCAAATCTAGAGAGCATAGGTGAAACTTAAAAGGATTCTAAGGAGCTACGTTTTCACGCAGAATGTGGTGCATGTATGAAATGAGGTGCTGGAGGAAATGGTAGAGGCTGGTACAATTACAACATTGAAAAATGGGTGAATGAATAGGAAGGGTTTAGAGGGATGCGGGCTAAATGTTGGCAAGTGGGCTCGGATTAATGTGGAATATCTGGTCAGCATGGGCGAGTTGGACCAAAGAGTCTGTGTTCTTCCTGTACATCTCTGTAACTCTAACTTATCCCCCTCATCCCTGACTTGGAGATAGCAGAAATGGATTGGGGATTAGGAGATCATAGAATCCCTACAGTGTGGAAACAGGCCATTTTGGCCCAACAGGTCCAAATTGATCCTCCTAAGAGTATGAAAATGTGTTGCTGGAAAAGCGCAGCAGGTCAGGCAGCATCCAAGGAGCAGGAGAGTCGACGGTTCGGGCATGAGCCTTTCTTCAGGTTTCTGCTCCTTGGATGTTGCCTGACCTGCACTTTTCCAGCAACACATTTTCAGCTCTGATCTCCAGCATCTGCAGTCCTCACTTTCTCCTCCTAAGAGTATCCCATCTGGACCTATTCCTCTACCCTATTACTCTATAGTTCGCATGACCAATTCACCTAACCTGCACATTTGTGGATTGTGGGAAGAAACCAGAGCACCTGGAGGAAATCTACACAGACATGGGGAGAATGTGCAAACTCCACACAGTTGCCTGAGGCTGGAATGGAACCAGGATCTGTGACACTGAGAAAGCACTGCTAACTACTGAGCCACCATGCTGTCCTTACCGGGATGAGTCACTTGCTGCAGAATAGTGCGTATCCAGTTTTTGATCTGGTTTTGCTCTGTGAGAATAAGATTGGAATGTGTGACATCTTCCATAAAATCTTTCAAATGCATTATGTTATTTGAGTGAAGTCCTGACTGCTGACACTCTTCAATATCTCATCATTTTGAGGTGCTGCCCACAGGAATGTGTCTGAGGTAAGGTGAAAAGGGCCAGAATAGGTCATCAGAAAGGACTGTTAAGATGGTTATTTAATGATGGGGGTAGAGATTCCCATATCTAATTGTCCTTGAACTTCATGGCTTGCCAAGCCATTTTCATGTTCAGTTAAGTGCCTAGAATCATATCCTATTCCACAAGCTGTCAGAAAATATATCAAACTCCAATGAAACAATCAAAATGATTAATGTTGTCCAATTGACTGTTACTCAGGATGAAAGCAATTTGTATCAGTTTTTGTCAGTAACCACTAAATGAACTATTTATTGTAATACACTTGGCTCTAGGAAATACAGTGAAAAGAAAAAATTTCTAATTTATGCAACCTAAACTTCGCAAGTCCACATATACATGTACAAAATCACAATGAAAGCAGACAAAAGGCAAGCAGTTTAAAACATCCTCTGGGTGGGAAAAGAATATAGATAGAATAGAAAATTTTTAAAAATACATTTAATAGCAAGAGAGCAACTATTGAGCGAGTAGGACACCATGAAGGTCAACGAGGTTGTCTTTGTGTTGAACCTCATGAAGTGGGAGATATATTAGATGAATATTTTGCATCAGCTTTTACTGTTGAGAAAGAAGTGGAGGCTAGAGAACTTGGAAATAAAAATTAATGGCTTGAAAGCAGCTCACATTACAGAAGAGGAAGTACTGGAGGTCTTAGATAACATGAAGGCAGAAAAATCTCCAGGACTGGATCAAGTGTATCCCAGATGTTATGGGAATTTAGGGAAGAAATTGCAGGGCTTCTAGCAGAAATATTTGTATTGTCTATAAACATGGGTTTACTGGAGGATGGCTAATGTTGTGCCATTGTTTAAGAAAGTATGTAAGGAGAAGCCTGGAAACTATAGACCTGTGAATCTAACATCAGTGGTTGGTAAGTTGCTGTAGGTGATTCTGAAAGATAGGATTGACAGCATTTGGAGAAGCAAGGATTGATTAGAGATAGTCAGAATTGTTTTGAGTGAGAAAAATCGTGTATGACTAACTAGATTGAAATTTTTGAGGAAGTAACCAAAAAGATCGTTGAGGGCAGAGTGATAGATGTTGTTTACTTGGACTTTAGTAAAGCTTTTGACAAGGTTCTGCTTAGTGGAGTAAAGTTAGATAACATGGGATTCAGAGTGAACTTGCCAATTGCACACAAAGTTGGCTTTATGGGAGGAGACAGATGGCACTGATGAAGGTTTTTTTTTCTGACTGAAGGCCTGTGACCAGTTGTGTTCCACGGGGATTGGTACTGGGTCCACTTTTGTTTGTCACTTATACAAACAATTTGGTTGAGATTGTAGAAAGCATGGTTACTAAGTTTGTGGACAGTACTAAAATTGGTGGTATGGTGGACAGTGAAGAATATTATTAAGATTACAAAGAGATCTTGATCAATTAGGTCACTGGGCTGATGAGTGGCAGATGGTGTTTTATCGAGGTATTGCATTTTGGCAGTACAAAGAAGGAAGGACTTATACAATTAATGGTAGGGCCCGGGGTAGTATTGTAATACAGAAACCTATGGTTCAGGTACAGAATTATTTGAGGTTTGCATCACAGGCAGACAAGTTGAGTAAGAACGCGTTTAGCCTGTTTGTCTTAATTGCTCGGATCTTTTTGTAAGAGAGTTGGGATGTCATGTTGAGGTTGTACAGATTGTTGGTGAGGCCTGTTCTGGAGTACTGTGTGCTGTTCTGATTGCCCAGTTATAGGAAGGGTATTATTAAACTGGAAAGGACTCTGAAAAGATTTACCAGGATGTTGCCAGGAATGGAGGGTTTGAGATATAAAAATAGCCTGGGAGCTTTTTATTTACTGGAGCGCAGGGGTTGAGGGTGACGTTATTGGTTATAAAATCATGAGGGGCATGAATAAAGTGAATAGCAAAGTCTTTTCCCTGAGATGGGGGAGTTCAAAACAGGGGCATGTTTTTAAGGTGATTTAAAGATTTAGAAAAGGACAACTTTTTTAAGCAGAGATTCATGTGTGGAATGAACTGCCAGAGAAAGTGGTGTTTGCAGGTATAGTTACAACATTTAAAAGTCATTGAATAAGTTCATAAATAGAAAAAGGTTTGGAGGGATATCGCCCAAATGCAGACAGACTGGACAAGTTCAGATTGGGAACATGGCTGGTGTTGGACTGGTTGGACAAAGCTTCTGTTTCCATACTGTATGACTCTTATGACTGTGATTGATGCTTCTTATTCCTGGAGATATTCTTGTGGATGTTTTCTGCATCCATTCAAATGGCTTATACTTGGCAAGGGAAGATTCAGGTTGATCAATCCATTAGATGCTTTTTGAAGATGGTGTACATTGGAACGTTGCACTGGGCAGTATTGTGAGTAAACTCAGTGTTTATATTTCTTGTTCACCCACCCACTCCCGATACCGATAGTCACTCTGGGAGAATCACAAGTCTTTTGCAATGATGAGTGCTGACCTGTATGTAGCTGTCAGTGTTTGAAGGAAATTGAAGAAGAAAATGCACAAGCAGCACAAGGGCCTTCCCTGTGGCAGTAGGCTAGAATTGGAAGCTACAAATGGTGTAATTGGAATTTAAGAGACTCACATCAGGAAGAAGGAGATTGAACAAGTACAAAATATTTTTTAAAAACAAGGATCATGCACTTTTTGCATTCTTCCTATTGGTAGAACTACATTAAATAAGCAGTACAGAAGGGCAAAAGATGTGACAAGTTGACGTGTGTCTGTTTGTTGAATTCCATCTTGTGATCACTGACCCAGTTAATGATTCCATGAAGTTTGGAAAGGTACTTGGGTGAAGTTTAGGACAGCGAATTTGAGGTAGAAATTTGAAGAGGATTGACTTTTGAATGGTTGGACAGCTGAGTATGCAGATTCTGATGCTCACTTCCTCTTGTTATATATTTATGTTGTCTCCCTCAGTTTGACTTGGAGCAGTTAGTCCTTGGGTGTTACTGCTTCTCTGTAATTCAATGGTGAGTTTACTCATTCATCGTAGTTTGTGATTTTTCAAAGACTGGTAGAGAGCAATGCCAATTTGTTTATCCCTCACTTCATTGAACTTGCAAACCAAATGCCTTTGGTTTGGACTGTCAGTTGTTTCTGGCTCAGTCTTTGTGCCAACCTCCCAAGTCAGCAAGGAGAAGAATCTGCCCGAAAGATTTATTTTGCTGTAAGATCTGGATGAAAATGTACAAGCCATAATTAGTAAGTTTGCAGATAACACTAAAATAAGAGGTATTGTGGATAGTGAGGAAGGTTATCAGAAATTGCAGCAGGACCTTGATCGGCTGAGAAATGGCAAATGAAATTTAATATAGGTAAGTGTGAGGTCTTGCATTTTGGAAAGTCAAATCAAGGTAGGAGTTTCGTGGTGAATGGCAGGGCCTTAAAGAGTGTGGTGGAACAGAGGGACCTTGGAGTTCACGTGCATGGTTCTCTGAAAGTGGAGTCACAGGTAGACAGGGCAGTGAAGAAGGCTTTTGGCACATTGGCCTTCATCAGTCAGGGCATTGAGTATAGAAGTTGGGAAGTTGCAGTTGCAGTTATACAGGATGTTGGTGAGGCCACACTTGGATATTGTGTTAAGTTTTTGGTCAGCTTGCTATAGAGAGGAAGTTGTTAAACTGGAAAGAGTGCAGAGGAAATGTATAAGGATGTTGCCAGGACTCAAGGGTCTGAGTTATGGGGAGAGATTGGGCAAGCTAGGACTTCTTTCTTTGGTGCAAAGGAGACTGAGGAGGGATCTTATAGAAATGTATAAGATCATGAGAGATATGGATATAGGGCAAATGCACTCAGTCGTTTTCTCAGGGTTGGGGAATCAAAGACTGGAGGGCATCAGTTAAAGGGGAAGAATAAAAGGAATCTGACAGACAATATTTTTGCACAGAGGGTGATACACATGTGGAATAAGCAAGTGGTTGAGGTGAGTACATTAACAACATTTAAAAGGCATTTGGACAAATGTATAAATAGGAAAGGTTTATAAGAATATGGGCCAAGTGCAAAGAAATGGGGTTAGTATTGGTGGGTACCCTGTCTACTATGGACCAATTTGAGCCAAAGGGCCTATCTTGTTGCTGTAGGACTTTATAACAGAACTTTATAGAAAGTTGTGCAGATCAAAACGACCTTTGGAGCCTAATGAGACCATTTTTGGTGCTGCAGGCTGGGTGTAAATTCAAGTCCCATTGCAGCAATTTGATGCTGCAAATTGAAGCTGTGGATTAAGTGTTGTATCCAACTGGATGCAAAAGATCCGCTGGTGCATTTTTGAGCACCAAAACACATCACCTGTTAAATTATGTCCTTGTCAGGATCTAGCTGTGGAAGTTTGCTTGCCATTGTTGCACTCTGAACATTAGTGACTGCACTGGCTGGGAAGCCCTTTGAAGAAACGAAAAGCACTATAAAACTACCTCTCCTATAGGGTGGAGTAAATTGAATGGGAACAAACAATGAAAGCAAAATTGGAGACTTTACAGTTTTAATCCTTTTAGTTGCCGACGTTACAAAAATGCTCCTTTTTCTATGTTGTTAGCTTTTTTGCTGAGTTTGCAAGCTCTGAAATTGTTAGAAGTATACACTTTTGAAGGGACACACAGATTGAGGTGTTTGAACTATGTGGAATTTCCTATACTACATTTTTGTCACATATAAAGCTTATATTGGAATTTCAAGTCATTTGGATTTCTGCCCTGACTATTCTTGTTAGCATATACCTTGGTGTTACTGAAGTTATATCTTTTCTCAGCAGTTACAGTGTGAAGTTTGCAGATTAAAAGGGTGGACCACTAAACTCCTCAAACTGGGCGCAGTCATAGAGTTATAGAGATGTACAGCACAAAAACAGTCGTGCCATAGTGGAAGAAATGTAAACACATATACAGGACTTTTTAGCTAAAGCAGGTTAGCTCTGAAGTGGCTTGAGTTATAGTGGGATTACCAGCATTCCACTAATACTGAATTGTTAAATTAATCTTAGTTAAGGAGCTAAAATTACAACTTGGCAGGAACACGTGGTAGTGAAACCAAAGTTTCTTTTTCCTACGTTATTATTTTCAATTAATTTGACTTGGCCTGACCCCAAGGTCTCACTCAGTAATGGTATTCTTAAAGTACTTCCGAGGAGAAAGTGAGGACAGCAGATGCTGGAGAGTCACAGTTGATAAAGCATGGTGCTGGAAAAAGTATAGCAGGTCAGGCAGCATTTGAGCAAGATAGTCGATGTTTTGGGCATAACCCTTCAGGACTGTGGAGAGAGTAGGTGCCAGTGCATGGCTGAGAGTGTGGGGCGGCACGGTGGCTCGAGTGGTTAGCACTGCTGCCTCAGAGCGCCAGGGACCCAGGTTCGTTTCCAGCCTTGGGTGACTGTGTGTGGAGTTTGCACATTCTCTGTGTTTTCCCTCGATGCTCCAGTTTGCTCCCACAATCCACAGATGTACAGGTTAATGAATTGGTCATGCTAAATTGCCCATAGTGTTCAGCGATATGTAAGTTAGGTGCATTAGTCAGGGAGAAAGTGAGGACTGCAGATGCTGGAGATCAGGTTGAAAAGTGCAGTGCTGCAAAAGCACAGCCAGACAGGCAGCATCCGAAGAGCAGGAGAATCAACGTTTCGAGCATAAACATTGTTCCTGATGAGCTTATGCTTGATTTGCTGTAGGTAGCAGTTGTCCTGGTTTGATCCAAATTGAGGCAGTCTGAACATTGTCTAGAGTCCTTTGGAGAAAAGCCAGTTTCATAGGCTGTTACTGAAAAAGGTGATGTGGCTGTAGTAATGGGATTGTTTCAGGATGTGGTTGAACAGATTCAAGGTGGAGGAGATGACCAAGAGGTTGCAGTTGGTGAGAGACTCGCTGAAATCTTTGCGGAGGAAAAAGGAAAACTTCTTTGAGATGCGGATCCTTGGAAGAGGCTTCACAGTATGGTTTGCAGCAACGAGGAGAAAGTGAGGACTGCAGATGCTGGAGAGTCAGAGTTGATAAAGCATGGTGCTGAAAAAGGGTTATATCCCAAATGGCAACTTTCTTGCTGCTCAATGTTGCCTGACCTGCTGTGCTTTTTCCAGCACCAAGTTTTGTCAACTCTTAAACTACTTACAGCAATTTCCAACTCATCTACTGCACCTTAAAATTATCTATGATGTGTTTGATGGACACCTCATTGCAACCTGCTTCTTGCAGCTGCTTTGAATTGATATCTGAAGCAAACCATAAGATATCTTCTGCCTTATCTCACTAGGGCGCCATCCAAAGTAACTTTATATCTGAAGTAAAACTGGGAGAATTATTTTGTAAACCTGTCAGTATTCTATTTCTATAAAAATTTAAGGTTTTTATTGCTTCAAATTCTCTCTGCGCCACCTGTTAACTGTTATCAGAACTTCCTATTATTAAAGTTTGAAAAAATTGATATGAAAGATCTAGTAAAATCGAGACCAATGTGTTTGATTGGAGTATAAATGAATTGCCTTAAACTGCAGCAACTTTTTCGTGCAATTTCTGTTTTTTTGCATAATGTGGTGTATGCAGCCTAAATCCATTCAGCATTACCCCTTCAGTTTTGACCTATGTTCCAATGCCATTTTTAGCATGCTTCTCAGTGTTTTGCTTCTTGTCATTTATTTTCATGATCACGACAATATTTGTTACTACCTTAACTGCAGCCTTAACTATAGGTCCATTGATCAATCTTGTGCCAAGGAACTATTTATTTTTTCTACGCAGTAGTGACTTATTGTATGTGAAGTACTTTGTTTCCAAGAGAAATGATAAGGTGCTACATAAATGCATGTCTTTTCTCCAAGATTCGGGGATCGCTCTGACTATTCCACCTGAGTCAGTTAGCTCAGTTGGACACAGATGTATCTGTCGTTTAATTTGAGCCTGTTTTATTTCTAAAGCAATGTCTCTGAAACCAAAGTATCAATATCAGGTGCTGACTATACAAGGCCTTCCTTTTGGGCGGCACGGTGGCACAGTGGTTATCCATAATGCCATAAACAAACACACAGATCTAGATGCCATCTATCAACCCCTCAGAAAACAAACAGGAAATGACATCACCACAAACTCCAGGAACCCCATCCAGGAGAAAGATATAAATAGAAAGCAGGAGACAACAGCTTCGCTTCACTTGGAGGTCGCCACTGATGATGTTACCTAACCAGGTAATGAAACGTCTGGATATCAAACCTACAGCTCAGCAAGCAAAGCTACACCCTAGATGGTGACATCTTGAGAAATGTCCATATTACATAGGAGGAAGTGCTGCAAGTCTTGAAAGGCATAGAGCTGGATAAATACCCAGGACCTGGGTCCAATGGGCTGAGAAGTGGCAGATGGAGTTTAATTCAGATAAATCGAGGTGCTGCATTTTGGGAAAGCAAATCTTAGCAGGACTTAGACACTGAATGGTAAGGTCCTAGGGAGTGTTGATGCACAAAGAGACCTTGCAGTGCAGGTTCATAGCTCCTTGAAAGTGGAGTGCAGGTAGATAGGATGGTGAAGGTGTTTGGTATGCTTTCCTTTATTGGTCAGAGTATTGAGTACAGGAGTTGGGAGGTCATGTTGCGGCTGTATAGGACATTGGTTAGGCCACTGTTGGAATATTGCATGCAGTTCTGGTCTCCTTCCTATCGGAAAGATGTTGTGAAACTTGAAAGGGTTCAGAAAAGATGTTGCCAGGGTTGGAGGCTTTGAGCTATAGGGAGAGGCTGAACAGGCTGTAGCTGTTTTCCCTGGAGCATTGGAGGTTGAGGGGTGACCTTATAGAGGTTTACAAAATCGTTAGAGGCATGGATAGAATAAATAGACAGTCTTTTCCCTGGGGTCCGGGAGTCCAGAACTAGAGGGCATAGGTTTAGGATGAGAGGAGAAAGATATAAAAGAGATCTAAGGGACAACTCTTTCACGCAGAGGGTGGTAAGTGTATGGAATGAGCTGCCAGAGGACGTGGAGGAGACTGGTACAATTGGAACATTGAAAAGGCATTTGGATAGGTATATGAATAGGAAGGGTTTGGAGGGATATGGACTGGGTGCTGGTAGGTCAGACCAGATTGGGTTGGGATATCTGATTGGTATAGATAGGTTTGACCAAAGGATCTGTTTCCATGCTGTACATTTCTATGACTCTGACTTGATCAGGTGTACCCTAGAGCTCTCTGGAAAGCTGGGAAAGTGATTGCTGGGTCCCTTGCTGAGATATTTGTATCATTGATAGTCACAGGTGAGGTGCTGGAAGCCTGGAGGTTGACTAATGTGGTGCCACTATTTAAAAAAAGGTGGTGAGGACAAACCAGGGAACTATAGACCAGTGAATCTGACACTGGGCAGCTTATTGGAGGGAATCCTGAAAGACAGGATTTACATGTATTTGGCAAGGCAGGGACAGATTAGGGATAGTTAGCATAACTTTGGGTGTGAAAAATCACATCTCACAAACTTTATTGGGTTTTTTGAAGAATTACTGAGGGCAGAGCGGTGGTTGCCGCTCTTTATGGACTTCAGAAAGGCATTTGACAAGTTTCCTCATAGTAAAATGGTCGACAGGGTTAGATCACATGGAATACAGGGAGAACTAGCCATTTGGATACAGAACTGGCTCGAAGGTAGAAGACTCGGGGTGATGGTGGAGAGTTGCATTTCAGACTGGAGGCCTGTGCCCAGTGGTGTGCCGCCAGGATCGATGCTGGGTCCACTGCTTTTACATACAAAGGGTGGTGTGTGTATGGAATGAGCTGCCAGAGGAAGTGGCAAAGGCTGGTACAATTACATTTAAATGGCATCTGGATAGGTACATGATTGGGAAGGGTTTAGAGATATATTGGCTAAGTGATGGTAAGCGGAGCTTGATTAATTTAAGATATCTGGTCAGCGTGGATGAATAGGACTGTTTCCATGCTGCGTATCTCTATGACTCTATAATCTACTCCTGTTTCTATTTCTTGTGATCCTATGGATAAACTGTTTCTTTGTAATGATCACAAGGACAGTGGAGGCTGAGCAATCCACTTGGGTATTGAACCAAGTTCGATATAAGTGACCCAAGTATCTAAGAAACTAATTACTTTGTGATGGCAATTCTATAGGGATTGTTTAGCAGATAATCTTCTATTCTGAGGTGCCAGCACTGTTAGTGGTGATATTACTGAAGCAGTTTGTGTTTCTCGGTTCTTTAGGCTTTGGGCATCCGAAGATGCATTGATAGGGTTCCTAGCTGTTTTCTAAATAAAAGCAAGAAGCTATCTGCAAATTAACCCAACTTTATTTCCAGGTCCAACTGTTTTGATAGATGGATAGCCCCGTATATTTGCACTGTTATGACTGAAGCTTGTCCCACTGAAATAGTCACAGTCACCCTCTCATAATGGAGTAACGATCCCAGGAGAATTTCCAAGGAAATCGGGCCTCGCTGGTAATTTTTAGCTCAGTGGACAAGGTATACTAGATTCTTGTCTTCAGAACCTCAGAATTGGTTTGGGGAGCATGACAGCATGTATTGCTTTCTTAAGGATAAATGGTGTTTAGCCGACTTATTGCAATACTTCGAAGATGTAACGAGCTGATGAGGGTAACGCTACTGATATGGAACACTGTCAAAGATTATACAACTGGGTCTTTGAGGACCACAAAGAGACATTCTTATATATCAAACAATAACTTTTACTTGTGCAAGGGCTGGATATCCTACTGAGAAGAGCACACATTACAATACAAGTCCACTTTTTGTACATATCTGGACAGATGCAAATCATTCTGTTTGGCAGTTGGATCAGACAATGGACACATGATGCAGTCGCAAAAAAGATTTACAAAGAACCGAATAAATGATGCGGTTACAAATTTACAAATGTAGTAACATCACATCGTGAAAAAGAACAAAAACAAGTGATCAGGTAAGCTAGAACAACGGTCACTGCTGCCTGGCCTGATGAAATTACAATTTCAATCCATTAACCCTTTAATTAAACAGATATGTTCCCACAATATGTGGACTTTCAAAAGGCATTTGATTCAGTGCCACAAAACACAAATGTAAGAAAAGTTATGGCTCACAAAATTTGAAAGTCAACAGCAAAATGGATACAAAATTGGTTCAGTAGTAGGAAACAGTGTAACGATGAACAGATATTTTTTCAGGAGTCTGGTGTTCCCTTGAGGTCAGCATTGAGACCCTTTTCCTGGATCTTGAAGTGCAGGTGATAATTTCAAAGTTTACAAATTATATAAAACTTTGTGGAATTGTAAAATGTGAAAAAGACAATATAGAGCTCCAAATACATATTGACATGTTGGAGAAGTGGGCAGATAAGTGGCAGATGAAGTTCAATGCAGACAGTATGTGTGGTGCATTGTTAAAATACATTGAGCTTATAATATAAAGGCACTATTCTAAATGACATGCACGAGCAGAGCGATCTGGGTATATATGTGCGGGGGGGGGGAGTGCAGAAGGGTGCTGAGAAATAAATGGAAGGAGGTAGGTGGTGCTGGTGGAAAACTAGGTGGGATGGTGATTGGTGCATGCAGGTTGGGAGTGAATTGGATTGGTCAGTGAGAAGGCTGGGAGTGGATATGTGGGAAGGAAGATGGATAGGTTAGATTAGGTCGAGGACGTGGGGTGGAGATGGAGGGCTGGACTTGGGATGGGGTGGAGAGATTTGGAAGCTGGTAAATTCTATGTTGAGGCCACATTTTAGAAAGCATGTGAACACATTGAATAGCGTGCAGAAGAGGATTACGAGAACGGATCCAGGGATAAAGGTAGATTGGAGAAGATTGAACTGTTTTCCTTGGAGAGCAGAAAGCCAAGAGGAGATGTGATTGTTTACAAAATCACGAGACGTCTGGACAAAACAGACAGGGAAAACTGTTTCCATTCATAAATGGATTAATAACAAAAGGTACAGATTTGAAGTGTTTTACAAAAGAAGTCAATGAAAAAAATTTCTTTCACGCAATGGGATGGTTCAAGTCTAGAATGTATGACCTGGGAGTTTCATAGAATCAATCAGAGAATCCCTACAGTCTGGAATCAGGCTATTTGGCCCAACAAATCCACATTGACCTGAATAATGCGCCTAACCTACAGATCCCTGAACACTATGGGCAATTTAGCTTTGGCCAATTCACCTAACATGCACATCTTTTGACTGTGGGAGGAAACCCGTGCAGAACCGGGGAGAATGTGTAAACTCCACACAGACAGTCACCTGGGGATGGAATTGAACTCGGGTCCCTGGTGCTGTGAGGCAGCAGCGTTAACCACTGAGCAACCATACTACCTCACAAGTTTGTTGGAGACATATTCCATGAGGTGATTATTTAATATATAACCGATTCCTTCAACAAATGTTGGTGTCATTGTGTTGATTGGCTGCCTTGAATCAGTGAGCTGGAATTTCTGCCGACTTGTTCAGTTCTGTATCATTGCAATATAGTCACATCTGGGCATCCTGCTTCATTTCTGATTATCTGTGTATTCCGGTTTAGAACCAGACTTGTTCTCAAATACCAAATTTTGTATTTTGATGTGTAAACAACCATGGAAAAGACAAACTTGGTATTGAACTCTAAATTTTGATCTTTTGTTGAAATTCCAGAGATATTCATGCTGTTGGATCACCAAGGTTTCATTCTCAGCTGCAGAGTTACACTTTTCTAAAATCATTGTTCAATTCATTCAGAAAATGTGGATATCACTGGCTGGGCCAATGTTTATTGCCCATCACTAATTTAAGCTTTCTTGAATTGTTGCAGTATCTGTGGTGTAGGTGAATCCACGGTGCTGTTAGGAAGATCTAAGATTTTGACCCAGCAACAGTGAAGTTTTGGAAATGTTGTTCCAAGACAGGTTTGTGTGTCGTTTCAGGGTTAACCCTGCCACACATTGGATATCCAATCTTTGGCTGTACTCTTTACCTCTGGTGTTATTTGCTGGATGGTTACATTTTATGCTGTCCTGGATTATGCATTTTGCTGGCAACTTTTGTGCTCATCTCTTACCTGGAGAAGGTGGTGCTGAGCTGCTGCTTTGAAACCCAATAATTGTTTTGTAAAGTCCAGGACTGCTGATCTTTTGTTAACGTTTTTAACTGATTGATCAGAGAAAGCGAATGTCTTGGTGCTTTTAAAGATCAGTAAGTTTTTTTTAAACATTGTTATCCCACTGCTATAATGTATGCTAACATTTCTTTCTTTAATTTTAGAACATCCCTTCCATTACTTAATTGAGCCTCTAACTACAGATCGTCCGGACAAGAAATACTTCAATGTTCTTAAACTCAATGATCCAAGATATGGTAAGATGTTTGTCAATGCATTTTGATGGGTCATCCTCATTTGAGAAGATGAAGAATAAGGCAAGATTGTACACTGATGAATTATCTGGTCCCGGTTTATTCTCCCTTCCTGGCCTCTATATTCCAGTACAGTATTCTGTTCGATATCTGTGCAGCAGCACTGACTGACATGAAGGTTTTTTTTTAGATTAGATTCCCTACACTATGGAAACAGGCCCTTAGGCTTAACAAGTTCACACCAACCCTCTGAAGAGTAACCCACCCAGACCTATTTCCCTACCCTACATTTACACCTGGCTAATGCACCTATCACTATGGGCAATTTAGCATGGCCAATTCACCTGACCTGCACATCTTTGGATTGTGGGAGGAAACCCACGCAGAATCGTGAGTTTGCACAGTCACCCAATGCAGGAATCGAACCCTGGTTCCTGGCACCGTGAGGCTGCAGTGCTAGCCACTGTACCGCCCCATGGTTTGTCGGATGTGGTTGTACATCTTTCTGTTGATTGTTATTATATGCTGCACGCATGATTCTCACAGCGCAGCTTGCATTTGTCAGTCAAATGACAAACTAGAAAGCAAGGTCTGTCAATGAGATCTTTGACGTTAACGGTGTCACAACGGTGTCTGCTAATTTAAACCAGGCACACAGAAAAGCTCACCTCGTGTCGCAATCTGTTAAATTTTGAGAGGCAAAGAACTATCCCAGATCTCACTATTTAAAGTAAAAATTAACAATTTTATTCTTTAAATCCATAAGAGATCATTAAAGCAACAATTATTTACAATCCTTTCTCTTGAACCTATCTTTTACCTCCCAAGCTTTTATACTGGTCTGATCAAAAAACCTGGATTAAGATTTACAAAAAAAATCATGTATCAAAACCTTTGTCGATTCGCCTTTGTAGATTTTCCTCTGTAGGTGTTACTCTGTATTTTACTGGGTTGGCTTTTCTTTGGTCTTCTGCTGCACAACATGGATAGGTACCTTTCAGAGAAATATTGGGCTAGCAGTCTATGCTTGTTGGTGCTCTTTACAGTTCTCCCTCTAACTGTTCAAAATGCCAGTTTTATAACCCATAACCCATTTCATTTGTTTGATGTCATCCCAAACAGTAAAATTCAAATTTGATAGGATTTTGGTACCTGGGGCATAGTTTAAACTGGCTGAATTTGAATTTGTTTTTGTTCCATGGCAGTGCAACTGCAGCTATTTTTTTCAACCAAATGTTACATTTTAAAATTGTTCAGCACACTCTGTGCTTTCAGTCAGTCCTTGCTAGCTTCCTCTCTCTCTCTCAAAGATGCAGTAAACACCCACACCAACATAACGGCAAGTCGTTCAAGTTACTCAGCTCCCAAGATTGAATGACAGTTTATTAAGTTAGCAGTTTGTGGTACAGCTAACTCTGGGGCCCCATTACTTGCATTCTTGCAAACAGGCATACATAAGGGACATGCAAGAGGAATGTGGGGGTAGAACCTTTTTTGCAGAGTGGTAATGATCTGGAAATCAATGTCCATGAAGAAGGTGAAAACAGAAGGAATCAATTATTTCAAAGGGATGCAAGTAGGTATTTTGGGGGCAAATAAACTTGCAGGGTTGCAAAGACTGATGGAGGGAAATGGGTCATGTTGTTACTAGGATGCAACTTTGACTCTTATGAGTCTGTCTGTTGACCCAAAAGCCTGCGCATAGGAGTGTCATTAACAGGATGAGTCATCATAAACGTTCAGATAGATGTTGAAGCTTGGTGAATCGTTACTTTTGAGAGAAGAGTCTGGGGAGAGGGTAGACCCTGCATTACCCTTGAGAACAGCCATTTTATTTTGAGTTGGTGGTTTAGTAGCATTGCACATCTCTGCCCTGGTGAGCTGCTGTCTACCTTCTGTACAAACACAAAACATAAAGACAGAAGTAACTGAGATAGTGTCCCTCAAGGAAATAAATGATGGTGAGGAAAGTTGAGAAAAGAAATAAATAATGACATATCATCCTGCATTGTTCATTTATCACTATACATAACTATATTGAAGATTAATGTAAAATGACCAGCACTCGATGTTGAAGAACTGTTATACTGGACTTGAAACGACAAGTCTGTTTCTGTCCCCGCAGCACTGGACCTGCTGCGTTTCTCCAGCATTTTGTTTATTTCAGATTTCCAAAGTACACAATGTTTTGCTTTTATATGGTTGAGTGCAAGACTGAAGAAGTGTCTTTTGTATGAAATCAATCTTTTTTGAAGTGCCTTCATACTAAATGCATCATCTTGATTGCAACTTGAAGTTATTCCTTCCTTTCTTCAACAGTGAGATTGCCTTATTCTATCCGTGTACTACTCGAGGCTGCTGTTCGAAATTGTGACGGGCTCCATATAAAAAAAGAAGATGCTCTGACTATTCTTGACTGGAAAAAACAGCAAAACCAAGCTGATATTCCTTTCTGGCCAGCCAGGGTCCTCCTCCAAGATTTCACGTGAGTTGGAAAACTGTTCTGGGTAGAAAATTGAACTGTGTGTTCAGTTGCCACTTAGGCTGTACTTGGTGGAAAAATGTATCTAATCAAGTAATCTGGTCATGGATAAAATCTTACAGGAAGTGAAGACAATTGACAAGCTTTTTCATGTTTATTTTTCATTACATGCAATTTGTTTCACATTACTGCTAGATTCTTTACTCTTCTAAGTTTCGTTCTGGATAGGGACTGTCTGTGTAAACCTGCCATGCTATTACAAAAACCTTTAGCCAGTGTTAATGCAATTGTATCCCTGCTGTGTCTCCAACTCTAAAAGCTGTGCTGCAAAGAATTTCCAAAGCGTTTTAGCCTGCTCTAATCTCCCCAAACTGTCTTTTATCTGGTAGAAAAATACTTTCACATTTAAACCATGCATCATTTCAACTTCATTTGTTTTTATTTAAACAGATTTGTTTCCAGTTTCATGTACTTGTGTAAAAACGAAAGAATTATGGATGCTGTAAATCAGAGACCAAAATAGAAATTGCTGGAAAAGCTTAGCAAGTCTGGTAGCATATGTGGATTGAAATTAGAGTTAATGTTTTGGATCGTGTGACCCTTACTCAGAACTGATGATAGCTAGGAAAATGTCAACCATATTGGGTTGTGCTGTGATGTTTGTCTCCCCTGTATTGATCCTGAAAAGACTAGTAATCTAGAATCCCAGGCTGATACTCTGGGATTGTTGGTTCAAATCCCACTATGGGAGCTGCCCAAATTAAGTTCCACTCCTGAAGTCTGGAATGGAAAGTTAGTCTCAAATGTCAGTGACCATGCAACTGTCATTGATTGCGTTCAAGCCCATTTAGTTCACTGATATCCTTAAGGAAAAGAAATCTACCCAATTTGATCAATGTGTGATGCCATACGCACAGCAGTGAGGTTGATTCAACCTAGTCTTTTGAAATGGACATCGCAAGATACTCAGTTCAAGGGCAATTAGGGATGGGCAACAAATACAGTGGTGGCCTTAACACATCCTGTGAAGAAATTAAAAATGAGTCACTGAGATAGATTACTGAATAGAACCCCATAGTTCAAATCAATATTTGGCTTTGTTTAATTGAAAATTAGGGGCAATATTTACCAGCACTTTGCCCCTTATTTTGTGTTCGAAGTTTATTCAATTTTTTAAAAAAAGGCCACACTTTTTTTAAATCTTGATTGTTATTCTCACAAACCTCTGCTGTAATTTCATTTATCTCTGTTCCAATTGTGCTTTGCTTCCCCTCTCTACTCCCACTATTTTCTTTTCACTCAGCTAGTGAAGGACCAGTTTGGGTGTGGCAGTATGGAATACCTGCAATCACTTTCAGCATAGAAAGCTTCCTCAGACAGCTGTGTGATAATGATGAGATAACCTATTCCAGGTATCAGTTGATGATTAAATGTTGAAATGAGTTAGGTTTTCACATGAGTGCAGTGAAAAATTTACAAGTCACCACTCACTGTGCTGTCTTAGGTGCAAAGGTACCTAGGTGCAGAATCTTGGTAAAGAGCAAAAAAAAACACAAAGCTAAAAGATTAAACATTACAATCCTTCTTAAGAAAATGTGGTAAAAAACAAGGAAACACAGCCTTGAGTGGGGAGTTCAAGCCATTGTGGCTAGGTGCTTATGGACTGTGGTGTTGAACTGTTAACTGAGTTTACTTGTTTTTCTATGTTTTAGTAAAAAAGGACTGTAATGTTAAATACTTTAACTTTGTTTTTTTTTGCTGCTTTATACCAAGATTCTGTACCTAGGTACCTTTGTACCAAAGATGGTACTGTAAGTAGCAACTTATAAACTTTGCACTGTACTCATATGAGTGCATGTGACAATAAACTTAATTCAGTTCAATGTGTCGTCACCACCTACATGTGTGCAGATAGTGCTGGTGATGTCAGGCAAAATGATCTCTCCAGAAGTGTTTTGACACCTCTGCAGCTGACTGTTTGCATTTATGACCTTGCAGCAATATGAAGTGCCAGGGCTTTAAGTGGAGTTGGGCCAACTGAACCAATTCCTTCTATAGATTGTATTTTCTCCTTTCACCCCCAAAAGAATAACTGATTAAAATCATTACTTTAGCTATGGAAACAACACACTTCACTCTGCATCAAACTTTGATGACTGCAGGGAAGTTCCACTTTTGTTGTTCAGCATGCAGTTCGATGGACTGTGAATTTTACAGTTGGCCTCAGAGCCATCACTCAAGAGATCAACTGTGACCGTGATTATATGGGCAGCACCACCATGGTTCCAGGCAGCTGCTGTTCCGTTGGTTGCCACACCACTGCTGCCCTGTGCCTGTGGGCTGATACAGTCTTTCACAACACCTCATGGTGGAATTGATGAGCAGTGCAACCTCATATAGGTGAAAGTGAGGACTGCAGATGCGAGAGATGAAAGTTAACAGTGTGGTGCTGGAAAAGCTCAGCAGGTCAGGCAGCATCCGAGGAGCAGGAGAATCGATGTTTTAGTGTCCTGATGAAGGGCTCTTACCCAAAATGTCAATTCTTCTCCTCGGATGCTGCCTGACCTATGCTTTTCCAGTACCACACTTTCAAGTGCAACCTCATATGTTTCTTCCTTCCAAGTGCAGGAGGTTAATTCATGTATCTGACTGTCTTTTACATTTATTTCAGTGGGATTCCTGCAGTGGTGGACTTTGCAGCCATGAGGGAAGCAGTGAAGAAACATGGAGGAGATCCTAGCAAAGTCAATCCAGTCTGTCCCACAGATCTGATTGTTGACCATTCAATACAGATTGATTTTAGTAAAAGGCAAGGAAATTAAACATGAGTAAGATTTGCTTGGAATTTTGCATTGCTAAGCTGCGCTAGTTCTTGCAATCATGATTTGTCTGTGTTTAGCAACCACTTGAATGCCTTTAAGAGAGTAAAGCATTCCATTGCATTTCTCTGAAGCATTATCTGGCAAAAATTGACAAGAGACATGAGGCTGTATAACTAAAATTTCTTCAAGTTTTAAAGGTCATCTTTGAGAAATGAAGAGGTTTCAGAAGGGATTTCCAGAGTTTAGGGTTGAATACTCAGTCACTAATGTAGAGCATTTAAATTCACGCTACTCAAACTCAAGGTGTGCAGATATCTGAGAGTTTGTGGGACTGGAGATAACGAGGATTGTGCGGGCCTTTGGCGTAGACTGGTTTACGCCAAAGGCCCGCACCAGAATGAGAATTTTAAAATGAAGTCTTTGCTTGATCGGGTGCCAGCATCAGTGGGTGAGCATAGTGGTGAATGGGTGAAGAGGGCTTACTACAATTAGGATATGGCGAGTAAACTTTAGGATGATTTTGCATCAATAGATGGTAGATCTTGGGAGACTGGAAAAGGAGTCTGCTGGAATGCTGGTGTGTAAAGGTGATAGGTTAATGAAGGTTTTATCAGATCAAAGAGTGCAGTTTGATGCTGTTATGGAAATTGAAAATGACAGTCTTGGTGACAGGTAACCGAGTAGTTTATCCTGGTTATGTTACCATGATAACAAACAAGTGAATTTGATGAATAACTGAAGAGGTAAAAATGTCAGAACTTTGGAGAAAGGCACAAAGATAGCTGCCCCAGACACAATGAGCCCACTAACCTTGCAAGGTGTTTCAGTCTATTCTGCCACAAATGAGATCTGTGAGGAAATCCACATAGAGCATCGAATTTTTGACTTTTTAAAATACTTTTTTACTATTTGGCATAATGTTTTTCTTATTTAGAACTTACAGAGAATGTACTGACAACACCCATTTACTATAATACTTGATGTGGTAATGTCAGAAAATAGAATCCTCATAAATCCATTAGATCATACAATATGACCATGGGCTACTTAGTCTATCATGTTTGTGCTGGCAATATCTAACCAATGGCCTCTCACCCCCCCCCCCCCCCCCGCCCCACAATCATCTCGCTGCTCTTCCTTTGTAGATTTGCAGTATCTCCTTTTCAATTATAGAAGCATTAATCTACACAAGCGTGAAACTTATCTTTTTGTAGGCAAACCTGAAACCTATAAATTTCCTGGAGTGATGTTATAGGTGCTAACATGTTTGGTAAATTCATTTGTAAATTTAAATCAATATGTAAAGAAAATTTTCTTCTACTGTCCCAGGATGAGAGAGAGACAGACAGTTTTATCATTGACAGGGGTGTTGGGTGTTATGGGAGACATGCAGGAACATGGAGTTCAGGCCATAGTCCGATCACCCTTTCTCTTATTGAATGGCACCACAATCTGAAAGAGCCAGAAAACCCACTCCTCCTGATGTTCTTATAAAATAAAGTTAATTAAAAGAGTATTTTGCAAATTCAACTCCTATAATTTTTGTTTTG
The DNA here is from genome assembly GCF_020745735.1 of Hemiscyllium ocellatum. Classification (NCBI taxonomy): domain Eukaryota; kingdom Metazoa; phylum Chordata; class Chondrichthyes; order Orectolobiformes; family Hemiscylliidae; genus Hemiscyllium; species Hemiscyllium ocellatum. Next base: position 11,002,108 of record NC_083442.1, read on the forward strand.
TGGATGTGCCATTTAATCTGCAAGTCAGTAATTATACGTCTTTTACTTTTTTTGGCTAGTGCCATTCAGAATGCTCCAAATCCTGGGGGAGGTGATGCAGCACCTCGAGCTTCCAGCAACAAGCTGCCATCAAAAATCTCGCCTTGCCAACGTTCCAGTAGCTGTTTGAGTTCGTGCCACAGTGATGTGAGCTCCCCTTCATCGAAACAACGCACCACAGAGATAGAGAACACCCCTCTGCTTTGTCCTTTTCACCTGCAACCTGTAGCTGGGTAAGACTGGCCTTTCTGCTTGCTATTCCTTAATATGTTGCAGTGGTAGACTGGAAAGATGCCACCTGAAATTAGTCTTATCATCAAGATCACAGTCTCACCTGGTGTATTCTGTTTGTCATGATTGAGGCAAAGTGATGTCAGAGACAAATATAGAGCATGGTCAGAAATGATTCTTGCCCGTCTCCCTCAATTAAATGCAAATAGCAGTATGTCATTGCGGTTTATCTGTGGGTAAAAATCGAATTTGAAATTAATGCTATTACTCATTGACTTTTTTTAAATTTTCTCTAGACCAGAAACTTTATTAAGGAACCAAGAAATTGAATTCAGCAGAAATAAAGAACGGCTGCAATTTTTTAAGGTGCATCTATTTATTAAAACCTAGTATTTCAGAGTTTCGTTCGAGATTGAAGGCATTGTCTATATTTATCATGAAAACCGTAGATAAGTTTGTCAGCATGAGTATAAACTCCCCATGGATACAGTAGTACTACTTATTCTCAAGTTTGTAGTTTTCATTTCAAAGCCCTACTTCCTTGTATTAAAAATCTAAAACTGTGTGCTCCTTAGCAGAGAGTCACAGATCTTGAAAATTTTCTTTGACTGAAAGCTGCTTATGCTAACACTTGCCGACGTGTTTTAACCTGACTCCAATTTGAGGCTAGAAATTATGGTGACCTTCAGCAGGAACTGAGAAAGTGGTGCTACAGCTGTTATAACTCTGTCAAACTTCTGTTGCTGCCTTGGACTTGTGACCCCAGAATTTCAGTTGGGGGCCCCATATGGAAAGCTCTCACTTATGCAGTTTGACATCATCGGTGTATCATGTGATGCAAATTGAAAGCTGTTTCAAATAATAACTTAGAGAAGACAGATCTGTTTCTAAACTAAAATAGGTAAGGGGAAAGTAATGATGTTACAAAGTTTGATTGTGATTTTAGTGTTGACTACATACTCTTCCTGCCTAATGTAGTTGGTGTGTGGGGTGAGCGAGGACAGTGCAGGGCAGAATGTAAGCTTTCATCAGTAATGCATGATCAAACAGAAACTCTTTCTTTCTTTGGGGTAGAATGTGGAAAGAAAAATGGAATACCAACCAAAATAATAATAATAAGTGCAACACTGATCAAAAAAGGGTTTGGTATCTTGTGGTTGCAAAAAAGTTTTAAAAAGGAATTTCATCCTTTTTAAAATGGCTCCTTCTGAAAGAGAGAGCTTGCATTCAAACAGTGATTTTTATGTTTTAAAAATATCCTGCGGTACTTTGAAATGCAAGCAAACAGGAATTGATTTCAGCAGAGTGAAATTCTGCAAAACAGCAACAAGCCAATATTGCTCGGGACTTGAGCAAACTCCCATCTCTTTTTTGGGTGACAACCTGGAATCTTTCACGTACACCTATCGGAACAGACTCAATTTACTAGCTCGCTGAGAGGTAGTGTCGCATTCTTTCTCATATTTCAGAATGTTTTCATTCAATGTGTATTTTTCCATTTAGTGCTAAAATATATTCCATCCTTGCTATAATAATTTTTTTTAATCTAGTACATCATGGGGCATTTATCCGATTTAATTCCCCTTATCCATAACTAAGTTGTCTTGCCCTAGATTTGAAAGGTTATTGCACATTAGAGAGTAATACAGATTCAGTGCCATACTGAGGGTGTTATCTTTCAGACGAAATGTTAAGTCAGGCTGTTCTGCCATTGCATTGAAAGAAGTGCAGTATATTGTTTCCTGTGTCTTGACTGATATATATTCCTTGATCCTAATCTTTATTTCTAACATCCAAAAATCAATCATTTGGTCATTAACGCTTGGCTGTTTGCTAGGAGCTTTCAGTGGAATATTAGTTACTGCACTTCCTACATTGCAACAATAATTACACTTCAAAAGTATTTTGTTAATGGTAGAGTGCTTTGGTCAATTCTGAGACCGTGAAAGGTCTATTGACTTTGGGTAACATGCCATAATGCTTCTGAATCGCTGGATTAGACTGGCATGAACACAAGTATCCTCCTGGAAGCAGGCAACTAGAGCATAGACCATTCTCATGCAGCAATTGCACTGCATTGGGCATTGCATCAGAATCTGAACACTCAGTTGCAAGCTGGTGGTAGAAATTGTACTGATCAAAGTGTTTCAAAGGTGCACTGAAACTGCCTTGAAGAAGATTGGCTTTGACCCCAGTAGCTGGAAAGAGAATGCATTAGACTGCTCATAATGGTGAGACCTTTGATGCTGAAAGTTCAAGAAGACACATTAACTCCTCATTGAGCATGAGCTGGCCAATGACTGACTGGCCACTTTGAATGCAGATTTTCCATTTATTTTTAATTCTATATTTTTTCTACCTCTTAGACTTTTACTTTACCCTTTTCATTTCTGTCTCTTTCTAACCTCTCTCTTTCTCTTCTCTTCCTTCTTGTCTCTCCCTGCTCCTTTGGGATTCTGTGACAAGCATTGTCACTCTAAGGGACTACTAGGAGACGATGCCTCCTGGTATTTAGATGTGATGTGGAGGTGCTGGTGTTGGATTGGGGTGGACAAAGTTGAAAAATCACCCAACCATGTCTTATACTCTTACTCCACTAGCCACCAGACGAAGGAGCAGCGCTGCGAAAGCTTGTACTTCCAAATAAACCTGTTGGACTACAACCTGGTGTCGTGTGATTTTTAACTTGGTATTTAGATCAAAGTGTAGTGTCCCACATGTAAAATGTCTGGTGCTGCCTTATTTGTTAATTGTTTATTGAAATCTCTGTTTCTGTTTGTTTATAAAATAGAGGGCTGGATTTACACTCAACACATTCCATAGCAAAGACAGGCAGAGGTAGCAGTTTTTAAGAAGTCTGTTCTTTTTGAGGGTTGCCTCTAGTGAGGGGAAATCTGTAACGGTAGAATTCCATTCTAATTTGAGCACAATCGAAACAGAGAATTTTAAAATGTTTTTGGCAGAACTGTTTTAGAGTTGGAATGAGATGTTTGCATGGTTTGATTTTAAATATTTTTAATTTTTTTTTCCTGCTGTCCCTCCTTTGACACAGTGGGCTTCCAAAGTATTTCAGAACGTGACTGTGGTGCCACCGGGAAGTGGAATGGTGCATCAAGTAAACTTGGAATACCTGTCTCGCGTAGTGTTTGACCTAAGAGACGTTTTCTTCCCTGATAGTGTGGTAGGCACCGATTCTCATACGACTATGGTGAATGGTCTTGGAATTCTAGGATGGGGTAAGTGTGCATCTAATCTCTCTCACTTATTACCCATAACCGCAACTAGAAGCAAACACCTTCACTTAAAACAGCTGGGACAAAAAAAATTGAGACCTGACTCTTTAATTATTTGTACTCGAGTTAATTTGTTTTAAATTGGTAATTTCTTTTAAAACGAGAATGTGGGTGATCCAGTCATTTGGAAGTTACCTGTATTTCTGAATGTTTTTGTCAAACCCTCGTGATCTTAGTGGGCAGCACAGTGGTTAGCACTGCTGCCTCACAGTGCCAGAGACCCGGGTTCAATTCCCGCCTCAGGTGACTCTCTGTGTGGAGTTTGCACATTCTCCCCGTGTCTGCATAGGTTGCCTCCGGGTGTTCCAGTTTCCTCCCACAGTCCAAAAAAATGTGCAGGTTAGATGAATTGGCCATGCTAAATTGCACGCAGTGTTAGGTGAAGGGGTAAATGTGAGGGAATGGATCTGGGTGGGTTACGCTTCGGCAGGTCGGTGTGGACTTGTTGGGCCGAAGGGCCTGCTTCCACACTGTAAGTAATCTAATCTCACTGAAGAATCTGATTCGAAGGATTTTGAGGCTGAAGAACCAAACCAAGCATTTTCATTTGTGAAACCCTACTGTTAATTCACTTCTCGCATTGGGAGCCTTGCCTTTTTGATTCTTTTCTTTAGCGTTCAATAACTAAACCAGAATAAGGAGAGGAGGGCGCTTGCTGCTATTTGTTTAATCATCATAATTTATTGTGTTGAGTTGTATTCAGATGGGAAGCATGAACTGATGGTTTCATGTGGGTATAAGGGATTGTGTGTATGTTAGAAAGGATTGAGCAGCAGTGATGGGTTCAAAATGCACATATTCATATTGGGTAAATAAAAGCTAATAAAAGATTGTAAAAGATTAAACTTCAATTGCATTCTTCACCTAGCTTTATTGTGCTATCTCCTTAAAATGAGATTTTCTCTTCAGACCTGTCATTTTTAAAAGGTGCTCTGTGAAATGATGCAAATGTTGCTGTGATAGTCTGGGCAGGATGTTTGCCCATGTCCACTGCAATTGAGTTACAGTCACTTGAATACCACATGCCAGAAAATGGATAGGGCAGTAAACAGAAGCCTGAAGCTTAGCAACTGTTCTGTCAAAGGTGGACAGTGGCAAGTCTCTCCTGAATTCCCAAGGTGAAGAGCCTCCGAGTCTAATACCACTCCAGTCAGAGCGTGAAGGTACCATGTAGTGAAGTACTCAACCATATCACTATTCCAAGCATGTTGCTAAACCTGTTGACTGAAGGAAGATAATTTTCACATTACCAAATCCATCAATGTTCACTTTGACAAACAGCTTCTACAAAACGTTCTCACGTGTCCCTTTTGTCAAAGCCCGTCACAGCAACTGGTAGCATTTAAAGTCATTTAATTGAGAAAAAAAATAGCAGTAGTGAAACTGTCATTGAGATGACAAAAATCTTGTTCCCTCATGTCGTTTTAAAGTCATAGACATATGCAGCATAGAAACAGTCCAATTTGTCCATGCTGACCAGATATCCTAAATAAATCTAGTTCCATTTGCCAGATTTTGGCCCCACTCCCTCTAAATCCTTCATATACCCATCCAGATGTCTTGTAAATGTTGTAATTGTATCAGCCTCCACCACTGAACATGTTGGTTTTGATGCTGTGTTGGATGAATTCTTTATTCTGTGCTAGGTGACTCCATGGTGTATTAAATTTATCCAGTAGCTCCCTCTGTGTGAAAAAGGTTGCCCCTTAGGTCTCTTAAATTTTTGCCCTGTCCTATTAAACCTATGCCCTCTAATGTTGGACTCCCTACTCTTGGGGAAAAGACTTTGGCTATTCACCCTATTCGTGCCCCTGTGGTTTTATAAACTTGTATAAAGTCATCCCTCAGACTCTGATGTTCCAGAGAAATTCGCCCCAGGCTCTTCAGTCTCTCCCTATACCTCAAACCTGGCAACATTCTTGTAAATAGTTTCTGAACTCCTCCAAGTTTCACAACATTCTTCCTATAGCAGGAAGACCAGAATTGCACGCAATATTTCAAAAGTGGCCTAACCAATGTCCTGTACAGACGCAACATGATTTCCCAACTCTTGTCCTCAATGTGCTGACCAATAAAAGAAAGCATACCAAACACCACCTTCACTATCCTATCTTCCTGTGACTTCACTTTCAAGGAAGTATGAACCTTCACTCCAAGGTTTCCTTGTTCAGCAACATTCTCTAGGACCTTACCATTAAGTATATAAGTCCTGCCCTGATTTGTCTTTCCAAAATTCAGCATCTCTCATTTATCTAAACTAAACTCCATCTGCCACTCCGCCCATTGGCCCTTCTGATCAGATGCTGTTCTCTGAGGTAACCTTCACTATCCATTAAACCTCCAATTTTGGTATCTACAAACCTACAAATGATACCTCCTATGTTCACATCCAGATCATTTACATAAATGACAAAAAGCAGTGGACCCCACACCAAACTTTCTCGCACACCACTGGTCCTAGACCTCCAGACTGAAAAGTAACCCTCCACCACCACCCTTAGTCTTCTATCTTCAAGTCCGGTCTGTATCCAAATAGGTAGTTTTCCCTGTATTCTGTGTGATCTAACCTTGCTAATTAGTCTACCATGAGGAGTCTTGTCGAACGCCTTACTGAAGTCCATATAGATCATGTCCACTCTGCCCTCATTAATCCTCTTTGTTACTTCAAAAACTCAAATTTCCCATGCACAAAGCCAAGTTGACTATCCCTAATCTGTCCTTGCCTATACAGATTTGTGTAAGTCCTATCCCTCAGGATTCCCTCCAACAATTTGCACACTATGGATGTCAGGCTCACCGGTCTGTAGTTCCCTGGCTTTTCCTTGCCACCTTTCTTAAATACTGGCACCACGTTAGCCAACCTCCAGTTTTCCAGTGCCTCGCCTATGGTTAACGATGATACAAATATCTCAGCAAGGGGCCCAGCAATCTCTTCCCTAGCTTCCCACAGAGTTCTAAGGATGGGGCAGAAAATCTGTTGTCTTTACCTGACCTGACCCGACCAACGAATGACTCCAGACTCATTGCACTGTGGGTTTTTTTTTAGCTGATGTCAAAGGGCAGTTCAGGATAGTCAAAATGATGGCCTCACCATTGACATCCACATTCTGTGGAACAATGAAAAAATGTAAAAATAAATTAGTTTTGGATTTGAAGGTCAATAATCATGAAACCATTTGAAAAGGTGTCCTTTGACATTTAGTTTAAAGAACTACGGTAGAAATTGATTGAAATACTTGTGTTGAGAATAGTAGATTTGACCAGTTACCCTGGCAAAACTTTGAAGCAGGTGTTGGTTGATATCTGGTTACATGGCTATTGACAGAGATAGAGGAACAGCATTCAGTATGTTAGCGCACACTTCAGCTGCTTGAGGAAAAGGATATTCAAGGACAACATCAGATCTGAAGCCAAGATCATCGTTTACAGAGCTGTGGTGGTTCCTGCCCTCCTTACTGGCTCTGAGACGTGGACTGTCAACAGCAGGTAGGTACCTCGAGGCTCTGAAGCAGTACTACCAATGCTGCCTGCACAAGATCCTGCGAATCCATTGGGAAGAAAGACATAACAACACCAGCGTCCTTGACCAGGCCAACATCCCCAGCATTGAGATAGTGACCACCCTTGATCAGCTGCAATGGGCTAGGTGCATCGTCCGCATGACTGACACAAGACTCCCCAAGCAGGTGCAATACTCCGAGCTTCAAGCAAGCTGGCAGGCAAGTCCCAGGTGGAAACGAAGAGCTTCAGTGATGCCCTCAAGGCCTCACTGGTAACGTACGACATTCCCACAAGCACCTGGAAATCAGTGTCCAAGACCATCCAAAGTGAAGAAGGCGCTTCGGAGAAGGCGTTGAGCACATTGAGACTTACTGTTGTGGAAAAAGTGGAAGCCAAGAAAAGAGCCCATTGCCACACAAACACCCCACCCATCCCTCCTTATGACTACCTTCTGCCCCAAGTGTAATAGACCCTACAATAGCTGCATTGATCTGTACAGCCACTTATGGACTCACCCTGAGAGTGGAAGAGAGTCATCCTCATCTGCAAGGGACAGCCAATGATGATGTGGCATGGCTCGAATGTGTCTTTACAGTTGAAAGAAAACACCCTTTTCGGTCTTGTATGAAAAAAAAACTTAGCCTGCTTGAAAAGATTTTCATGTGAATTGTCTTTCCTTATTATGAAAAACATCCTTCACCTTTGTGCTACGAGAGTGACAGGGGACTGCACAGTGGCTCAGCAGTTAACACTGCCTCACAACGCCAGGGACCCAAGTTCAGTTCCAACCTCGGGTGACTGTGTGGAGTTTGTACGTTCTCCCCGTGTCTGTGTGGGTTTCCTCCAGGTGCTCAGGTTTCTTCCCACAATCCAAAAATGTGCAAGTTAGGTAGATTGGCTATGCTAAATTGCCCATAGTGTTCAGGGCTGTGTGGGTTAGGTGCATTGTTCAGGGGTGAATATAGGGTAATAGTGCAGGGAAATGCCTCTGGGTGAGTTACTCTTCGGCGGGTCGGTGTGGACTTGTTGGGCCAAAGGGTCTGTTTCTACACTGTGGGGATTCAATGAAGATGGTTGCTAGACCTCCACTTTGGTCGGTCTTGGAACAATTTGTGTGTTCACAAGTCCAGTACTGCCCTTTTTATGGGTTATCCTGTTTATGGGTTATCCAGATTGTCTGTATTAGCTACCCATTCCTAATTGCTGTGTAAGGATGATGTGAAGATTTAATCAAATCTCTAGTCCCTTTAATATTGTTAGCATGAATTCTGAATTGTTGAACCAGGGACAGTGATACAAAGATAAATGTGAGCTTTCACATTCTTTTTTAAATGTTCCAGAGACATTTGGTTACGGAATATCTGCACTGCACCTCACCATTATATTTTCTTCTGATGCGTGAAAGAATCATCAGCTGTTTTACATTAGTTTATGACCAAATCTAATGTTCATGACCACTAAATGAAATTTTTTTAAAAATTGTTACCTATTTGTTCAAAGGTACTTCACTGAGTATTTGATGTCACAATCATTTATACTGATATTAGCAACTTGAGCATCTGAAAAATGCCAGATCTGATATTGCTATGTGGTCAGCTCCAAAATTGCATGATCAGTTAAAAAGGTTTGTATGTTATATATAGCAGCATGTAATGTGCTAGCTAATTACAGGGTGGAAAATAACTTCACATCGACGCTTTATGTTGCATGCTGATTGGATTTGGGCTAAGGTGTTAATATGTGCTGAATTTGCACCCACACTGCAGTATTTCCGAAAGCATTCTCCAAAATGCTTGCTGGATTGTTTATAAAGGTGCTCCTTGTCTTTATGCTACAGAAACAAATAAAGTGGCATTTGTTTTCTTTCTAGGGGTTGGTGGGATAGAGAGTGAGGCAGTCATGCTTGGCCAACCAGTCACGCTGACTTTACCTGAGGTAGTCGGATGTAAACTGGTGGGGACCACAGACCCTTTGGCTACTTCAATCGATGTTGTTTTAAGTGTAACAAAGGTAAGAGAATTTCTGGAATTTTTCTTTTGCACATTGTAATGTTAATTAAGCATGAAAGAAGATGATTGATTTTTGTTAATTTCCTTCCCAAACACCACCTAGCATCTCCGGCAAGCTGGAGTTTCAGGAAAGTTTGTCGAGTTCTTTGGCCCAGGGGTGTCTCAACTATCTGTAGCGGACAGAACAACAATAGCAAATATGTGTCCTGAATATGGTGCAACTGTGAGCTTTTTCCCAGTTGACGAGGTTACGTTAAGGCACTTAAAACAGACAGGTGAGAGGGACTGGAAAATTTATACAATCTTTCAAATGTCACGGGCTTTTTCTTTGCATTTTTAAAACTTTTTTTTCTTGAACAACAGGTTGTAGTGAAACAAAGCTTGACGCTGTGAAAACCTACTTAAAAGCTGTGCAGCTGTTCAGAAACCATCAGAATCCCTCAGAAGACCCAGAATATTCACAGGTGATTAATTTTGGTAGGAAAACCAAACAGAGGGAATTTAAATTAAAGGATTTTGTTTTAAAGTTGTCAGTGGGACTGGGACGAAATGATTGATCAGTGCATTGAGTATAAGAGTTAGAATGACATGTTGTGGCTGTACAGGACATTGTTGAGGCCACTTTTGGAATCCTGCATACAAACTTCTTTGAAAAGATGGTGTTAAACTTGAAAGGGTGCACAAAAGATTTACAAGGATGGTTCCTGAATTGGAGGGTTTGAACTGTTGGGAGATACTGAATCGCTTAGGGCTTTCTTCCTGGAGCATCAGAAGATGAACTTAGAGATTTTAAAATCATGAGGGGGTTGGATAGGGTGATGTTAAGAAAACAGTTACAAAACCAGAGAGAAATTGGCAACATGAGCAGTTTAAAGGGAAAAGTTTGGTATTAAATGCCACAAAAAAAATCAGAATTCCTATCAAACTCAATGGATTTGATTTGATGTGATTTATTGTCATGTGTACCTAAGTACAGTGAAAAGCTTTGCGAGCAATACAGGCAGATCGTCGGATGAAAAACACTTGGACAGACCGAGGTCTACAGGTTATACTGCATAGACCATGTGCGAGGCAAAAACAACATTAACAAGATCAACATTATTTGCAATTAGAGAGTCCATTCATCAATCTAATATCAGCAGGGAAGAAGCTATTCTTGAACCTGCTGGTGCATGTGTTCAAGCTTCTGTATCTTCTGCCTAATGCAAGAGGTTGTAGGAGAGCATTACTGGTGTGGGATATAATCTTTAATGTAGTTAGCAGCCTTTCCACAGCAATAAGAAGTGTAAATGGAGTCCAGAGATGGAAGTTTAGCTTCCATGGTGGCCAGGGCTGTGCACAAACTTCTGTAGTTTCTCCCGGTCTTGGATAGAACAGTTGACGTATCAAGATAGTTGCACCGGGCAGTATGCTTTCTGTTGTGAATCTGTAGAAGTTGGTGAGGTTCCTTATGGATATGCCAGATTTCTTGAGCCGCCTGAGGAAGAAGAGGTGTTGTGCCTTTTTGACCGTCATATCTATGTGGGAGGTCCAGAATAGGTTGTCGGTTATTGTCACTCGTATGAACTTGACGCTCTCAACCCCTGCTCTGTTGATATAGATGGGGATATGTTCTCCTTTCTTTCTGAAGTCAATGATCAGTTCTCTAGCTTTGCCGACATTAAAAGAGAGGTTGTTATCATTGTACCACATTACCGAGCCCCCTCTCTCCTTTTCTGCATTCTGACTTATCGTTGTGATATCCGTCCTACCACAGTGGTGTCAGTAAACTTGTAAATGGTGCTCATTTAGAATTTGGCCACAGTCTTGTGGGTGTTCAGAGAGTACAGTAAGGGGCTGAGAATGCATCCTTGGGGCCTCCAGTGTTGAGTTTGATCGTAGAGGTGGTGCAGTTGTTTATCTTCACTGATTGCGATCTATGGGTCAGGAAGCTGAGGATCCAGTTGCAGGGGGCAGGCTGAGACCTAGGTCTCGGAATTTTGAGATCAGTTTGGAGGGGATAGTGGTGTTGACCCCTGCCACTTCTGGCAAAGCCTAAACAACGTAACAGGTTACAAAATGAAGCAAAGCAACATAGCAGACAAAGACATATACCTCCTCGATGCACTCAGTAAAGCAGAATGGTAGCGGAATAGATGCAGGCACAATGTTTCATCTGGTTATGGGGTCTAGAACAAGGGACATAGTCTGAATAACGGATGGACCATTTAGGACTGAGATGAGGAGGAATTTCTTCATGGAGCAGGTGAATCTTGGGAAGTCTTTGCCCAGTAACTGTAGCGACTCAAGTCATTGAGTATATTCAAAACACAGATTGATTGTTAGACATTAAAGGTATCAATAAATTTTTAAACTGTGGATGTAGGTTTGCTCGCTGAGCTGGAAGGTTCATTTTCAGACATTTCGTCACCGTATGAGGTAACATCTTCAGTGAGCCTCCGAATGAAGCACTGGTGCTATAGCCCGTTTTCTGTTTATATGTTCGAGTTTTCTTGGGTTCAAAATACAGGAAATGATGTTACCACAGGAAATAATGTCACCAATTCACGCAAACTCAAACCTATAAATAGAAAGCAGGCTACAGCACCAGTGCTTCATTCAGAGGCTCACTGAAGATGTTACCTAGTATTGTGACGAAACGTCTGAAAGCGAACTTTCCAGCGTCAGAACGTCAACCTGAGTTACAAGTCTTCTCAAAACTAGCTAATTTTTAAAATGTATTTATTCATGAGCTGTCACTGGCAAGGCTATTAACTATTACATGTCCCTCATTGACTTTGAAGAATCATAGAATCCCGTACAGTGTGGAAACAGACCATTTGGCCCAAAGTCCACAGTGACCCTCCAAAGAGTAACTAATCCAGACCTGTTCCCCTCCTCTATTAATCTACATTTACCCCTAACTAATGTGCCTAACCTATAGATTGCTAAACACCATGGGCAATTTTAGCATGGTCAATTCACCTAACCAACACTACTTTGGATTGTGGGAGGAAACTAGAGCACTCGGAGGAAACCCACGCAGACACCGGGAGAATGTGCAGCCTCCACAGGCAGTTGCTCGAGGCTGGAATCGAACCCAGGTCACTGGCGCCGTGAGGCAGCAGTGTTAACCACTGAGCCAATCCCAGTGTGCCACCCTGAAGTCCTGGTCTGCTGCCTTCTTAAACTGCCAGTTTAAATGCTATAATTATATCAGCCTCCACCGCCACCAACAGCAGTTCATTACATACATGCACCACTCTCTGTGTGAAATAGTTGCCACTTAGGTCCCTTTGACATCTTTGCCCTCTCAACTTAAACCTATTCCCTCTAGAATTGTACTTCCCTACCAGTGGGAAAAGACCTTGACTATCCACCCTATTCATATCCCTCGTGGTTTCATAAGGTCACCCCTCAGCCTCTGATGCTCCAGGGAAAACAGCCCCAGCCTATTCAGCCTCTCCCTATAGCTCAAATCCTCCAACATCCCTGTAAATATTTCTGAATCCTTCCAAGTTTCACAACATTTTTCCTATAGCAGGGAGACCAAAATTGAACACAGTATTTTAAATGTGTCCTAACCAATGTCCTGAACGGCCTCAACATGACCTCCCAACACTCAAACTCAGTGCACTGACCAATAAAAGCAAGCATACCAAGTGGCGCCTTCACTGTCCTGACTACCTGTGACTCCACTTTCAAGGAACAATGAACTTGCACTTCAAGGTCTCTTTGTTGGGCACACCCATAAGCAGCCCATAATATATAGGTATATCCACAGTGCTAGAGGGTTTTCACGATTTTGATATGGGGATGGTGTAGAAGATCAACCATGAGCTAGAGAAGCCATTTGACTGTCTCCCAGTTCTAATTCATATATTCCTGTGTCCCAAACTTTTTATTTTACTCGCCCCTATTGTTTATTTTTGTGTTGCTGATCAGGGCAGCTTGGAGTCAGATATTTTGTGTCAGAATTGGGGTTTTTTCTGAATATATTGGTTTCCATTGAGCATTGTGGAACAAGGCTTTAATGTAAAGGGTGTATCACTCAGCTCTGATAACTGTCTGAAGTGTAAAACAGACAACTGTGAAATATCAAACTGTATGCAGATCTCTGTTGGAGATTTTGGAAGTATGAAGCAATTGCACAAAATGTGATTCTGCCTGCTTTGTCTGTTGATGTTTGTTGTTTTAAGGCTGGCCAGTGTACACTGACCTCTTCTGTATCCATTCCTCAGGTTATTGAATTGAATCTGTCAGGTATTGTTCCATATGTGAGCGGTCCAAAACGGCCACAGGACAGAGTTATGGTAAATGAAATGAAGAAAGATTTTCAGAACAGCCTGAATGAAAAGGTGTGTATGCCTGTAATTATTAAAGATCTACCAAACTGCTGTGTTTTAATTCTTGACGTGAATCTTGTGAAAGGTCACAAAGCAATTTATTTCATTACTTTGTGAAAATAAAGGGGGCATAAGAAAGTTTATAATGCAGTAAATCTTCTCAGAACCAATACAAAATTTGTGTCATTCAGTGAAAAAGGAAGTTTGCAGTCCACACCATAACGAAGCTGTATGTTAAAAATAGACTTCTGTTGTAAACTTGTTCAGCACAAATGGCTGTTTATTCATTGAGTCACTCCACCTAGGACCCGCATTATCACAGACCTGTTTTAGTCCTTCTCACAGAGTGAGGAGGAATAGTGAACAGTATAAGTTGCACTCTGGAGCTGGGTGTTCAGACATGGTTCCTGCTGACGTAATCTTATTTAACAAGAAAATTTAAAATTTGACTTAGTCCTTTGAATACTGAATGGTCTTTGGCACTTTAACCTTTTGTTAGCTGCCATAAGTTTGTTGAAATTCAATAAGATACTAAGTTGATCTCAGCTGGAGAATTGTGTCCAGGGGTTCTGGTGCCGCTCTTCAGGAAAATTAGGAAGGTATTGCAAAGAAGTGTTCAAAGGGTGAGGAATTTTAGTTTTGGAGATAGATTGGAGAAGCTGGGACTGTATTCCATTTAAGAGAGAAGGGTGAGAGGAGATCTGATTGAAGTTTTGAAAATGCTAAGGGGTTGGGACAGAATAAATATGGAGAAGATGTTCCTGTTCTTGAAAAGATTGAGGACAATAAGGCACTGACTCATTGTAATTGGTAAAAAAACCAAAAGTGATTTGAGGAAAAAGTTGTTAACGCAACAAGCAATTAGGATCTGGAAGGGACTTCTCAACTGGGATGGGCATGTTCAAGCGTAACGAGCAGGAGGCTGGAAGAACACAGCAAGCCAGGCAGCATTCGGAGGTGGAGAAGGCAACATTTCGGGTGTAGGTTCAAGTGCAGCATTCAAAAGGAAATTCGATGTTTATTTAAATGGGAACAATGTGGTGAGTTACTAAGTTGCTCAGTTAGGTCCTGGTAAATTCAGATTGAAATCTGAGTTCTAGCTTTAACTAAAGCAAAATACCGCAAATGCTGGATGTAGAAAATAAGACCAGAAAGTGCTGAAAAACTCTGTAGATAAGGCAGCATCCATGGAGATAGGAGCAGAGTTAATGCTTCAACTCAATGAACTTCCATCAGAACCAGCCCTGTCTGCAACAAAATTGGAACAGTGCCTGTGATGGGAATTAGTTTTGCTCATTGTTGAGGTTAGCCGTTAGGAAATACCTGAATGGAAGATTATTCTTTGAGCTTGAACTAAACTTCACTGGAGCAGCATTAGTGGCTAAAGACCGGGTTCTTGTTGGGTAATGTAGTTTGTCTACAACTTCAACCTTCACTCGGAGATCCTCAGAATCCTGTCATTGAGTGGCATCCAGTCTGAATTGAAAATGCAGTCTATCTGACAATGCCATTCCACAATACTCTCCTAGTTACTGACTTAGTTTTGACAGGCATCAATTTCAGTATCCATCTCTGCTGAGTTAGCTGGTCTCTACTTGACTGGCGGGTGGAACACTAAATTACTGTGATGATGTATCTATTTTTATCCATTTTGTAGGTCAGGTTCGATGTTTAGCCATGAACCTTTTCCTCTCTTTTCCCACCAATTCCCTTCACCCCACCCAACCCTACCTGCCTTCCCAAAAAAACAAACTCACACAGCTTAGGCATTTGATTGATAATTGCCATTTGTAATTGAGACCCATACATAATAGGAAATAAACATTGTTCTACAAGTTTAATCATTCAATGGAGACAGAGTGAGGAATGGAACTAGTCTTCTATCTCCTAAATGACTCTGTATCTATGTTAATACCCACTGGTAATCTATTGACACTCTGTAAGGGGCTTCAAGCATAATTGGAACAACAATATCTAGACATTTATTACCTTATAATAACTACAGTTGTAAGGTGTAGTAAATCTTAAACTGCTTAAAGCATATTGTCTGTATCAGATACAAAAGTATATAACTCTGTGCCATTTGTTTCAGTTTATGTGTAAATGCTTGCTGTATGTTTTATGCAGGTTGGCTTTAAAGGGTTTCAGATACCTCCAGAAAAACAGAAGGAGGTGGTTGCAATTGAATTTGAAGGGAAGGATTATAAACTGGCCCATGGTTCTGTTGTCATTGCGGCTGTAATAAGCTGTACGAATAATTGTAATCCATCTGTCATGCTTGGAGCAGGTAAGGGTATATACTGCTGTTCAAACTTGTTATTAAACATTGCCCGTGCATTTATTTCATTTACCAGATTGAACTGTCTCCAATTCAAGAAGAATCCCGGCAGATTGGAAATAGCTAATTAATACATTTCTTGAAGAAATGAGGGAATCAAAAAGCAGCAAGCGATAGGATGACTAGCCCAATTTCAGTCATGGAGAAATTGCTAGAATCAGTTATTGAGGAGCATATGGCAGGATCCGAATGTCATTAGGTAGAGTCAGCATGATTTTGTGAAAGGCAAATTGTGTTTAAATTAATCTGTTAGAGCTTTTTGAGGAAGTAACCAGCAATGTGGACAAAGGGAAACTTTGTAGATGTAGTGTGCTTGGATTTCCAAAAGGCATTCGACAGGGTGTCCATCAAAGAGTACTTACAAGCTTGGATCACATGCTATTGGAATAATATACTAACATGGATAAAGGACTTGTTAGCCAATTACAACATGCAAGAGTACAGCACAGGAACAGGCCCTTGGGCACGCCATGCCTGTATCAACCACGTTGCCATTCTAAACTAATTTAATCTGCCTGAACATGGTTCGTATCCCTCGCCTTCCTGCATTTTCATGTGTCTAACTGCCTGTTAAACATTATTATTGTAATGCTTTCTATCACCTCCCCTGGCATCATGTTCTATGCACCATCTACACTATGCGTAAAAAAAAAATGCCTCGCTCATCTCCTTTACCCCTATCATTTCAAACCTATACCTTCTACTGTTTATCATTTCCACCCTGGGAAAAAGGCTCCAACTACCTACCGTATCCATGCCTCTCATAATTTAATGCACTTCTATCAAGTCCCGCTTTACCCTCCATTACTCTAGTGAGACAATCCATATTTGTCCAACCTCTCCTTTTAGATAATACACTCCAATCTAGACAACATTCTGATAAACCTCTTCTGCACCCTCTCCAAAGTCACCTCATCCTTTCTGTTGTGTAGCAACGATAGTGATTGTACTGAGGTCAGCCAGTTGGGCTTCATAGAATAAGAGTTCCATGATTGGGGCTGTTAATCTGGCCTAGTCAAGGATCCCTGGCTGACATAAAAAGTTTGTGTCTGGGATACTGGTAATCTCTTGCCTGACTCTGTATGAGGCAGTACTGTACTCAGGGACTGTTCATGTGTAAAGAGTGACTTGTGATAGGATACTGGCCACTGAAGAGTTATTTGAGTGACCAGCACTGTATACAATATTCCTAATATGGCCCAATTAAAGTTTTACATAGCTGCAGTATGACTTGCAAGTGTGCTGTATGCTTCCTTCATGACCTTATCCACTTGTGTTGCCACTTTCAGGGAGTTATGGACTTACACCCCAAGGTGTCTCTATGTTTCAATGCTCCTAAAGTTCCTGCCAATTAGTGTATACTTTTATCTTGCATTTGACCTCCCAAGATGCATCACCCTCACTTGTCCAGATTAAACTCCATCTGCATTTCTCCGCCCAGCTTTTCAACTGGTCTGTATCCTTGACAAACTTCCTCACTATCCATAACACCAATTGTTGTCATCTGCAAATTTAATCAGACCATCTCCATTTTCATTTAAATTGTTTATTTTGAGTTACCAAAAAAGAGAGGTCTAATAACTGATCCTTACAGAACACCATTGGCCAAAGCCCTCCAGTCAGAAAAACACCCTTTCACAGCTGCCTTTTATGACCAAGCAAATTTTGTATCCAATTTCCCAACTCACTATGAATGCCATGTGGCTTAATCTTCTGTATCAGCCTATTAGAGGGACATTGTCAAATGCTTTAGTGAAGTCCATGTAGACAACATCCACTGCCCTGGGAGCAAGTAAGGACAGCAGATGCTGGAGATCAGAGCTGAAAAATGTGTTGCTGGAAAAGTGCAGCAGATCAGGCAGCATCCAAGGAGCAGGAGAATCGTCGTTTCGGGCATAAGCCCTTCTTCAGGAATCTGGCCTACCTTCGTCAATTATGGATTCTGGGTAATTCAAGATGGAGGATAGGAAAAGTTTTTGCCTGTAACAGCTGCTCCTTTTTTTGAGGTATTTTACTTGCTGGAGGTGATGTTCACGAATTCCAGGAGCCGCAATTACTGTTTTTATATGCTGTTGCATTGTTTTGGAACTTTGGAAAAAAAAAGTTAAAACAGCAGTTTTAAAAGAGAAAAGAACAGACAAAGGAAGCACAGGGTGAGATCAGTACAGGAGAGAGAGAGAAAGAAACTGACAGACCAGTGAACCTGCACAGTTACAGCCTTTGCAGTTTGAAAGATATAAAAGAGACCTAAGGGGCAACTTTTTCACGCAGAGGGTGCTACGTGTATGGAATGAGCTGCCAGAGGAACTTGTGGAGGCTGGTACAATTGCAACATTAAGGGACATTTGGATGGGTATATGAATAGGAAGGGTTTGGAGGGATAAAAGCAAATTACTGCGGATGCTGGAATCTGAAACCAAAAGAGAAAATGCTGGGAAATCTCAGCAGGTCTGTATCGAGAGAAAAGAGCTGACGTTTTGAGTCTATCTGACCCTTTGGAGGGATATGGGCCAGGTGCTGGCAGGTGGGACGAGATTGGGTTGGGATATCTGGTTGGCATGGACAGGTTGGACCGAAGGGTCTGTTTCCATGCTGTACATCTATCTCTCATTACCTTTATCACTTCCTCAAAAAACTCAATCAGATTTGTGAGACAAGACTTAGGGGGAGATAAAGTAATGCTGACTATCCCTAATAAATCTATTCTTTTCCAAATGTGAGTAAATTTTGTCCCTAAGCATCTTGTACAATAATTTCCTTCCCAATGATTTAAGGCTCACCTACCTATAATTTCCGAGATTATCCATATTACCTTTTTGAACAAAGGAACAGCATTCACTATTTCTGATTTGGAGATGCTGGTGTTGGACTGGGGTGTACAAAGTTAAAAATCACACAACACCAGGTTATAGTCCAACAGGTTTAATTGGAAGCACGCTAGCTTTCAGAGCGACGCTCCTTCATCAGGTGATAGTGGAGGGCTCGATCGTAACACAGAATTTATAGCAGAAATGTACAGTGTGATGTAACTGAAATTATACATTGAAAAATTGATTGTTAAGCCTTTCATCTGTTAGAATACAGTGATAGTTTCACTTCCTTCATGTGTAAATCACAAAACCTTTTTTAAAAGTTGCATTCTCGGTTTAGCTATTAACAATGGTGATAGCTAGACAATATGTTGAAGATGTTAGACCTCTGTGTTCTCTGTCTATGCCATGATGTTTAGATTGATTCTAATCTAAAAAGTGAGATAACAGAGCTTTACATAAATTCATGCAGTTTTTGAGCTCCGAGTTCTACATGAATGCGTGCAGTTTTTGAGCAAAGTACAATGTAACTCTGCAAGTACAAATTCACCCAACAAAATATGTGTGCATGTGGGTCTTTGTCTGTCTGTGTTTGTGTGTGTGTGTCTGTCTGGGGTGGGGGTTGTGTGTGTGTGTATGTATGCGCGGGCGCGCAGTGAGTGTAGAGTGTCTTAGGTCTGTGAGGGGGTGCGTGTGGGAGTGTGTGTGTCTATAAGGGTGTGTGTGGGTATCTGTGTGCGCGTCGGTGTACCTGTGCCCGTGTGTATGTGAGTGTGTGTGTATAGGAATATCTGTGTGTGTGTGTAGTGCAATGGTGATCACCTATAATGTGACATGAACCCAAGGTCCCGGTTGAGGCCCTCCCTATGGGTACCGAACTTAGCTATCAGCCTCTGCTTGGCCACTTTCCTCTGCTGCCTGTCCCGAAGTCCACCTTGGGGGATGGTCACCCGAAGGTCCGAGGCTGAATGTCCTGGACGACTGAAGTGTTCCCCAACTGGGAGGGAGCCCTCTTGTCTGTTGATCGTTGTGTGGTGCCCTTTCATCCGTTGTCGTAGCCTTTGCTCGGTTTCCCCAATGTACCATGCCTCTGGGCATCCTTGCCTGCAATGTATAAGATAGCCAGCGTTGGCTGAGTCACATGAGTACCTGCCATGCAAAAGGTGGGAGATGTTCCCATGCTTAACAGTGGTATCTATGTCCACAGTCTGACACGTCTTGCAGCATCCACCGTGACAGGGTTGTATGGAGTTGTCCTGAGAGCTGGGCAGTTTGCTACGAACAATGATCTGTTTGAGGTTTGGCAGTTGTTTAAAGGCAAATAGTGGAGGTGCAGGGAAGGTCTTGGTGGCTAACACCACCAGGGGGCTAACATCTTCAACATATTGTCTAGCTATCACCATTGTTAACAGCTAACCTGAGAATGCAACTTTAAAAAAAGGTTTTGTGATTTACACATGAAAGAAGTGAAACTATCACTATTGTAACAGATGAAAGGCTTAACAGACAATCAATTTTTCATTGTATAATTTCAGTTACATCACACTGTAAATGTTTGCTATAAATTCTGTGTTACGATCGAGCCCTCCAATATCACCTGATGGAGCATCACTCCGAAAGCTAGTGTGCTTCCAATTAAACCTGTTGGACTATAACCTGGTGTTGTGTGATTTTTAACTTCACTATTTCTAGTCTTCTGTGACCTCACCTTTGGTTAAAATGGATACAAAGATCTCTGTCAAGATACCAGCAATCTCTTGTCTTGTCTCCCTCTGTATCTTAGGATAGATTCCATCAGGCCTTGAGGACTTATCTACCTCAATGTCTTTCAAAACATCCAGCACCACCTCCTTAAATATCATCCTTAATTTCAACTTGCCCTAGAATATCATCATACCCCTCCTTAATCTTACTGTTATCTATTTCCTTTTCCTTGGTGAATACTAATGCAACGTACTCATTAAGGATCTATCCATTTCCTCTGGCTCCACACACACATTCTCTCCTTTGTCCTTGAGTGGACCTACCCTCTCCCAAGCTACCCTCTTGCTCCTAATATATGTAAAAAATGTGTTGGGACTGTTCTTAATCCTACTCGTCAATTACACTTCATGGCTCATTTTAGCCCTCCTAATTCCTTGTTTAATTCCTTTCCAGCTTCCTTTATATTCCTCAAAGGCCTTGTCTGTTTCAGTTTCCTAAACCTTACAAATACTTTTTTTTCTTTTTGACTATACTTTCAATATTTCTTGTCATCCAGCGTTCCCAAATCTTGCCATCCTTATCATCTATCCTCTCAGGAACATGCCAGTCCTGAACTCTGATCAACTGGCCTTTAAGATTTACTTTTAGACAGCCACCTCTTAATCTAATTTCTCTAATTCCCACCTAAAGCTATTGTACTTAGCCCCCACCCCCATTTAGAACTGTCACCAAAGACCAGTCTTATCCTTATTGATAACTATCTTAAAGCTTGCTGAATTGTGATCACAGTTTCTGAATTGCTCTCCCACTGAAACTTTGATCACCCAGCCAGGCTCATTCCCCAGTACAATATGGTCCCTTCCTGAGTTTTGACTATCTACGTGCTGTTTTAAGAAACCCTCTTGAATTCATCTAAGAAATTCTGTCCCATTTTAAACCCCAGGTACTGAGAGAGTCCCAGTCAATGTTGGGGATGTTAAAATCACCCTGCTTTTTTCATCTGCTTACATGTGTGTTCTTGTATTTCCCATTGACTGCTAGGCTGCCTATAGTATCACCCCATCATAGTGAATATAACTTTTTTATTCCAGTGTTCTACCCATACAGCCTCGCTTGATGAGCCCTTGAGCTGTTCTCTAAGTCCAGCTGCAACATTCTCCTTAATCAGTAATACAACTCGCACACCCTTTTACACCTCTCTCTCACACCTGAAACATCCAAATCCTGGAACGCTGAGTGGCCAGTCCTGCCCTTCTTTCGATAATAGTAACAACATTGTAGTTCCATTGACTAATCCAGACCTTAAGCACATCTTCCTTACCTGTTATACTCATTGCATTAAAATAAATACACTTCAGACCGCCAATCCTGCCGTGTTCATTAACCTGGCCCTGTTGTTCTTCCTATTAGACTTGGCTTATAATATACCTATGTTGCACATGCTGACCTACTGCTATGGTTTCCACCCCTCTGCCACACTTAGTTTAAGCTCTCCTGAGTGGCACTAGTAAATCTCCCTGTAAGGATTTTGATGACACTCCAGTCTAGATGTAACCTGTCTTCGTTGTACAGGTTCCTCCTGCCCTGGAAAAGATCCCAATGATCCAGGTATTTGAAACCCTTCTTTCTGCTTCACCTCTTTAACCATGCATTCAACTGCGTTATCTCCTATTTTCTGGCCTTACTAGCATGCAGCACAAGGAGTAATACCAAGTAATCACAATCCTCGAGCACCAATATCCTTGCAGGGAGGTTTGCTGTGTGACTCATAAGTGTTAAAATTGTGTAGCAAGATACTTTAGGCAATTGTGTTGGGGCCCAGAGCTCTACGTCAATATGTGCACTGATAGAGGCGAAGGTAGAGGTTTTCACGTAATAGACTTACTTGACTTAATATGACTTAATAAAAGGTTGAAAGTAGAGATAACTGAATGTTTTTTGCAGTTGGCAAGCTGAGAGTGGTGGAGTGCCACAGGGATCAGAACTTGAACCTTAACTGTTTCCAATCTAAATGAAAACAGTTGGGTGAAAGGGCCAAATGTGTGATCGCTAAATCTGCTGATGACACCAAGATAGGAAAGTAAATTGTTAAGAAGAGGCAGAGAGTCTGCAAAGGTGTACAGACAGGTTAAATGAATAGGCAGAGTTCAGATTTTTCCATAGCTGGGGAGGTATCCAGAACATAAGTAAGTCTGAGTAGAAGGATGAGGGGGAATCTAATTGAAACTTACGGAATACAGAACAATCTGGACCGAGTGGATGTTGGGAAGATGTTTCCATTAGCAAGAGAACCAGGACCTGAGAGCACAACCTTAGAATAAAGGGAAGATCCTTTGGAACAGAATTGAGGAGAAATTACTTCAGCCAGAGAGTGGTGAATCTGTTGTAATTCATTGCCACAGAATGCTGTGGAGGTTAAGTCATTGAGTATATGTAATACAGAGATAGATAGTTCTTGATTGTCAAGGGAATCAAAGATTACAAGGAGAAAGCAGGAGAATGGGGTTGAGAAAGTTATCAGCCATGATTGAATGGCAGAGCAAACTCAATGAACCGAGTGGCCTAATTTCTGCTCCTTTGTCTTATGGTCTTATAGTACGGTGGGATCTGCATGTCTTTGTGCATAAATCCCAAAATCAGTCATTATCTTGTCAGTAGCCAGTTGGCATATTCAATCTTGATAAGCACTTTTGCCTCCGAGTCAGATGTTGCCGGTTGAAGTTTCACTCCAGGGGCTTGAATACAAAATCGAGGCTGGCACTCCTGTGCAGTACGGGGGTATCATATTGTCGGAGGTGCTTTGCTTTGGTGAGACTTTAAAGAGAAATGCTGGATAGTGGAAATCTGAAATAACTGCCGGATACATTGACGTTTGGCAGCCTCTGGACAGAGCAACAGAGTTAACCTTTCATCAGACGTTTCAGTGGATGCACCCTTCGTAAATGTTTTCCTGGAGCTATATAAAGGTTCATTGGGGTGGGAGGGAGAGATCTTCAGTGTCTCAGTAAATATATATGCCTCAATCAGCATCATTACATCAGGCTTTCTGGTTAATTCATGGAGCCATACAGTCATATAGCATGGAAACAGATCCTTTGGTCCCACCAGTCCATGCCGAATATAATCCCAAACAAAACTAGTCCCATTTGCCTGCTCCTGGCACATATCCCTCAATTTTTTGTATTCATGTACTTATCCAAGTGTCTTTTAAATGTTGCAATTGTTTCCACATTCACCACTTCCTCAGGAAGTTCATTCCACACGCAAACCACTCTCTTTGTAAACAATTTGTCCCCATGTCTTTTTTAAAACTTTCTCCACAAACCCTAAAAATGTGCTCCCTCATCTTGAAATCCCCTATCCCATGGAAGAGACACCTACCATTAGCCCTATCTGTACCCCTCATGATTTTATGAACCTCTATAAAGTCACCTTTCAGTTTCTTACATTCCAGCAGAAAAGTTGCAGCCTATCCAGCCTTTTTTTAAATAGCTCGAACCTTCCGTTCGGGCAACATCCTGATAAATCTCTTCTGAAATCTCTCCAACTTAATAGTATCCTTCCCATAACAGCATGAGCAGACTGGGCACAGTACTACAGATTTGCTGTTTATTAGAGCTTGCTGTGCACAAACTGACCGTCATGGATGAACATATGAATTTGGAGGAGAAATTGATCATGCGGCCCTTCAAGCCTGAGATAATAGCTGATTTGTTTGTATTTTGAATTCTATGTTGTCATGCCTCTCCATAACCTTTGATTTCCTTTGCTGACAATGTATCCACCTCTAGCATAAAATGACTCAGTGACCCTGATTCCCACCTTTGAGTCATGCTTCCTACTTTACAGTGATTGCCTCAAGAAGTATTTGTTAGATTCAAAAATCTCTGAGGTATCATGTGGATGAAAAAGATGTTATATAAATGCAATTTTTTTTAACTTGTAATTGACACTCCTCACTCCGGTTACATTATAAGCATAGAAATTAGGTCCCCTCTTCCTAAAATGCAAACTGATTCAAAGTTCAATTGTTTCCACCAGGTTTACTAGCCAAAAAGGCCATTGAGGCAGGCCTGTCTGTTAAACCTTACATCAAGACCAGCCTGTCTCCCGGAAGTGGGATGGTGACATATTACTTGAATGCCAGTGGTGTACTGCCTTACCTGCACAGTCTTGGGTAGGTGCTTTCAAATGCTCAAGGCTAATGAAATAAAGGTGATTCTGAATTAATTTCCTGTGTTAAAGTGAGCAGAAACTAACTATTTGTGTTATTCATGGTAGTTCGAGTTCACTCTCTCAATGTGTACTTGGGTCCATTGTAACTTTTATAACTTCAAACATACATTTCATTGCTCTGAGAGAGAGAGAGAGAGACATGATATTGTTTATAAATGTCAGAAGTACTGAACACTATATTCGAATCAAGTTCATGCAGGGAGAACAGAATGATTAAGCTGCAGCTAACGTACAAGAATAAGGTGGTTTAAGGTTGAATGCAGAGTCTTCCCCCTTCCCCTCCCCTTTTTCACAAATGGACACATTCGAGGAATAACATTCTTCTCTTCGGTCTGTACATAACACATCTGTGGAAATTCAATGCACATATCATTTGTTGAAAAACTGGTACTAGGCATTGATATAGTACTGGCAACTTATATGTATAAACCATCCCAATGACGAAACAGTTATGCATCAATTGGGATGGATGATCACTGACGCTTCTGCAATGGTAATTGTAATGTGTGTTTTCAAAGGATAAGCAACATTTGTCTATTATTTTGAAATAGGTTTGAAGTTATCGGCTACGGCTGTGCTACCTGCGTTGGGAATACTGCTCCCTTGCCAGAATCAGTTGTTGCTGGTATCCAAAAGGTAAAATCTGATGTTTGCTTAGTTTAAATGTTATTGCCCCACGGGGAATAGCCTTTACAACAGTGGATGATATTCATCTACTGAGATCAAATTTCCAAATGTCACTTAAGACCTCCTTAATGATTTAATTGTACATGGAAAAAATGTGCGATATTATTAATAACATTTGGAAATGTTTGTGAACTAACATTGAGGAACAAGTTCCCAAGAATTTTCAGCACTTTTAAAAGTTTAATTATTCTAGTTCCATTGAGTCTCTGTGAAGGTGCAAGTACATCATTATTGTTACAGTTACCGCATCTGGATCGCTTACTACTTAAAATCTGAAACTCCCTCGGAAGTTGCTCACTTCTAAAGTTTAAACTGTTTTCCATTCTATCGTTTTCTGCTCTGTTGGTGTGTTTATATGCAAGAAGATAGAAAGTTTGTTCAGTTACTGACAGAGTTTCTGTCTCCCTCCCTTTTCTCGCTCCCTTTCCGTATGCTACAGGGTGACCTTGTGGCATGTGGAGTTCTTTCTGGAAACAAGAATTTTGAGGGCCGTCTCTGTGACTGTGTTCGAGCCAACTACCTCGCCTGTCCTCCATTAGTTGTAGCATATGCCATTGCTGGCACAGTTAACATTGACTTTGAAAAGGAACCTTTAGGTGAGTGTTTGATCAACTGGTGGATCTTTGCCCATTAAGTTCTTTGCCTTTAGTTAATTTGAATAAAATAAGCTTAATACTTTGCTGTTACTTTCAAGGTGTAAACGTTGAAGGGAAGGCAATCTACCTGCGTGATATTTGGCCCAGCAGGGAAGAGATCCATCAGGTCGAGGAACAAGAAGTGATCCCGTCCATGTTTCAAGAACTGAGAGTAAAAGTAGAGGTTGGTCAAATCATGGCTGAACTATTCGGGTCAGGTGAAAATCCAAGAGACCCTGATTACATAGTAATGAGGAGCAGATGTCTGTCATTCGACTGCTTGAGCTTGGTTCTTCATTTGATAAATTTCTGGCTGATCTGATTGTGAGCCAAATCGAAGTGCACACCCCTCATTTTTGATCCTTGCACAAGTGGAAGCAGACCCCTCATGATTTTTAATGCCTCCACCAAGTCTCCTCTCAAAGAATTTGTTAAATGCTTTCAAGAAAATTTTCTTTATTAATATGTAAATGTTAATACTAGAGTCATAGAGATGTACAGCATGGAAACAGACCCTTTGCTCCAACCCAATCTAGTCGCACCTGCCAGCACCTGGCCCATGTCCCTCCAAACCCTTCCTTTTCACATACCCATCCAAATGCCTCTTAAATGTTGCAACTATACCAGCCTCCACCACATCCTCTGGCAGCTCATTCCAAGATCAGTTGTGAATTTCACTGTTTGTTAATTTTCCCAGATGCACTCCGATGTCCAGCGATACACGAATTCAACCAGCAAAGGCAGTAAATGTGCAGGTTTTCTTTCTCTCTCTCTCTGTGTCGCTCTCTCTCTCTCTGTGTCGCTCTCTCTCTCTCTGTGTCGCTCTCTCTCTCTCTGTGTCGCTCTCTCTCTCTGTGTCGCTCTCTCCCTGTGTCACTCTCTCTCTCTCTGTGTCGCTCTCTCTCTCTCTCTCTGTGTCGCTCTCTCTCTCTCTCTGTGTCGC
Organism: Hemiscyllium ocellatum; assembly: GCF_020745735.1. Taxonomy (NCBI): domain Eukaryota; kingdom Metazoa; phylum Chordata; class Chondrichthyes; order Orectolobiformes; family Hemiscylliidae; genus Hemiscyllium; species Hemiscyllium ocellatum. The sequence goes on from NC_083442.1 coordinate 11,028,859, forward strand.
GCTCTCTCTCTGTGTCGCGCTCTCTCTCTCTGTGTCGCTCTCTCTCTCTCTGTGTCGCGCTCTCTCTCTCTGTGTCGCGCTCTCTCTCTCTGTGTCGCGCTCTCTCTCTCTGTGTCGCGCTCTCTCTCTCTCTGTGTCGCGCTCTCTCTCTCTGTGTCGCGCTCTCTCTCTCTCTGTGTCGCGCTCTCTCTCTCTCTGTGTCGCGCTCTCTCTCTCTGTGTCGCGCTCTCTCTCTCTCTGTGTCGCGCTCTCTCTCTCTGTGTCGCGCGCTCTCTCTCTCTGTGTCGCGCGCTCTCTCTCTCTGTGTCGCGCGCTCTCTCTCTGTGTCGCGCGCTCTCTCTCTGTGTCGCGCGCTCTCTCTCTGTGTCGCGCTCTCTCTCTCTGTGTCGCGCTCTCTCTCTCTGTGTCGCGCTCTCTCTCTCTGTGTCGCGCTCTCTCTCTCTGTGTCGCTCTCGCTCTCCCCCCCTCTCTCTCCCCCTCTCTGTCTCTTTCAATGCAACAGTCATTGCCGCTCCTGGAATTCGAGGAAATCACCTCCAATACCTCAAGAAAAGGAGCTACTCTTAGAGCCAGAAATTTTTCCCCTCCTCTATCTTGGATTACCCAGAATACAGAAGGAGCAAAACTTGACCTCTTAGGTAGTAAGATAGGGCAAGTGACTAAAGTGTTAGTAGGAGACCGCTTTGAGTCTAGTCTTCATAATTCTATTTGTTATAAAATAGTTATGGAAAAAGATAAGCCTTTCCTAAAAATTAAAGGTTTTAATTGAAGTAAAACAAATTTTAATCATATGAAATAAGAACTTTGAAAAAATTGTTTGGAGTGGACTGGTCATAGGTAAAGGACATCTGATAAATGGGAGCTTTTCAAAAGTGTGATAAGAGTTTAGAGTCATTACGTAGGAGCAAATTACTACAGGTGCTGGCATCTGTATTGTAAACAAAAAGTGCTGGAAATCAGAAGATCAGGTAGTGTCTGTGGAGAGAGAGCTAATGTTTTGAGTCTACATGGCTCTTCATCAGAGCTGGCTTGAGATTGGTGCTGAACTCGCTTTTGTGTGGTGAGTAAATTTCCGGATGACACAAAAATTGGGATCATAGTGGACAGTGAAGAAGGTTATCTAAGATTCTGAGGTGGTGTTGATCAGTTGGGTCAATTGGCTGAAGAGTGGCAGATGTAATTTAGAACATAGAACAGTGCAGCACAGGAACAGGCCCTTTGGCCTCTACTGTGTTGTGCCAAACATCATGCCAAATTAAACTAATCCTTTCTGCCTGCCCATATCCCTCTATTTCTTGTTTATTCATATGCTTATTTAAAAGCCTGTATCGTACCTGCCACTACTATTACTCCTGAGCTGAAAATGTGTTGCTGGTTAAAGCACAGCAGGTCAGGCAGCATCCAAGGAACAGGAAATTCAACGTTTCGGGCCAGAGCCCTTCATCAGGAATGGTGGCTCTGGCCCGAAACGTCGAATTTCCTGTTCCTTGGATGCTGCCTGACCTGCTGTGCTTTAACCAGCAACACATTTTCAGCTCTGATCTCCAGCATCTGCAGACCTCACTTTCTCCACTACTATTACTCCTGGCAACGCATTCCAGACTCCAACCAGTCTCTATTTAAAAACAAACTTGCCTCTCACATCCTCTTTGAACTTGCCCCCATTACCTGAAACGCATGCCCTCTTGTAGTAGACACTTCCACTCTTGGAAAAAGATTCTGACTGCTAACCTTATCTGTGCCTCTTTTTATTTTATAAACTTCTATCAGTACTCCCTCCAGAGAAAAAAACGTGATTTGCCCAGCCCCTCTCAATATCTCATAACCACTAATTCAGGCAGCATTCTAGTAAATTTCTTCTGTGTGCTCACCAAAGCCTCCACACCTTTCCTGTAATGTGACAACCACAGTTGAATGCAATGTGGCCTAACCAAAATCTTATAAAGCAGCATGACTTCGTGACACTTGTACTCACTGCCCCGACCAATAAAGGCAAGCATGGCATACACCTTCTTTACCATCCTATTTACTTGTGTGGCTGCTTTCAAGGAGCTATGGACTAGGATCCCAAAATCCCTTTGTATGGCAATGCTGTTCAGAGTCCTGCCATTAATTGTATGCTTTTCCTTTGCACTTTGGGAGATCAAATGTTAATGCATCGCACTTACCTGGGTTAAACATTTAGAGCAGTATTTTTACACAGAGTAGTTTGTGTGTGGAATGAACTTCCAGAGGAAGTGATGGATGTGGGTACAGTGATAATGTTTAAAAGACATTTTGATAAGTACATGAATAGGAAAGGTTTGGAGAGATAAGGGCCATGTGTAGGACTAGTTTAGTTTGTAATTATGGTCGGCATGGACTGATTGGACTGAAGGGTCTGTTTCCGTGATGCATGACTCTGACTTATTATCTCCTAAGAAAACTGTCTTAACTGCTCCAGTCATTAAGTAGCTGTGAGAGTTGAGTTTCTGAACTGACTCTTTCCCTCGATGCTTATCGTTATCCAGCTGGTTGGGAAAAGGCTCTAGCAAATTTAATCAGACAAAACAACTTTGTATTTTGTTTAACTGTTTGAATAATATATGCCTGAATGAGGAACCTTTTGCTCCCGATTATTACTGGACTAAAGAAAAATTCCATGAATAAAGAATGTGTATTTTAAAACAAGCCAAAATTGAGAGTTGAATTCAGCAGAAATTCTGTTTTTCCCTAGAAAGGAAATAATCGCTGGAATACCTTGGAAGCTCCAGAGTCCCTTTTGTACCCCTGGGATTCAAAATCCACCTATATCAGATGCCCTTCATTTTTTGATAAGTTTGTAAGTGATACCAATGTTATGATTAGTGTGATTCCCTTATTTATTAGTATGTCTTTATTTTTAACTTGACTCCTTACTCCCCCTCCCCCTCTCTTCCCCCTCCCCCGCCCCCTCTTATGTTTGAACATGTCAAAAAGGAGCAGAGGTCAAAATAAGCTGGTTTGAACCAGTACAATTATAGTCTTCAGTAAGATTTCCACTTGAGCCCAGTGGATATGATTGTTAGACTTGGGTGGTGAGTTGACAATTACTGCTATCAGGTGTTTAAAAAGACAATATCCTGGGTCATTAAGCAGAAAGTAGACTTCCACAAAAATGCGTAAAGATCAGATTGTGGTCTCTTGGCAGAGGAGTACATTGTGTAAATGATTGGAGATTTGTATTCAGACGTAATAAAGATCAGAAAATATTCATCCGGTGCCAGTATCACAACGATGGGAAACTGTTGGAAGATTTCTAGTCCCCATCTGAAACCTAACTGGTATGCTGATGTAAAAACTTTGACTGTAAGAGTACATTAAATTGATGGAATTCTGCAGTAAATAACTCACCTCTCATCCACTTGCTTGGATGCATTTTGGATTTACAACACTCAGTAAGCTTGATACCATCTAGATCAAAACAGCTCACTGAGTTAGGACACAAGAAGTACAAATAGGCGGAGGCCATTCAACCCTTCAAGCCTACTCTGCCATTCTATAAGCTCAAAGCTTATCTATTCTGGGCCTTAACTCCTTAAACATCTATCTGTCTCCTATTTAAAAACTTTGTGATCAAGTCTCCTCAACTGTTTGGGGTGGTTAATTCCAGATACTCATGATCCTCTGAATTCCAAATACCCAGTAACCTCTTAGAAGAAGTTCTTTCACATGTCAATTTCACATGAATGTCCCCAGTTCAAGATTTCACTACTGGTGGAAATGTCCTCTCAACCCATACTGTCAAACCCTCAATCTTGTTTGTTTCAATAAGATCACCCCTCATTCTTCTAAATTCTAATCAAATAAATGCTGAACCTGATTAACTGATCCCAGGTATCAGCCTAATGGATCTTTTGAACTGCCTCAAATGCCAGTAGATCCTTTCTTAAATATGGGGATGAAAACTGTACACAGTACTCCAAAGTGCAGCCTCGCCAACTCCTTACATAAATTGAGCAACCAAGGGTGAATAAGCAATTAATATCTCTTCCATCACTTTAACCATTCACCCCCTTCATATCTGCACTCTGTGGCTGCAGTGTGTGCCCTTTACAAGATGCACCACAGCAACTAAGATTCTTTGACAGAACTGTCCAAACCCCTGTAGCCTAGAAGGGTAAGGGAAGCTGGCACATGGGAACACCACCACCTGTAATTTGATCTTCAAGTTACACTTGAACTGAACCTGAAAATAATAACCCATCCTTCATCGCTTCATGAAAATCACAGAGCTCCCACACTAGTGGTGCTTTGGGTGTCTGCACACCAAATGCAGTGCAGTGATGCAACAAGGCAGCTCACCGCCACCTTTTCAAGAGCATTAAAAGATGTGGAATCTGCTGGCCCAGTCAGCAAAGCCCCACGTCCCCAAATGAATGAAAAATAAATTCTCCTCATCAGATCGTTTCAGAAGACATCTGACATTCCCAATTCAAGAGCCTTTGCCATGAATCACCGAAACAGGTTTACAGACCACCTAAACATGAGCAGTATTCATGTTCAGTATTCATAATGTTTGGTTTTCGTCTTGGAAATTCCTATCCAACAGTGGAACTTAAAAGTTTGCTGCATGCAAGATTCTGGACAACTTAACCTAAATGTATTTTGTCTTATAAACCATTTTGAATTTCAAACGGAGTTTCCTTTAATGTTTGTGATTCAATGCAAAAATACTCATTTAGTATTTTTCTTCATTTGGAAGAGCATGATGTTTGTGCATACTTTTGAATCCAAGACTTTTTTTTTAATACTTAAAATGCAGTTAACAATTTGAAGGCTTTCAGTAGTCTAAGTGCTAAGAGCTTTTAGACTTGTGTTAAATTAATGCCAGATCTGAGTTCAAAGCCACCAGTATTATGACAGGCATTACATTTCAGGTTATGGGCATTGCTGCCGATTGTTTTCTGTATAAAGCCCTGTTTAGAACAACTAGATTATTTTATTCATCCACAGGATATGGCTATCGCTGGCTAGGCCAGCATTTATTGCGCATCTCTAATTAAAATTCATCCACATTGCTGTGGGTCTGGAGTCATATAGGCCAGATTAGGCAAGGTCATCAGCGAACCAGATGGGTTTTTTTAATGATGATTGTTGTTAGGATAACACTCTATTCCAAACCCTTTTTTCTAAATATATTTATTAGCAAATTTTTTTTAACTTTTCGAAACATATAAAATTATTGAAAAAAAATCAGTAACAAATATCAGTATAATATAAAGAAAAAAAACCCACGAATTACAATACAACTACTATCTGCTAACTACTAACCTACTCTATAATACAAAGCAAACCCCAACACTGTGCAAGGCAACACCAAAAAGAAAGAAAGAAAAGCAAACAAAACACAGAACAGTTACGCTCAGCGCAAAGTTCCCAAACAAAGGAATAGGAGCATTGTATACATACCGCATTAACTTGGGAGACCCGCTCCAGGGCCCAGGGCTAGACAAATCTAACCATCCTGGTTAAACAAATGCCCGAGTTAAGATAACTGACAAATCCATAACCAAATAACTCAAGTAGGGCTGCCATGTCTTATAAAAATTCTGTTGTGTGGTGCATAGTGTTTGTAAAAAAAAAGTCCAAGGGAATGTGCTCCATATTTAATTTCTGCCATTACAGCAAGTCCGGCGGGTTCTCAGACACCCAGTTCATCAGAATATACTTCCATGCACAGTATGCAAGAATATTAAATAATTTCTTCCCATTCCCGTTTAAAGATGGTAAATTTGATAGACCTAAGAGGAGAGATATCGGGTCTACTTTGACTTCAGTCCTCCATACCCTCCCTATCTCTCCCACCACAGCGCTCCAGTCTATTCCAAACTTTCAAATTTTTAAAGTTGGCATGGTAGGATCTGAACTCATGTCTCCAGAGCATTGGCCTGTGGTTCAAGATGCTTATTTCAGTGACATTACCACTATAGAACATAGAAAGATACAGCGCAGTACAGGCCCTTCGGCCCTCGATGTTGCGCCGACCGAATCCTACCTAACCTACACTAGCCCAATAACTTCCAAATGCCTATCCAATGCCCGCTTAAATGACCATAAAGGAGAGTTCACCACTGCTACTGGCAGGGCATTCCATGAACTCTCAACCCGCTGTGTAAAGAATCTACCCCTAACATCTGTCCTATACCTACCACCCCTTAATTTAAAGCTGTGTCCCCTAGTAACACCTGACTCCATTAGCGGTAAAAGGTTCTCAGTGTCGACCCTATCTAAACCCCTAATCATCTTATACACCTCTATCAAATCTCCCCTAAACCTTCTCTTCTCCAATGAGAACAGCCCCAAGTGCCTCAGCCTTTCCTCATAGGATTTTCCTACCATTCCAGGCAACATCCTGGTAAACCTCCTCTGCACTCGTTCCAATGCCTCCACATCCTTCCTATAGTATGGCGACCAAAACTGCACACAATACTCCAGATGAGGCCGCACCAGAGTCTTATACAGTTGCAACATGACCTCAGGACTCCGGAACTCAATTCCTCTACCAATAAAGCTCAGTACACCATATGCCTTCCTCACAGCACTATTTACCTGGGTGGCAACTTTCAGAGATCTGTGTACATGGACACCAAGATCCCTCTGCTCATCCACACTACCAAGTAGCCTACCATTAGCCCAGTAATCCATCTTCTTGTTACTCCTACCAAAGTGAATGACTTCACACTTAGCTGCATTGAATTCCATTTGCCACATTTCTGCCCAGCTCTGCAACTTATCTATATCCCGCTGTAACCTACCACTTCCTTCCTCACTATCCACAACTCCACCGACTTTTGTGTCATCCGCAAACTTGCTTACCCAGCTTTCAAACCCTTCCTCTAGATCATTTATAAAGATAACAAAAAGCAATGGTCCCAAAACAGATCCTTGTGGTACACCGCTAGTAACTGCACTCCAAGATGAACATAGTCCATCAACTACTACCCTCTGTCTCCTTCCAGCCAGCCAATTCCTAATCCAAACCTCTAATGTATCCTCAATGCCATACCTCCGTAGTTTTAGCATTAGCCTACCATGGGGAACCTTCTCGAACGCCTTACTAAAATCCATATACACAACATCTACTGCTTTACCCTCGTCCACTTCCTTAGTCACCTTCTCAAAGAAGGGTGTTGCCTACCCTGTGGAAAGTATGGCTGGGCCATTGTTTAATTGTTCCCTCTTAGATTTTTTAGGCTACTTACAGTGTGGAAACAGGTCCTTCGGCACAACAAGTCCACACTGAACCTCCGAAGAGCAACACACCCAGACCTGTTCCCCTACAGTTACCTCTTCACCTAACACTCCGGGCAATTTAGCAAGGCCAATTCACCTGACCTGCACATTTTTGGACTGTAGAAGGAAACCGGAGCACCTGGAGGACACCCACGCAGACACTGGGAGAATGTGCAAACTCCACACAGACAGTTGCTTGAAGCAGGAATTGAACCCGGGTCTCTGGCGCTGTGAGGCATCAGTGCTAACCACTATGCTACCATGCTGTGGAACATGCAGACTTATCTGTCCATCTGATAACACCTACAAAGAATAAAATGCCTTTTTGCTACATGTCACAATTAAGCTTCTCTGCCGCACATCTTGATTCTGCCCACCCTTTGGTTATGTATTTGTTGTGCGTGAATTTAACTGCCTTTCTGGCCTTTTTCCTGTCCTCAGACCAAAGAGCCCAGTTGTCCTCAGTCCATTGAAAATGCCCACGTCTTGCTACACCTGGGAGATTCTGTTACCACTGACCACATCTCACCCGCAGGCAGTATAGCTCGTAACAGTGCTGCTGCCAGATACCTGACCCGCAATGGGTAAGTGTTTGTTTTAAATCATAAAAAGTATTTCTAATGACTCTGAATTTCTTAACTTCCAAATGGGTGCTTTTTTTAAAAAAAGAGTGAAAGTACTTTTTCTTAAGCTTTCTGATCAAAATGTCTCCGACAGAAAAAGATGAGGCAATCTATTTGTTTGATAAAAGATCACAAAATTCTCTTCAAAGTGGTGAGGTCGCAAATTCATTAGCTGTGAGTAGTTGAAACATTTTGGAGTGGGATTTTCTTCTGAGGAACAGGAGGAGACCATTTGAAACCTTGAATCTGTTCTGGTGTAGCGTTGGATTGTAGAACATAAAAAATAAAACAGGTGTAGGCCATTAGGGATTTCAAACCTGCTATGGCTATTGGTATGGTCATCCAACTCATTACCCTCTTCCTATTGTTTTCCACTGCCTTTTGATCCCTTTAGTCCTAGGAACTATTTTTTTAAACTCCTCCTTGCAAGCATTCAATGTTTTGACCTCAATCACTTTCTGTGGCAGAGAATTGCAGAGGTTCCCCGCTTTTTGGAGAAATGTTTACTCATTTCAGTCCTGAAATGCCTTACCCTATAACCTTTAGCTGACCCCTTGATCTGGGCACCCCATCATTGGGGAGGGTTCTTCCTCCATATACCTGTCTCTTTCTGTTAGAATTTTGTGGGTTTCTGTGCGATGTCCCTCATTCTAGTAAACTCCAGTGAGCGTAGTTCTAATCATTCCAGTTTCCCTCCATTTGTCAGCCCTGTCATCTCAGGAGACAGTCTGGTAAATATTCATTGTACTCCCAATGTGGTCAGAACATTCTTCCTCAGATATAAGGAGACCTAGGCTGCACAAAATACTTCAGCTGTGGTCTGCAAAAGGCCTTGTACAATTACAGTAATACATACCTACTCCTGTACTTGAATCCTGTCACAATGAAGACCAACATGCTATTTGTCGTCTTCACTGCCTGCTACACTTGCCAGCTCACTTTCAGTGACTGATATGCAAAAGTGCTCAGGTCTCTTTGAACTTTCCAAATCAGTGTGTTAACACCCAACTACCCACCTGGGCTTCATATCCCTAATTCCCTCACCCACCAAAAGTTATCCAGTTTCACATGGAAAGTTTCATGGTCTTTTGAGGGAAGAATATGTCAGTCTGCTGACTTTTGTTGTTGGGGGGGGTAGGCTTTCTTAATGCACACAATTACTGGGAATGCTGGTACAGGCACTGATAACAATGAAAAGTAACAACATTAATCAACGCAATTGAAAACTATCTATCCCTATGTCCTGAGTGCAGCATGGTCAGTCTTAGGAACTCAGATTTGCAGTTATCATTTGTTTTTATATCTGTTTTACATAAAAGTGCTTACAGAGTCACTAAACCAGACACTATGTAGAATGTTAACAAATGGAGTATTCTGAACTTGGAGATTAAGTAGTTACAGGGAATCTGATGGGAAAGTTACAGATGCAGCATTTGTGATTAAGGTCTCTGAGTCCCAATAGGGAACAGGACTCGCTGAATTCATCCTGTACTTCATATCAGAGCACTTTGGAGGTAATGACTCTACCTCTACCAATCAGCCACCCTGCATTATCCATTCATTCAAACTAGCAAGAAATTTGAAACAAAAAAATTAAAACGTTGACAGAATAGGAGTCTTAACTCTGTCTGAATCTTTGTTTTAAACTTAGCCTCACACCCCGTGAGTTTAATTCATATGGAGCGCGAAGGGGGAATGATGCTGTGATGACCCGAGGGACATTTGCCAACATCAGGCTCCTAAATAAATTTATTGGCAAAACTGCACCTAAAACAATACACATCCCATCTGGGCAAACAGTAAGTATTCCGCATCTTTGGACCTTTAAAGCCAAAGCAAAAGTGTTAGCATTTTTCTTTTTTAAAATTCACCTTTTTTGATGAAGCCTTTTACCTTTACAGCTCGATGTTTTTGATGCAGCTGAACGCTACCAGAGGGAAGGCTGTCCACTGATTATTTTAGCTGGGAAAAGATACGGCTTAGGTAGTTCGAGGGACTGGGCTGCCAAAGGACCTTATTTACTGGTAAAGCTTGATTCTGTATATCTTGTAAGATTTGCCCTGCATTGATTTCTGGATTTAAGTTGCCAGTTTTAATCCTACTGTTGTGATCTAATGTTTGCAGGGTGTGAAAGCCATTCTAGCGGAGAGTTACGAGAAGATGCACAAGAACCACTTGATCGGTATGGGTATCATTCCTCTCCAATTCCTTCCTGAGGAAACTGTCGACAGATTAGGACTGACTGGAAAAGAGCAGTACACAATAATAATTCCTAAAGAACTGTTCCCTGGAACGACAGTCAGTATAACAGTATGTATAGCAAAGATTTTATATCTTGACTTGTAGCTAGTGCTGATATAGTTTACTGTTGCCTGCGCTCACACCCACAGGTAGTATTCGGGGAAGGCTTTCAAGGGATATGTTCTCTTTAAATGGTTCCCATTTTCCTTAAAGAATCTTGCATCGCTTTTCTGTTATTACATTAGTTTGCTCAAGAAAGCGTGAATTCACCAAGTTCTGGAGGGATCATGGGAGGTGAAAACTGTCTTTTCCTTTCTGGTATTCTGTTTGACAGAGAGCATTGGAGGTTAGGGTATTTGAATGTATTCGAGATTGCTAGGTTTTTAATCAACAAGGGCTGAGAACAGGGTTATGGACGGATAGTAGAGCGAAGGCCGTCATCAGTTTAGTTATGTTTTTATTGAATGGCTCAGCAGGCTCGAGGGGTGGAAAGGCCTCCTAATTTTTGTGTTCCCATGTGCCTGTTCTTTACTACTATCGTCCTCTCTCCCTCTCTCCTGGGAGAGCAATTCTAACCTTTTGCAGGTGAGCCTACTTTGGTAATTTTGCCCGCACTAAGCATCACAGCCATCAAAATCCTGATTCAGTTTCCAAAGCTACTGTGCTGATTCCTCAGAACCACTGAAACAGGAATCCTGCTTCAATTTACTTTTCCGCCTTCTAGCATGAGGCACTCATGCTATGTACAATGAGCAGTTCATGTTAGCTCAGTCAGAGAGGAGGGCTTGCATCTGAAGTGCTGCTGGCTTGATGTGACCTAAATGTTTTAACCAGCGATGCTTTATCGCAAAGGGGATTTGTTTTGCTGGTTTGCCTGCATATAACAGCTGCAGAGCACATTACACCTTCTCCATGTCAATAACCATCTGCATTTTCTAGTGAATGAATGGTTTATAAAGTACCACCTGGCAGAAGTATGGTGTAAAAAATGAGGTCTGCAGATGCTGGAGATCACAGTTGAAAATGTGTTGCTGGTTAAAGCACAGCAGGTTAGGCAGCATCCAAGGAATAGGAAATTTGATGTTTCGGGCATAAGCCCTTCATCAGGAATGAGGAGAGGGTGCCAGGCAGGCTAAGATAAAAGGTAGGGAGGAGGGACTTGGGGGAGGGGCGATGGAGATGTGATAGGTGGAAGGAGGTCAAGGTGAGGGTGATAGGCCGGAGTGGGGTGGGGGCGGAGAGGTCAGGAAGAGGATTGCAGGTTAGGAGGGCGGTGCTGAGTTGAGGGAACCGACTGAGACAAGGTGGGGGAAGGGGAAATGAGGAAACTGGAGAAATCTGAATTCATCTCTTGTGGTTGGAGGGTTCCCAGGCGGAAGATGAGGCACTCTTCCTCCAACCGTCGTGTTGTTATGTTTTGCTGGTGGAGGAGTCCAAGGACCTGCATGTCCTCGGTGGAGTGGGAGGGAGAGTTAAAGTGTTGAGCCACGGGGTGGTTGGGTTGGTTGATCCGGGCGTCCCTGAGGTGTTCTCTGAAGCGTTCCGCAAGTAGGCGGCCCGTCTCCCCAATGTAGAGGAGGCCACATCGGTGCAGCGGATGCAATAGATGATGTGTGTGGAGGTACAGGTGAACTTGTGGCGGATATGGAAGGATCCCTTGGGGCCTTGGAGGGAAGTGAGGGAGGAGGTGTGGGCGCAAGTTTTACATTTCCTGCGGTTGCAGGGGAAGGTGCCGGGAGTGGAGGTTGGGTTGGTGGGGGGTGTGGACCTGATGAGGGAGTCACGAAGGGAGTGGTCTTTGCGGAACGCTGATAGGGGAGGGGAGGGAAATATATCCCTGGTGGTGGGGTCCATTTGGAGGTGGCGGAAATGACGGCGGATGATACGTTGTATACGGAGGTTGGTGGGGTGGTAGGTGAGAACCAGTGGGGTTCTGTCTTGGTGGCGGTTGGAGGAGCGGGGCTCAAGGGCGGAGGAGCAGGAAGTGGAGGAGATGCGGTGGAGGGCATCGTCGACTACGTTTGGGGGGAATCTGCGGTCCTTGAAGAAGGAGGCCATCTGGGCTGTGCGGTGTTGGAACTGGTCCTCCTGGGAGCAGATGCGGCGGAGACGAAGGAATTGGGAATATGGGATGGAGTTTTTACCGCACTTGCCTTTTATTTCCCAATTGAGAAAGTTAAGTTGCTTATAAAGCAACTGATTTGTTTCTCCCCTTCTATTTGGGCCTCCCATGAGTCTAAATCAAGTTGCCGTACATATATAGCATTTCCAGTTCTGGCCTTCAGTATTTAACCCTCAGCCACTCATAGCCAGGTTAAAAATGAGAAGTAGCAATCTTGAGACAGCTCATAAAGTGTACTTTGTGACTCTGTTACTTTCAAAACCCAAATGGTAGGACTGATCATTTCTTGATCATTTGCAGTTTAAATTAAATATAATGGGTTATTATAGCTCTTAAAGTATCAGCATTAATCCTAAAATTAGGTGCTGTGGGTGATCTTGGACTGATTGATCTTCCCTGTGATAAAACTGCAGAAGTTATCTGATTGTCCAGAATCTCTCTAAAATGTCACCACTTCAGGTATATCACAGAACCTGCTGTATTGCTTCTTTGCTTCTCCAGGTGTAGTTAAGAGTGAGATTTGTCAGGGGAAAGTGGGTACTGTAGGTGCTGGAGATTAGAATCAAGATTAGAGTATGCTGGAAAAGCGCAGCAGGTCAGGCAGCATCTGAGAAGCAGGAAAATTGACACTTTGGGCAAAAGCCCTTCATCAGGAACGAGGCTGGGAGCCTCGGGGTGGAGAGCTAAATGGAGGGAGGTGCAGCTTGGAAAAAGATAGCTGAGAGTGCAGTAGGTGGATGGAGGTGGGGATAAAAGTGATAGGTTGGGGAGGAGGGTGGAGTGGATAGGTAGGAAGGAAGAAAGAAGGAAGGTTATGAGGGTGGTGCTGAGCTGGAAGATTGGAACTGGGGTAAGGTGGCGGGAGGGGAAATGGGGAAACTGGTGAAGTCCGCATTGATTGCCATGGGGTTGAAAGATATGGCATTCATCCTTCAGGCGTGGGATGGTAAGGGAGACATGAAATGGGCAGAAGTTTGAGGGACGTCAGACTGTCTCAGGTTCTTCAGGATGTCCTAACTAGACTGAGACCGTAAAATGTAAAAGGATTGGGCCATTCAGCCCTTTAAGATGCTGTACCTTTCGATGAGATCATGACTGATCTTATAATCCTAACTGGATTCTCTCCAGCCTTTTCCCCATCGCGCTCAAACCTCTTACTGATTAAAACTATCTCAGCCTTGAATATGCTTAATAGCCCCATCTCAGCAGCCGTCTGCAGTAAAGAATTCTACAAATCATGATCTTCTCACAGAATGTGGAGGGAGGCCATTCAGCCCACTGAGTCGACACCAAAGCTGCTAAGAGCATCCCACCTAGGTACACCCCCCTACTCTATTCCTGTAACCCTGCATTCCTCATGGCTAATCCATCTAGCCTGCAGATCTTTGGACCAGGGGAAGAAACCGGAGTACCTGGAGAAAACTCACGCAGTTGCCAGAGGCTGGAATCGAATCCGGGTCCTTGGCTGTTGAATAAAACTTTCGAGACTCAGACCTTGAGAACTGATGAGTTTATTACACAGTATATCATGGGGAATTCACCGTCCTAACTGTGACTCGGTGCTATTCTGAAGTACATCAGGATACTACAGGATTATATAGAGAAAGCAGATAGGGGTTGATCATTAGTTACACAGTTTGGTATGCTTACAAGTTGGTACTAAATTAGAGGTTAGTCATTAGGGTCAAAACTAAAGCACCATTATGCATTCCACGAGTGGACAGAACAAATGGTATCACCATTTGTTCTATTTGCGCAGATTGCTCACACTAAGCAGTGATGACCCTAATTAGCTGAATCACCGCGAAGTGGCAATAACCCGTAAAGGAAGTGGGACTAATTGACAAGCTTGTGTCTGCTTGACGGGTTCTACAGCCTGCACTGATCATTCATCAAAGTGGGAAAAACACTAACTTGATACCGTAGGAAGATAAGGCCTACCTTTCACGTTACCTCATAGTAAGGAATGCACAGCCAGCAAAATTCTGGGGACAGAATATAGTTTCTCAGCTGGATTAGGAAAATGGCTTCCAGGCAAACCATGTCAACTCACCCAACACTGGTGCTGTGCGGCAGCAGTGCTAACCAACAATCCACCATGCCACTCTAAACCACCGTGCAGCTATCTTTAACGTATGACCTCTTAGTCTGAGATTATGCCCACAAGGGAAAACACTCTGTCCACATCTACTCTATCAAGTTCTCTTAGAATCTTGTCTGTTTCAATAAGGTCACCTCTCATTCTCCTTAATTCCAATGAGGATAGGTTCGTGCATAGTGCACATTCTCTGGACTGACTTTGGACGTTTAGATCAATTCATCAGCAATTGTCCGAAACATCGATTTTCCTGCTCCTCGGATGCTGCCTGACCTGCTGTGCTTTTCCAGCACCAGTCTAATCTAAACTCTGGTTTCTGGCATCTGCACTCCTCACTTTTGCCTTTGGACATTTTGATAATCTGCTGCATGTGATTTCCACTTCAAATACTTTTTTTAATATGTTGGTTAGCAACTGAAATAAAATACTGCAGATTCTGGAAATGTGAAGCAAACCCAGAAAATGCTGTGAGCACTCAGCAGGTCAGGCAGCATTTGTGGGTCGAGTTAATGTGATAGTGCATCAACCTGAAACATGAGCTCCCTTTCTCTGTCCACTGCTGCTATCCATGTTTTTTTCAGCATTTTGAACACAAAAGTTAATCAGTAGAAGAATGAAAGTGTGCTTTTGTTTGTCCCATGGTCTAAAATGGATATTAAAAATTCTGTCTTACAGACAAATACAGGAAAGGCATTCAAAGCCATAGCTAAGTTTGACAATGAAATGGAGATCACCTTTTACAAGCAAGGAGGCATTTTGAACTATGTTGCTCGAAAGATGTTATAATAGTTTCTGCATCTTTTGACGTCATCTGCAACGCAACTGTGATGGAAACATGGATGAGGTTCCGGTTCACAGGTGATATCGTTTTCGTTCAGTGCTATTGGAGTGGAGGATTTAACTGTTGGAAGTCTTTCATGTTAGAATTACTATATGCTTCCGAACTGTCTGTCTCCACCTCAAGACTGGATATGAATGGAGTCCTTGCCTTGCGCGTACACCTGTTTTCTGCCTTTTGATCCTATAATCACTGTATTCATTTTTCATACTTTTTGGTAACTTAAATGTGTGTGTCGCAACACGGACTCATTCACATTTGGAGATATACTATGAAATGACATTGCTCATTCAGTGTGCCACTGCCTCTCTCCAGACAAGATTTTGTTGATGTGGGATTTTTTTTTGACTTTCCATCTTTTTCAAATCCCGCTTTTATCATGTTTCAGCCTCACTGCTTTCAGTTTTCTGAACTTTAAAACAACGGGTGACAATGAGCATTCAAATACTGTGAAGCAGGGCTATCTGCGTGGGAAGTGGAGGGGACAACTGATAAACAGTGAAAGACTTGGAATAGAAGCACTGTGGAAAAAATGCTTTGAGATTTTATTTGCTGTCTGTGTAAGCAGCAAGAAACCGTCAGACTATTTGGTATTGTATGATAGGTGTCCAAGCAAATGTATTTCAGTAGTAATTCTACTGTACAAATGCTACTGATGAATTGTACATTTTTAATAGGTTGTAAGAATAAACAAGTAAATGATAAAATCTGGATCATACTGTTTGCTATGCTATGAAAGGCCCAGTTTCCTCAAAGCGCTCAAAATATGGATCCTCATATTAAGACTATAAGGAAGTTACTCAAATGAATCATTGCTCTGCTTAGTGGGCTAGTATAATAGAGTGGAGATTACTGTTGAGTTGCTGGTTCACTGCCTGCATTTTTACTTTCTCCATTCATGGGGTGAGGCCTAATTGCCCATCCCTAATTGTCCAGAGGACAGTTAAGAGTCAACCACATTGCTTCAGCTTGTTTTAGAACAAACATATGTTTCAGCAGAGATGTATTTAGCAATGTGAAGAATCGTGGAATGCCAAATCTGATGATGCTCCCTGAAATGTCTTTAATGCAGCTGTTACTCTGAATTAACACTCACTCCAATGGTCTGACTTTGAGAATATTTTTTCCAGTCAGCCTGGTTTCCTCAAACTTGCGATTTCATGGATGTGGAAAGTGAAACAGTGAAGATAGTGGCATCATAGTAATGTTACACAGCTTAGGCCAGTGATGTGAGGTATGGGCAAATATCCTGTCTTAACAAAGACGAACGTGAGGACAGCTTTACAAGGCACAGGGACATTTAGAGATCACTTGACATGAACTGCAGGGGCTTGCGTTCAGCTTGTGGAAGCCCACTGATGAACAGCAATGACTGTCAGTACTGAATACAGAAGGGACAAATGCATGTTTAATTTGTTTTGGAGTGATTACACATACTTGCCACCCAGTAGGTAACAGTTAGAGTTGACAGCTGGGTGAGATGCAAGGAAACCAAGTATACCATGTTACACATCCATCCGCCATGACAAAGACCTCCAAGCCCTCCATATCTTCCTGTCACGCTGTCCCAACCAGTACCCTTCCACCAACACCCTCATCCACCTGGCTGAATTGGTCCTCACCCTTAACGGCTTCTCCTTTCAATCCTCCCACTTCCTCCAAACAAAGGGGTAGCCATGGGCACCCGCATGGGTGCCAGCTATGCCCGCCTCTTTGTCGGATACGTGGAGCAGTCAGTCTTCCACCGGTACCACCCCCCCACCTGTTCCTCTGCTTCATTGATGACTATATCAGCAGTACCTTGTGCTCTGACGAGGAGGTTGAACAGTTCTTCAACTTCACTAACACCTTTCACCCCTACCTCAAATTCACCTGGACCATCTTGGACACCTCCCTCCCCTTCCTGGACATCTCCATCTCCAGCGACCGACTAAGCATAGACATCTACTACAATCCACCAACTCCCACAGCTGCCTAGACTACACCACCTGCCACCCTACCTCCTATTAAAAATGCCATCCCTTGTTCCTAATTCTTCTGTCTCCGCTGCATCTGTTCCCAGAATGACAAATTTCACCTTAGAAAATCCAGATAGTGTCCTCCTTCTATAGGAAGGATGTTGTGAAAAGGTTTGGAAAAGATTTACATGGATGTTGCCAGAATTGGAGGGTTAGGGAGATGGAAGATGCTGAATAGACTGAGGCTGTTTTCCCTGGAGTGTCAGAGGCTGAGGGGTGACCTTATAGAGGTTTATAAAATCATGAGGGGCATGGAACGGGAAATGACCAGATCTTTTCCCTGGGTTGTGGGGAAGTCCAGAATTAGAGAGCACAGGTTTAGAGTGAGAGGGGAAATATTTAAAGGGTCCACTTTTCATGCAAAGGATGGTGTGTTTATGGAATGAGCTACCAGAGGATGTGGTGGAGGCTGGTACAATTACAGCATTCTTTCTTTAGATTCCCTGCAGTGTGGAAACAGGCCCTTCAGCCCAACAAGTCCACACCGACCCGCCAAAGAGTAACCCAACCAGATCCATTTCCCTCTGACTAATGCACCTAACACAAAGGGCAATTAGCATGGCCAATTCACCTGACCTGCACATCTTTGGACTGTAGGAGGAAACCAGAGCACCCAGAGGAAACCCACGCAGACACGGGGAGAATGTGCAAATTCCACACACACAGTCGCCCAAGGCTGGAATCGAACCCAAGTCCCTAGTGCTGTGAGGCTGCAGTGCTAACCACTGAGCCACCATGACGCCCTTTTAAGAGGGATCTGGATGGATACATGAATAGGAAGGGTTTAGAGGGATATGCGCCAAGTGCCTTCAAATGGGACTAGAATGATGTAGGATATCTGGTCGACATGAGCGAGTTGGACCAAAGTGTCTGATTCGGTGCTGTACATCTCTGACTCCAAGTTGGATTAATTAGATAGTTGTTTCAAGGAGCTTTTGCAAACATGATTGACTGATTGACCTCCTTTGTATGCATATTCTGATAGTTTACACTGTTCAACCATGATTATGGCACTACATGGTTTCCACTGAGCCCAGCGTTGTGTCGCCAACACCTTGAGTTATTATTAAACTTGCCCTGTGCAGTGCTGTGATGTTTTTGTTAAGTGAGTAATCCGCTCCTGTGTAGGCCTGCTGGATAGCTACATTCTCCTGTGTGTTGCATGGTTTAATCTTGTTTGAAGTATCCCACTGTTGTAACCTGAAAAACAATAAGCAAAAGGAGGGGGAAGAGACTCTGAAAAGTTGCATGAGGCAAGAGATTTAATAGCAAGCATATAGTGAGCTACTTTCAATGATCTATGGCCATTACCCAACCTCCTTTTACAAAGCCTTTGCACTGAAACCAGCAGATCGTGTAGAGGAATACGTTTCTAAGTTACTAAGGTAACAAAATTCTCAGAATTACGCATGGGAATTCCTAGAGACCTGGCATTCATACCAGAACTCCATTAGCATACATATAGATTTGGATCCCAGCTACCAACTTCTCAGAATCAAAACCGGCAATGATATCACCCAGCGCAACAAACCAATCAGATAAATAGCAAGCAGGACAGAACACCAATGCTTTACTGAAGGTTCACTGATGTTACCTAGCATGGTGACGAAATGTCTGAGAACAAATCCACCAGCTCAGCAAGCAAATGTACAACCTGATTCAGAATTACTTTGAAACTGGAGATGAAGGCAGGCTGTCTTTTCTAATACAGTTTTGGGGTGGTGTTTCCATTTAAGTAATAGTCCCATCCCTCATCTGTCTGTGGTTTTATTCCTTTCTCCTTCAGCAACCTATCTAGAAATATAGGAACAAGTGATCAAGTCAGTTCTGCTGTTCACGACTCATCCACGAGCTTATCCCCATAGCCTTCAGTAGCTTTGGTTAACTAACGTCTGACAATCTTGTGTTTAAAATTTGCAATTGGTCTTGCATCATAGAACATAGAAAAATACAGCACAGTACAGGCCCTTTGGCCCTCGATGTTGCGCCGACCCAAGCACACCTAACCTCTGCTAGCCCACTATCCAATGCCTGTTTAAATGCCCATAAAGAGGGAGAGTCTACCACTGCTACTGGCAGGGCATTCCATGAACTCGCAACTCACTGAGTAAAGAATCTACCCCTAACATCTGTCCTATACCTACCTCCCCTTAATTTAAAGCTATGCCCCCTCGTAATAGCTGACTCCATACTTGGAAAAAGGTTCTCATTGTCAACCCTATCTAAATCCCGAATCATCTTGTACACCTCTATCAAGTCACCCCTAAACCTTCTTTTCTCCAATGAAAACAGCCCCAAGTGCCTCAGCCTTTCCTCATACGATCTTCCTACCATCAATGCTATTTGCAGAAGTTTTTTCATATTTCTGTCAATTTGCGTTAAAATATTTTTTATTTCACTTCTGAAAGGTCCAGCTTTAATCTTTAGAAAATGCCCCCCCAGACACTCCAACCAGTAGTTCCTTGCTGCATCATTTGTCTGCTCCCCTTAATATCTTGAAAACTTGGATCAAGTATTCCCTTCTACATTCCACGGAATAAAAACCTGCTTCCTGCGATCTTTTCCCGTTTTAACCTTGGGAGTCCAGGTATCATTTTGGTAAATCTTGAGATCCTTCTGTTTTCCCCCTCCCATGAGTTCTGGTGCCCAACATTCCAGGTGTTGTCCAATCAGTGTTTATACAACTGAACCAGGATTTCCACCAACTTGATATTGGGATTGGTGCACCTTTAGTTGTAGTTATGTCAGTGCAGACATGGTGGACTGAAGGGCCTTTTCTTTATTCATCTAGATATAAAGGCCAACATTCCATAAGCTTCTTTGATTAAGTTTTAAACCTATTAGTGACCTGCCTGATTCTGGCTTTCTGAGAACGTGGCTTATTCTCTCCTCCTTTCATTCTATGTGAATGGCCTCACATTTTGCCTACATTAATATCCATTTGCCTCAATTGCATCCGTTTACTTAAACCATCAATCCTTGCGTAAGATTTTAAACCTCCATCCTATCGATGATGCCACCTAATGTGTTATCAGCAAAGTTGGGCATGAAGATTTTTGTAATGTCCAAGTCTTTACAAATACTGATAATGAGGAAGTTCCTATTATAAGGAAGTGTCCAAAATGCCCTTTGGAACTTTATCTGTTGATATTTCACTGTCCATAATTTGTTAACTCTTAAAAAGTTTCAGTTAGGTTCCTCATAACCTGCCTTTTTCATATCTATTAAGACCATAAGATATAGGAGGAAAATTAGGCCATTCAGCCCATAGAGTCTGCTCCACCATTCGAGATGTTTCTCAACTCCATTCTCCTCGTAAGTTTTATATCTTTACTATTCAAGAAACCATTAATCTCTGTCTTAAATATACTAGAACATAAAACATAGAAGAGTTCAGAACAGAACAGGCCCTTTGGCCCATGATGTTGTGCTGAGGATTAATCCTAGTGTAAAATAAAATAAAATAATTTAACCTATGCACCCCTGAATTCACTGTTATTCATGTGCATGTCCAGCAGTCGTTTAAATGTCCCTAAAGACTTAACTTTCACCACCACTACTGGCAACGCATTCCATGCATTCATAACTCTGCGTAAAGAACCTTCCTCTGACGTCTCCTCTATACCTTTCTCCTAATATCTTAAAACTATGACCCGTCATGCCAAGTCAATCCTGCCCTGGGGAAAAGTCTCTGGCTATTGACTCTATCCACGCACCTTATTATCTTGTATACCCCGATCAGGTTACCTCTCTTTCTCCTCCTATCCAGAGAGAAAAGTCTGACCTTAGTCAACCTCTCTTCATAAGGCAAGCCCTTCAGCCCAGGCAGCATCCTGGTAAACTTTCTTTGCATCCTCTCCAAAGCCTCTGTATCTTCCCTATAGTAGGGCAACCAGAACTGGACACAATATTCCAAGTGTGGTCTCACCAGGGACTTGTAGAGCTGTAGCAAAACCTCGCAGTTATTAAACTTGATCCCCTGTTAATGAAAGCCAAAACACTTTCTTAACTACTCTATCCGCTTGGATGGCAACTTTGAGGGATCTATGTACTTGAACACCAAGGTCCCTCTGTTCCTCAACACTGCCAAGAATCCTGTCTTTAGTCCTATATTCAGCATACAGGTTTAACTTTCCAAAATGCATCATTTTGCATTTATCCAGGTTGAACTCCATCTGCCATTTCTCAGTCCAGTTCTGCATCCTGCCTATATAACGCTGAAGCCTGCAGTAGCCCTCGATACTATCAATGGCACTGCCAATCTTTGTGTCATCTGCAAATTTACTTACCCACCCCTCAACTTTCTCATCCAAGTCATTTATAAAAACTACAAAAAACAGAGGCCCGAGACACCACTCGATGCTAACCTCCAGGCAGAATATTTTCCATCAACTAGCCTCCTTGCTTCCTCAACAGTCCTTCACCCTCCATCCATCTTTGCCTAAGTTCTTTCACCAAGATTAGTGTATAACATAAATAGTTGTGGTCCCAACACTGACCCCTGCAGAATTCCACTAATCACTGGCTGCCATCCTGAAAGACACCACTTTATCTCCGCTCTCTGCTTTCTGCAGTCAGCCAATCCTCTATCCATGTCAGTAATTTTCTCTAAACATTGTGGACTCTTATTTAGCAGCCTCCTGTGCAGCACCTTGACAAAGGCCTTCTGGAAATCCAAATAGATCATGCCCACTGGGTCTCCTTTGTCTAACTTGCTTGTTACCACCTCATCTGATTCTAACAGATTTGTCAGGCTTGATCTTCCCTTGATGAAGCCATGCTGACTTAGCCCTGTTTTACCATAAACTTCCATGTACTCCACAATCTCACCTGTAATGATGAACTCTAAAATCTTACCATAGCCAGAGATCAGGCTAACCAGACTTTGGTTACCTATCTTCTGTCTTCCTCCCTTCTTAAACAGAGGTGTTACATTAGCCATTTTTCAGTCCTGTAAGGGCCTCCCTGACTCCAGTATTCCTGACAGATCACCATCAATGTTTCCACCAACCTCATCCCATGTCCAGCCTCTACTCTCCTGCCCGCTGCCTTGACCTGACCTTACCTGCCCATCTTCCTTCCAATTTTCCTTCTATCCACTCCAACCTTTACACTGACTTTTCACAATAACAACCTACCTCCATCCACCTATTGCTATTCCACCTACCTTTCCTGCAGCCCTCTCCCTTATTTATTTCTGAGCTCCCTTTCCCATCCCAATCCTGATGAAGGGTCTTGACCAGAAATGTCGACTTCTCCACCTCCTGATGCTGCCTGGACTTGCTATGTTCCTCCAGCCTCCTGTTTGTCTACTTTGGATTGCAGCATCTGCAGTTTTTTTTTAAAGTGATGACCACTACTAGTGATGACACTAGAGATGACCACCATCTCCTTAGTGATGACCAATACACTCACTCTGTCCCTGTTCTGGTATGCTGCTGCTGTCTTCCACTGTAAAAACTATGTAATTCAGTTCCTCTGTCATTTCTGTGTTTGCCATTACTACTACATCAGCTTCATTTCTCAGTGATCCAATGCCTGCTCTTGCCGCGCTCTTACCTTTTTATATATTTAAAAACGTTCTTGCAATCATCTTTTATATTACTAGCTAGCTTACACTCCTATTTCATCTTCACTCATTGATTTTTTTAAGACATCCTTTGCTAGTTTGTAAAGGTTTCCCCATTCTCTGACTTCCCACTAAACTTTACTATATTATATGCACTTTCTTTTGCTTTTATGCTGCCCCTGACTTCCCCTTGCTGTGTTTCTTCCTTGGGGTGACTTGCTGCTGCTGTCTCCCGAATTACCTGCAGAAACTCCTGCCATTGCTGTCCCATTGTCTTCCCTGCTAGTCACCCCTTCCAATTGACTCTGGCCAGCTCCTCCCTTGTGTCTTTGTAGTTGGCTTTACACAATTACAATGCCATTACGTCCGTTTCAATTTTCTTCCTCTCAAACTGCTTGGGTGAATTCTATCATATTATCATAACTCCCTCCGAGAGATTTAGGGTCAGAGAGACATAGAGATGTACAGCAAGGAAACAGACGCTTCGGTCGAGCTTGTCCATGCTAAACAAATATTCTACCCTAATCTAGTCCCATTTGCCAGCACTTGGCCCATATCCCTCTAAACCCTTCCTATTCATATACCCATCCAGATGCCTTTTCAATGCTGTAATTGTACCATCTTCCACCATTCTATCTGGCAGCTCATTCCATGTAGGCACTATCGTCTGTGTGAAAACGTTGCTCCTTAGGTCCCTTTTAAATCTTTACCCTCTCCCACTAAACCTATGTCCCCTAGTTCTGGATTCCTCCAGCCCAGGGGAAAAGATCTTGTTAATTTATCCTATCCATACCCTGTATGATTTTATAAACTTCTCTAAAGTCACCCCTCAGCCTCTGATGCACCAGAGAAAACAGACCCAGCTTATTCAGTCTCTCCCTGTAGCTCAAACTCTCTAACCCTGGCAACCTCCTTGTAAATCTTTTCTGAACCCTTTCAAGCTTCGCAACATCCTTTCAATAGGAGGGAGATCTGAATTGCATGCAATATTCCAAAGGTGGCCTAACCAATGCCCTGTACAGCTGCAACATGACCTCCCAACTCCTATACTCAATGCTGTGACAATAAAGGAAAGCATATCAATCACCTTCTTCACTAGCCTATCTACCTGCAACTCCATCTTCAAAGAACTATGAAACTGCACTCCAAGGTCTCTTTGTTCAGCAGCACTCCCCAGGACCTTATCATTAAGTGTACAAGTCCTGCCCTGATTTGCCTTTCCAAAATGCAGCACCTCGCATTTATCTAAATTAAACTCCATCTGTCATTCCTTGGCCCATTGGCCCATCTGATCAAAATCCCGTTGTACTCTGAGGTGACCGTCTTCACTGTCCCCTACACCTCCAATTTTGGTGTCATCTGCAAACTTGCTAACTATACCTCTTATGCTCACATCCAAGTCATTTATATAAATGATGAAAAGTAATGGACCCAGCATCGATCCTTATGGCGCTCTACTGGTCACAGGCTTCCAGTCTGAAAAGCAACCCTCCATTACCACCCTCTGCCTTCTACCTTTGAGCCAGTTCTGTATCCAAATGGCTAGCTGTCCCTGTATTCCAAGAAATCTAACCTAGCTAACCAGTCTTCCATGGGGAACCTTGTTTAACGTCTCACTGAAGTCCATGTAGATCATGTGTACTGTTCTATCCTCACCAATCCTCTGTTACTTTTTCAAAAAACTCAAGTCAAGTTTGTGAGACATGATTTCCCACACACAAAGCTATGCTGACTATCCCTAGTCAGTCCTTGCCTTTCCAAATTGCATGTAAATCCTGTCCCTCAGGATTCCCTCCAACAACTTGCCCACCACTGAGGTCAGACTCACCAATTTGTAGTTCCATGGCTTTTCCTTATGACCTTTCTTAAACAGTGGCATCACATTAGCCAACCTCCAGTCTTCCGCACCCCCTCACCTGTGACTATCGATGATATAAATATCTTAGCAAGGGGCCCAGCAATCAGTTCTCTAGCTTCCCACAGTGGTCTAGGGTACACCTGATCAGGTCCTGGGGATTTATTCACTTTTATTTCTTCACCTTTAACTCCCTAATCAAGTCTGCCTCATTATATATTGTTAAATCCAGAATTGTCTGTTCCCTAATGGGCTCTACTACAAAACAGTAGACATTTCACAATTTTTGTTTTGGGATCTGCTACCAATCTGATTTTCCCTATCCACCTGCTTATTGAATTCTTCCATGTATTAGTGCCTCTCATACATGCCTTTTTTTTTCTCTGGATTTAATTTCTTTCTCAGATTTTGACCACTGCTTAGGAGGCCTGTACATAACTCCCAAAAGAGTCTTTTCTCTTTTGTAGTTTCTCAACTCTATCCATACAGATTCTGTGCCTTTTGACCCTATATCACTTCTTGCAATTGATTTAATTTAATTTCATACTAACAAGACAACCCTGCCCATCTTCCTGTGCTTTCGCTAGGACATGTATCCTTGGATGTTTAGTTCCCAGCCCGGATCCCCTTGCAGCCACATCTGTCATATCCATCAATTTCAATCTGCACAACAAGCTCATTTACCTTGTTCTTTTTATATTGCATGCATTTAAGTACAACACCCTCAGTCTTGCACTGACTGTCCATCTTTCATCTTTCTCCCCTTATCTGCTGAGCCTGAAGTTAGATTCTTGACCCTTTAACAGGAAATGATCTAGTGGTATTATCACATAGGACCTGGATTCATATCCCACCACGGCAAATGCTGGAATGTGAGTTCAATAAAGAATCTGGAATTAAGAGTCTAATGATGACCATTCTTGTTTGTAGGAATAACTATCTGGTTCAATAGTATCCTTTAGGGAATTCATACAATCCCTAAAGTGTGGAAACAGGCCATTGGGCCCAACAAGTCCACACTGACCCTGCTACTCTACATTTCCCCTGAATAATGCCCCTAACCTACATATCCCTGAACATGGCATTTCTGAATTGCGGGAGGAAACGAGAGCACCCAAAGGAAACTTATGCAGACACGGGGAGAGTATGCAAACTCCACACAGACAGTTGCCTGAGGCTAGAATCGAACCCGGGAGCCTGGCGCTGTGAAGCAATAGTGCTAGCCACCGAGCCACCCCAAACAAAGATGTCATCTTTACTTGGTGGGGTCTACATCTAACTCCAGACCCATACCGATGTAATTCATTTTTAACTGTCCTCTAGGCAATTAATAATGTGCAATAACTGCTAGCCTAGCCAGAGATGCCCCCGTCCTGTGAATGAAGAAAACAAACATACTGTCTGAAAACTTGTTTCTGGGAACTTTAATCAGTTCTGAGCACTCTCCCCTTAAGCATTTCCATGCAACTGAGTCTGCCCAACTATTCCAGCCCTCCCCATTATTTAGTTTAAAGCCTATCCAAAGACCTAGTTATGGAATTGACTGAGACTCTGATCCAGTCATGATTCAGATGGAGCCCATTGGAACAGCTCCTTCCTTCCCCAGTACTGGTGCCAATGCTCCATGAATTTGAATGCATTCCTTCCTTGCCAGCCTTTGAGCCAAATGTGTACCTCTTTAATCTTCTTTACCCTGGGCCAATTAACCCGTGGCTCAGGTAGTATTTGGTTCTGCTTTATAATTTAGCCCATGATTGTTGACTAGGGGCATAGACTTAAAAGAAGCAAGAGATTTGGAGAAGATGCAGGGAAAAATATTTTCACCCAAAGGGTGAAGGGAATCTGGAACTCAAAATGTCTACAACAGTGGTAGAGAACAAAACTCATAACATTTAAGAAATATGTAGATGTACACTTGAGGTGTCAGAGCATGAAAGCTATGGACCAAGAGCTGCAAAATGGGCTTAGAATAGTTAGGTGGTTATTTTTGACTGGCACAGACTAGATGGGTTGAAAGGCCTTTTTCTGTGCTGTAGATCTCTATGACTGTATGTCCTCCTGACTCCCCAAAGTCTATGCACCATTTACAAGGCTAAGTGAGGAGTGTGGTGGTATACTCCCCATTTGCCTGGGTGTGTGCAGTGCCAACAATTCTCCAAAAGCTCATCCCCATCCAGGACAAAGCAACCTGCTTGGTTACACCCTATCTACAATATTAAACATTCACTTCTTCCTCAGTGTGTACTGTACAAACGTTGGATTGCAGCAGTGTCAGAATGCAGCTCAACACCATCATCTCAAGGAGAGTGGGGATGGCAATAATTGCTGGCCCAGCCAAAGCTTTTTAAGATGAGTACTGAGGAGACCTGGAGAGGTAAGACATGGGTTCAGATGAAATACAGGAAAGATGGGAGTTGCTGACTGAATGGTTTATCACTCAAGTCTGATGACGTTTCACTTCCTGCTGGAATTAACCTTCCCCGTACTTCCTTCTTTGCTCATGCTTCTTTGGCAGTTAAGTAATTTGTTTACAGTTGAAAGGAAATTTAGGGTGGAGAAGAATGACTTGTCCCAAAATATCTTGAAAGTGGAAGTGGAAGGGCTGTAAGTGCACTCTTTTTGCCCTCCACTAATTTTGAAACAATGGCTGGTGATCTTCAGGCAGATGATAGTGGGAAATGGAATAATGTGGTAGTGCCAGCAAGCAACTTTTATAAAGGACAGGAAGAGGATCAGAAATTACTTTGTAGGCCCTGGTTGACAGTGGACAGCATCTAAATGTTATGGAAAACATAGGACAGGTCCACAGGTTAAGTTGCTAAACTAGACCAGGGCTAATTTTGGGGCCGTTAAGCAGAGTCTGGCAGAGGTTGATTGGGTGAGTCTGTTTGAAGGAGAAGGAATGACTAGCAAATGGGAGGCTTTTAAAATGAGATATCAAGAGTCCAGGGACAGTTAGGGTGAAGGGAAAAGCTGGCAGGCTGACAAGGATATTGAGGCTATGGTCAGGAAAAAGAAGAAGGCACACATTGGGTTTTAGATATCAGGTTCAAGTGATGACTATAAAAAGTATAGGAGCATTCTTAAGAAGGAAATCAGAAGAGAAAAGAAGGTATGAGATGAATCAGGCAGATAAGGTTAAATATAAACCCAAGAGTTACAAAGAGCTATATTAGGAGGAAAAGGATGGCTAGGGAGAGATTAGGTCCCCTTAAAGATCAGGTAGGTAAAAACAATGACTGCAGATGCTGGAAACCAGAGTCTGGATTAGTGGAATAAAAGCCTTTTACTCCTGATGAAGGGCTTTTGCCCGAAACGTCGATTTCACTGCTCCTTGGATGCTGCCTGAACTGCTGTGCTTTTCCAGCACCTCTAATCCAGAATCTCTTAAAGATCAGCATGGCTGTCTATGTGTGGAGCCACAGGAGATTGGGGAGAAATGAATATTTCTCCTCAGTGTTTACTGAGGAGAGAATCATGGGTGTTAAGGAAGTAAGGGAAACAAATGAGGATATTTTGGACCGTATACATATTACCAGAAAGGGAGTGTTTGCAGTCTTAAACCACATTAAGATGGATAAGTCCCCTGGGCCTGATCAAGTCCATCCTCCGACATTGTGGAAGGCACAGAAGAAATTGCAGAGGCCCTTGCAGAGATTTTTGCTTCATCTTTAGCCACTGGAGAAGTTCCGGAAAACTGGAGGGTGGCTAATGTTGTTTCATTGTTTAAGAAAGGTAGCAAAGCTGAAAATGTGTTGCTGGTTAAGGAACCCTGATGAAGGGCTCTGGCCCGAAACGTCGAATTTCCTGTTCCTTGGATGCTGTCTGACCTGCTGTGCTTTAACCAGCAACACATTTCCAGCTGTGATCTCCAGCATCTGCAGACCTCACTTTTTACTCAAAGGTAGCAAAGACAAGCCAGAGTATTACATGCCAGTGAGCCTGACATCAGTGATAGGCAAGCTGTTGGAGAGGATACTGAGGGACAGGATCAATTAACGTTTGGTCTAATTAGGGATAGTTAGCATGGATTTGTATGTGGTAATTCACATCTGACAAATCTTTTAGAGTTTTTCGAAGACATCACCAAGAGGATAGATGAGGGTGGGGCAGTGGATGTTGTCTGTATGACCTTTATTAAGGCCTTTGACAAGGTCCCGCATGGCAAGCTAGTCATGAAGGTTAGGTCGCATGGGATCCAGGGAGAGCTAGCTAATTGGATTCAAAATTGGCTCGATGGTAGGAAGCAGAGGGTGACGGTTGAAGTTTGTTCCTCAGACTGAAGGCTTGTGACTAATGGTGTGCCTCAGGAGTCGGTGCTGGGAGCTTTATTATTTGTTATTTATGTAAATGATCTAGATGTGAATGTACAAGGCCTGATTAGTGGGTTTGCAGGTGATACAAAATTAGCTTGTATACCTGATAATGAGAAAAGTTATCAAAAATTGCAGAGGGATCTTGATCAGCACAGTGGCTCAGTGGGTTTCACTGCTGCCTCACAGTGCCAGTGGCCTGGGTTCAATTCTAACAAATCTAACAATAACAATCTGTCTGTGGAGTTTGCACATTCTCCCCGTATCTGCGTGGGTTTCCTCCGGGTACTCCGGTTTCCTCCCACAGTCCAAAGATGTGCAGGTTAGGTGAATTGGCCATGCTAAATTGCCCATAGTGTTCTGGGATGCGTTGGTTAGGTGCATTAGTCAGGGAAAATGTAAAGTAATAGGGTAGAGGATTGGATCTGGGATACTCTTTGGAACGTTGGTGTGGACTTTGGCCAAATGACCTGTTTCCACACTTTAGGGATTCTATGATTCTGTGAAGATATGGAAATGGGCAAATGCAATTCAACACAGATAAGCGTGAGGTGTTGCACTTTGGGAAGTCAAACCAAAGTAGGCCTTATACAGTAAATGGTAAGATCCTGAGAATGGTGTGGAACAGAAGGACCGAGGAATAAAAGTACATAGTTCATTGAAAGTGGCATTACATGTAAAGAAGGCATTTAGCATGCTAGCTTTCACTGGTTGAAACATTAAGTATAGGAATTGAGATATTATGTTGCAGTTACATAAGTCATTAGTGAGGCTGCACTTGTGTACAGTTTGGCCACCCTGTTATAGCACAAGACATAGCTAAACTGGAAAGAGTGCAAAGAAGATTTACTAAGGTGTTGTCATGACTAGTAGGCCTGAGTTATAGGGAGAGGTTGGCCAGGATAGGACCTTAATACTTGGAACGTAGGAGAATGAGGGGTGACCTTATTGGGTGTATAAAATCATGAGGGACATAGAGAGGGTGGACGCATATAGTCGTCTTCTCAGGAATGGGGAATTGAAAACCACAGGTTTAAGGCGAGAAGGGAAAGATTTAAGAAGGACTTGAGGGGCAAGTCTTCATGCAGAGAGTGGTGCGTATATGGAATAGGCTGCCAGAAAGTGGTTGAGGCAGGTACAATAACAATATTTTTTTAAAATTTGGATAAGTACATAGGAAGGGTGTAGAAGAATATGGACCAAATGCGGGCAATTGGAACAAGCTGAGTGGGCACCATGGTGAGGATGGACCAGTTTGGGCCAAAGGGCCTGTTTCCATGCTGTATTACTGTATGCCTGTATCATTGTAAATGCGTGACAGGCAATTGTAAAGTCTCCCATTGTGTTCATAGCCACTTGACCAAGAACTTTCGAGAAACGGAACTCCTTCTGAAGGACATGAATGAAAGTTTTGTTTTATGTACCACCTTACATAACCTTAAGATGTCACAGAGTACTTTCTGACTACCAAATAGATCCATGTGTTGCAAGTTTTTGAAAACTCTGGAGATTAAGTACATAGGATGGAACAAAGTAAAATAAATATCCAAGGATTGAGAAATTTGAATGTGTAAAATTAAAAACAATTTAAAAGGATTTAGGGGAAAATAATACGTACAAGAGGCAGCTGTAGAAAGCAACGACTAGAGTTAGTGATTGAAGCAGAGGCCACATCAAAAGTTGAATAATTAATCAGGGTTATCTTCAAGAAAAGGAGTTCTTCTGTGAAGAATTTAATGCATTGCAGAATCTCAAAATCAGCTCCAGTAGGGGGAACACATCATCTGTATGCCTGACACCAGACTCCCAAAGACCTGCTTGTTGGGAATTTGTGTGGGTTTGATGGTCTGTTATTTTAAGAGTCTAATCAGGTGACATAATGATTCTGTCATCAGCCATTTGGTGCAAGCAGTTTCTTCTAAACTTGCTGTCGTCTACACACACTCCTGTTTAACGCATCAGTCTCCTGCTCCTTCTTGGAACTTAATACTACTCTCCTCAGACCTTGACTGTGACAGGACATTTCCCAGGGGCAGAGTGGGACCACTTTAAGGATGTTCTTAAATTATCCCTGAAGAATTTCCTTTGGCGGAACTGCCAAAGGAGGAGATATTGCAGTTCTCTGACTGTAATTCTGTCATTCCAGGTTTTGAACTACATGTTTACAAGTATGATAAGAGTATATATCTTGACTACCCTTATAGAGAGTGAGTTGCAAACATCCATGATACTCCAAGTGATTAAAAATTACCCCAATTCTTCTCTAATCCTCCCAATGATTATATTAAATCTGTGTTCTTTTGTCATTGCTCTTAAGGAGATAGTCTTCATTCATTCATGTTGCTATAATTCTGTATACTCTAATCAAATAACCCAAATTTCCTCTGTTCCAAAGAAGACAATAAGCCTTTCCAATTTGTTTTTCTCTCTGTCTCTGTCTCTCTCTCTCTTTAATATATATAATAGTTTTACCGTACCTCACTGTGGGTCATCTTCTAGGAAACAGATTTTTTTACTTTGCTTTTATTTTTTTTCTCTTTTTGTTTTTTCTTTTTTTCTTTTATCTCTTTTTTTTCCTTATCTCTTTTACCCCCACACGACCACCTAACTGCAGTAGTGCTTATTTTTTCCCCAGCACCCATATTGTGTGTGTGCGGGTGTGAGACACAGTGAAAGACACAAGGTGCACGAATCTTTATTCAAATTTCCGCCACCAGGAAGAAAGGAAACACCTGAGTAGCCACTTACAAGCAGTGCCCTTCACATCAAAGGGCAATGTAGCGTGATCAGACAGTGAAGGGGAGGGCAGAGGTTAAATCAAAATAGAGTTGGAGGGGGAAATAATGCACTCCACTCCCTGCGGCACCCACCTCTCCCTGATTTATTGTTTTTTAGTGACAAGCAGTGCCCTTCTGGTTATTTTTTTTCTTTTTAAAGACCTTTTTTTTCTTTTTTCCACACTACCGCCTAACTGTGGTAGTGCTTGTTTTTTTCCCCAGCACCCATGGTGTGTGTGCAAGTGCGAGACACAGTGAGAGACACAAAGTGCACAAATCTTTATTCAAATTTCCACCACCAGGAAGAAAGGAAACAACCGAGTAGCCACTTACAAGCAGTGCCCTTCACATCAAAGGGCAATGTTACGTGATCAAACGGTGAAGGGGAGGGCAGGGGTTAAATAGAGTTGGAGGGGAAAATAATGCACTCCACTCCCTGCGGCACCCACCTCTCCCTGATTTACTTTGCTTTTATTTTTAATCAATTCATTTGGGCTTGTTAAGACTGATTGGGTGGGTGTGCCTTTAACTGAAGGAGCTCAGCTACAGGTTCCACTTAGTTAACCAAACAATCTCATTGAAAACTGGAGCATTATCTGATCTGATGCTCAAATGACTGACACTTGAATTGCTTGAGTTACAGCTGTTGCCAAGGTCTGGAAATGTTTTTCACGATGGTTGCCATTACTGGCAGAAACATCTGAATGAAGTTGTTGGTGCCAAGGACATTTAGAAACTTTATTTTTAGTAACTAGTTCTAAGTAAGCAGGTCTGATGCACGCACAGAGAAGTTCTATTTGAATGTTGGTTAGTAAAATTGCTCCGGCGATTGTGAAATAGGAGGTTCCAGTGTCAGTTGGACTGAAAAAGCATTTTCAACAGCTTAAGAACAGAAACCAGTGAGTCATAGTAAACAGTTATTTTTCAGACTGGAGGATGCCTGACTCCCCTGCCCTTCTCTGTAATAGTGCTTTGGGGTGCCCAAGGCACATGAGTCCCAGGGTAAGTAGCACTCACTCAGTATGCAGTAGAGTCTCAGCTTTGGTTTTGTATTCGAGTCTTGGAGTCGGACTTGAACCCAGAACCTTTTAACTCAGAGGTAAGCGCTACCAACTCACATAGTTGGTAGCTCTCATTACAGCCCATTGTCTCAATAGACTATGCTAGTTTCACTGTTTACACTCAATATAAATGACTTTGTTCGAATATAGCTTAACATCTCAAAGTTTCTGATGGTACCAAACTTGGAGGAACAGTGACAGTGGATCTTATCAACAGTAGCATAATGTCGCTAGGTTAGTTAAACAGTCAGACAGATGGAATTTAAACAGAGGTGCCGAATTTTGACAGAGGGGATAGGAAGAGGCAATACCTGTTCATTGGCTCAATTTAAGTGCAGTGTTAGCAATTGTAATGTTCATAAGATGGTTTTGCTTTTGGATTGAGTCTTTCAGTTAAAATGAAAAGCCTTGTTGACAATGTGATCTACTCTAAAATCAGTACACTGGCGCTGTTTGATTGTGAGTGATTTGAGCAGCATTTCAGATTGTTTTACTGAAAAGGTACAACTGTGGCACCAGCCTGTCTAACAGGGAATAACTTCAGGGTCTCCAAAGTCCTAGAAAAGTGTTGAGAATCTAAGTTTGTTAATGGTTATGTTTTAAAATGTCCATTTATTTCCACAATAAAAGAATGTTGGGGCTCAAGGATATCTGTTCTACATTTCTACCTGGATAGAAAACTCAGCTGTTTTGTGCAGTTGACTAAACACCAACAGTGAAAGTCTGATTTCTGTTCCAGCTGAGGTAGACCTGCCTCCTTGTCCTCCCCCTCAGAATGGAAGTGAGTGGTAAACTGAAATGTTTTTGGTTGTGCTTTGGAAAAATTGGAATAATGTATTTTATTGTTTAAGTGACTGACAAAAGTAATGTTTAGTCAATGGAGAAAGTAAAGACTATAGATGCTGGAGATCAGAGTCAAAAGGTGTGGTACTGGAAAAGCACAGCTGGTCAAGCAGCATCCGAGGAGCAGAGAGTTGATGTTTTGGATGTAAGCTCTTCATCAGCAATGTGGGGTGGCTGGGGGGGCTCAAGATGGCTGAGATAAATGGGAGGGGAAGGTAACTGGGAAGGTGATAGGTAGATGAAGGTGGGGGGTGATGGTGATAGGTCGGAGCAGAGGGTGGAGTGGATAGGGAAGGAAGATGGACAGGTAGGACATTTCAAGAAGGCAGTGCTGTGTTGGAGGGTTGGATCTGGGATGAGTTGGGGGTAGGGGAGATGAGGAAACTGGTGAAATCGACATTGATCCCATGGGGTTGGAGGATCCCAAAGTGGAAGATGAGGCATTCTTTCTCCGGCCATTGGGTGGCTTGGATTTGGAGGTAGAGGAGACCCGGGACTTGCATATCCTTGGCGGACTGGGAGGGGGAATTTGAAGTGGTTAGCCACAGGGCAGTGGGATTGATTGGTGTGTGTGTCCTGGAGATGTTTCTCTGAAACATTCCGCAAGTTGGTGTCCTGTCTTTTCAATGTAAAGGAAACCACATCGAGAGCAACAGACACAGTAGATGAGGTATTTAGATGTGCAGGACAATTTCTGTGGATGTGGAAGGATCCTTTGGGGCCTTGGATGGAGGTCGGGGGGGAGATGTGGGCACAGGTTGTAAATTGCCCGTAGTGTTAGGTTAAGGTGTAAAGGTAGGGGAATGGGTCTGGGTGTGTTACGCTTCGGCGGGTCGGTGTGGACTTGTTGGGCTGAAGGGCCTGTTTCCACACTGTACGTAACCTAATCTAATCTAAAAAAAACTTCTTGCGGCTGGGTGTGGTTTGGTGGGGACGTGGACCTAACAAGGGAGTCGTGGAGGGAATGGTCTCTGCGGAATACTGTCAGGAATGGGAAGGGAAATATATCTCTGGTGGTGGGGTCTGATTGTAGGTGACACAAATGGTGGAGGATGATGGCATTGTATTCAGAGGTTTGGTGAGGTGGAAGGTGAGGACCGGGGGGGTCTATCCTTGTTGTGGTTGGAGGGGTGCGGTTCAAGGGCAGAGGTGCGGGAAGTGGAGGAGATGTGCTAGACAGCATTGTTGACCATGAGAGAGGAAATTGTAGTCCTTGAAGTAGGAGGCCATCTGGGATATTCTGGAGTGGAATTGCTCCTCCTGGGAGCAGATGCAGAGGAATTGGGAGCAAAGGATGACGTTTTTACAGGAGACAGGATGAGAGAAGGTGTAATCTAATTAGTTGTGGGACTCAGTATCTTTTGATATCTACGTTGTGTCAGTCACCAGAAATGGAGATGGAGAGGTCCAGGAAGGGGAGGGAGATGTCCAAGATGGTCCAGGTGAACTTGAGGTCAGTTTGTGAAGTTGATGACATGTTCAACCTCCTTGTGAGAACATGAGGTGGCCCTGATCCGGTCATCAATGTAGCGGAGGAAAAGGTGGGGAATGGTGCCAGTTTAACTCCAGAAAATGGATTGTTTCACTTCTCCAATAAAGATGCAGGCATAGCTGGGGGTCCATGCAGGTGCCCATGGCTACCCTTTGGTCTGGGAGGATTTGAAGAAGTTGTTAAAAGTGAGTACCAGTTCAGCCAATCAGATGAGTGTGTCAGTGGAAGGGTGCTGATTGGAATGGCTGGAGAGGAAGAAATGTAGGGCTTGGAGGCCTTTGTCATGGCGGATGGATGTCCATGGTGAAGATGAGGCATTGGGGGCCAGGGAAATGAAAGTCATGGAGGGGGTGAAGGCCATTGGTGGTGTTCTGAACATACATGGGGAGTTCCCGTACTGAGGGAGCAGGACAGTGTCAGCGTATGAGGAAATATGTTCGGTGTGGCAGGAGCAGGCGGAGATGATGTGTCAACGGAGGTAGTCAGGTTTGTGAATTTTGGCTAAGAGGTAGAAGGGTTTGCAGAAGATGAGGTTGGAGGTTGTGGGGGTGGGAGATCCCCTAAGATGATGAGGTTATGAATGGTCTGGGGATAGGAGGTGAGGCCATGATTGAGGGGGCAATAGAAGGAGGTGCCAATGACTTGGCGCCTAGCTTCAGTGGCATACAGGTCAGTGTGCCAAACTACCACTGCCCCCCTCCCCCAATCTCCTTTGTCTGCTAGTTTGATGATGAGGCTGTACTTGGAGTGGAGGGCTGTGTATTGCAAGCGTGAAAGGTTAAATTGGGTGAGGGGGATGGACAGTATCTTGCTGGGAATGAAGCTTTAGAGTTATAAGGAGAGGCTGGATAGGCCGAGACTTCACAGGAGCATGGGAGGTTGAGGGACGTCCTTAAAGTTTATAAAATCTTGAGGTGACAGGTTGAGGCGGTCAATGTCACAATGGCAATTGGAGATGAAAAGATTGAGGGCAGATTACAGGCCAGCTTGGGGTGTCCAAGTGGATGGGGGTAGTAGAAGGGGTCCTCAGAGAGTGGGTCAGAGTCATGATGGAGAAATTAAGCACGGAGGCAGCGGAAGAAAAATTTGATGTCACGACACATGTGGAATTTGTTGATGTGAGAGCATACTGGGATGAAGGTGAAACCTTTACTGAGGACTGATCATTCATCCTCAATGAAGTGTAGGTCTGGGGGAAATGGTGGAAACACGGCAAAGCTGGCGGCTTGGACCTGGTGTCGAACTGGGGTTGGGAGTAGGGATGAAGATTGTTTCTAGTGGGTGTGATCACTGCTCCTGCTCCTCGGATGTTGCGTGACCAGCTGTGCTTTTCCAACGCCACACTTTTTGACTAATGTTTAGTCAATACTGAGTTTAGTCTTCTGTTGCTTAAAGTTGGTGATATAGTGGACAGTGAAGAAGGTTACTTAAGATGGCAAAGAAATCTTGGTCAGTTGGGTCAATGAGTAGCAGATGTGCTTAATTTGGATAAATGTGAGCTGTTGCATTTTAGTAAAACAGACCAGGACAGGACTTCTACAATTGATGGTTTGGTCCTGGGTAGTGTTGTACAACAGAGAGACCTAAAGGTTCTGATATGTAATTCTTCAAAAATTGCATCTCAGATAGACAGAGTACTTAAGAAGGTGTTTAGCACACTTGCCTTCATTGCTCAGACCTTTGAGTGTAGAAGTTGGGATGTCATGTTGAGGTTGTACAGGACTTTGGTGAGGCCTCTTCTGGAGTATTGTGTCCAACCCTGTTATAGGAAGGATATTGTTAAGCTGGAGAGGGTTCAGAAATGATTTACCAGTATCTTGCTGGGAATGGAGCTTTAGAGTTATAAGGAGAGGCTGGATAGGCCAAGACTTCACAGAAGCATAGGAGGTTGAAGGACGTCCTTAAAGTTTATAAAATCCTGAGGGGCATAGATAAGGTATTTTCCTGAAGATGGGACAGTTCAAAACTAGGGGGCATATTTTTGAGGTGAAGAGGAAAAATATTTTAAAAAGACACAAGGGGCAACTCTTTTTACGCGGTGGTTCCTGCATGGAATGAACTGCCAGAGAAAGTGGTGGTTACAAGTACAATTACAACACTTAAAAGGCACTTAGATAAGTACACGGATGGGAAAGATTTGAAGGGACATGGGCCAAACACAGGCAGGTGGCCTAGTTTA
This sequence comes from Hemiscyllium ocellatum, assembly GCF_020745735.1. NCBI lineage: Eukaryota > Metazoa > Chordata > Chondrichthyes > Orectolobiformes > Hemiscylliidae > Hemiscyllium > Hemiscyllium ocellatum. The sequence continues at coordinate 11,066,142 of NC_083442.1, forward strand.
GTTTGGAAACATAGTTGGCATTGAACTAGTTGGGCCAAAGGATCCATTTCCTTGCTGTATGACTTTATGGCTATAAAAGTCTTAAAACATGAAATCTTTTTGGCATCTTTCAACTATTAACTGGGAGTTATTAGTTATTCATCTCTATGGAGTCAGAACTGATGGGACAAAGTGATTCATGTGCAAAGAACTTAGACGGTAGTGGGAGAGATTGAGAGAATGTTTAGTAAAGCATATGGGATCTTGGACTTCATTATGAGATGCGTTGAGCACAAAATCAAGAAGTTATGAAGTTCTGGTTAATGCAAACAATAGTGAAAGGTGAAACAAACTAGTAATTGAGGCTTTAAAGCTATGTTATATAAGTAGCAATATACATTATTTAGTGCAGAGGTTTGAGGTTTCTGTGATCACTTTTATCGATAATATATAATTCCATTAAAAGATAATATCACAAGCTAAAAAGTTTAAATTGGAAGTGATTGGAAATATGTTAGCTGAGCAAATCATTGATCGAATTCAGCATGGAATAATCTGAATGACGCCTTATTCGGTTGGCTTTCTAGCTCAGCTAATGCCGCAAAAGCTATTGCCTCAAATGGTGTCAGTGTTTCTTAGTGCTAGGGTATCAGAGGATGGTTGTAAAACACCTGAGTTTTCTTCACATCTGTAACTGATGGCTCAACACTTATTTTATTTCTCTATTCAGTGTGGGTAACACTAACAAGGATACCTTTGTTGTCCATCCATTGCCTTGCTGGACCATTTCAGTGGGTAGTTCAGAGTCAACTCCATCGCTGTTGGTCTGGTGTTACTTGAGATGGTACAAAGGGATATGATTCGAGTAGATGTAGATCCAGCAAATGGTGCATAATGTGGGAAATCTGAAATTGTCCACTTTGGCATGGAGAGTAAAATTGAATAATCTAAAATATGAGAGATTGCAGAGCTCTGAGATACAAAGGGATCTGAGTGTCCCAGTGCCTAAATCACAAAAGGTAAAGCAGATACAGCAAGTAATTAGGAAAGCTAATAGAACGTTATCACTTATTGTAATGGAATTGAATACAAAAAAACCAAAAAGACTATGATACCAAAAGGCATAAGAGCAGAAGTAGGCATTAGTCTGCACCACCATTCAACGAGCTCATAGCTGATGTGATCATCCTTAACTCCAGTTTCCTGCCTTTCCCTCAGAATCCTTAATTCCCGCACTGATTGAAAATCCATTTCAGCCTTCAATGACTCATGCTTGACTGTCCTTCGTAGTAAAGAATTCCACAAATTCACACCCTCTGAGGGATGAAATTCCTCCTCATCTCTGTCTTAAACATGTGATCCTTTATTCAGAGATAATAATATCTGGTCTAGGGACATAATGTTTCGTTTTGACAAAGCATCAGTGATGGAGTATTGGTTTCATTATTTAAGGAGGGATGTAAACACATTTGAAGCAGTTCAGAGAAGTTTTAGTAGTCTCTTACCTGTACTGTGTGTGTTTTCTTGTGAGAAAAGTTCAGATAAGCTAGATTTGTGTCCATTGGAGTTTAGAAGAGTAGAAGTGACTTGATTGAATCAAATAAAATCCCGAGGAGTCCTGATGGGGTGAGGGAAATGTGGAGAGGATGTTTCCTATTATGATGGACCTTTAAAAGCTAGAGGTCACCCATTTAAAACAGATGAGGGATTTGAGTCCTGCAAATTTGGAATTTTAGAATCCCTACAGTGTAGCAGTAGGCCATTTGGCTGGTTGAGTCCACACCGACTCTCTGGAGAGCATCCCACCCATAACCACCCTGCAATGCTACATTTCCCATGGATAATCCACCTAGCCTGCATATCCGTAGGCATTATGGATAATTTATCATAGCCAATCCAACTAACCTACACATCTTTGGACATTGGGAGGAAACCAGAGCACCCAGAAGAAACCCACGCAGACACTGGAAGAATGTGCAAACTTCACACAGTCAGCCAAGGTTGGTATTGAACCCGGGTCTCTGGTACTATGAGGCAGCATTGCTAATCATTCAGCCAGTGTGCTGCCCCTTTTCCTGAAAAGGTAATGGAAGCAGGGTTATGAAATATTTTTTAGGCAGTGATAGGTGGATTCTTAACAAGCATGAGGGTGAAAGGTTATCAGGGGTAGCAGGAATGTGGATCAGCCATGATCTTGTTGAATGTAGAGCAGGCTCAAAAGCTTACTCCTAGTTCAGATGTACTTAAATACCAGCAGATTTCCTTAAAGGACATTAGTGAACTACAACACAATTGACAGTAATTGTTGGTGGTTTCATGTGGCCATCACTGAAATTAGCTTTCAATTCCGTATTTATGAATCCATATCATTGCAGGGCTCTGGATGATTAGTCCAGTGATATTACCTCTCTGCCATCATCTCTCTTTAAATGATGCTCTTTATCAAGGCCAGTTATTTGTCTTGTTTTCAATAACAATCACATTCTCAAATTCATTTTTAACTCAGTTAAATCTTACTCTAACTTTGTAGAATATGTTCGCCAAATGCTAAACTCCATGAAGAGCCTGAAGCTGGAGATAAGAATGAAATCTGGTGCTTCTAAACAAAGCGCACTCTTGAAGACGAGCAAAATCTTTTGACTTTAAAAGCTATAATATACCAGAGACAAGGCATTGACTCATTGCACTGCCATCTGAGCTAGTGATGCACCAACACTGAAGAGAGAATGAGGAATTGCTGAATAATTGAGTCCAGAGAACATACATATGGCAGAAGTAGATAGCAGAGATTGAGTGAATCCTTAGAAGAGTATAAAGGCAGTAGGAGTGTATTTAAGAGGGATATCAGGAGGGTAAAAAAGGGACATGAGATAGCTTTGGCGAATACAGTTAGGGAGAATCCAAAGATTTTTATAAATACATTAATGACAAAAGGGTAACTAGGGAGAGAATGGGGGCACTCAAAGGCAGCCTATGTGTGGAACCCTGAGAGCCAGGGTTTTGGAATGCATTTGGGAGGACAAGGACTGATCAGGGATATTCAACATGGCTTTGTGCATGGGAAATCATGTTTCATTAACTCGATTGAGTTTTTTTAAGAAGTAACAAAGAGATTGATGAGGGCAGAGCAGTGGACGTAATCTTTTATGGACTTTGATAAGGTATTCAACAAGCTTCTACATGTGAGACTGTTTAGCAAGGTTAGATCACATGAAAAACAGGGAGAGCTAGTCATTTAAATACAGAACTGGCTCAAAGATAGAAGGCAGAGAGTAGTAGTGAAGGGCTGCTTTTCAGACTGGAGGCCTGTGACCAGTGGAGTGCCACAAGGATCGGTGCTGGGCCCACAGCTTTTTGTGGATTTGGATATGAACAGTTCGTACGTTTGGAGATGACACCAAAATTGGAGGTGTAGTGGACAGTGAAGGTTACCTCAGATTACAACAGGATCTTGATCAGATGGGCCAATGGGCTAAGGAGTGACAGACGGAGTTTAATTTAGCTAAATGTGAGGTGCTGTATTTTGGAAAGGCAAATCTGGGCAGGAAAGGTCCTGGGAAAGGTTGCTGAACAAAGAGATCTTGGAGTGCAGGTTCACACATCCTTGAAAGTGGAGTCGCAGGTAGTTAGAATAGTGAGAAGAGTGTTTGAAATGCTTTCCTTTATTGATGAAAGTATTGAGTATGGGAGTTGGGATGTCATGTTGCAGCTGTATAGGACATTGGTTAGGCCACTTTTGGAATATTGCGTGCAGTTCTGGTCTCCCTCCTATTGGAAGGATGTTGTGAAACTTGAAAGGGTTCAGAAAAGATTTATAAGGATGATGCCAGGAAGAAGGATTTGAGTTATAGGGAGAGGCTAAATAGGCTGTGGATGTTTTTCCTGAAACATTGGAGTCAGAGGGGTGACCTTATGGATTTATAAAGTCATGGGGGGGGTGGTGGGGAGGCATAGATAGGATTAATAGACAAGTCCTTTTCCTTGGGGTGGGGGCGTCCAGTACTAGAATGCAAAACTAGGGTTTAGAATGAGAGGGGAGAGATTTAAAAGAGGCCTCAGAGGCAACATTTTCATGCAAAGGTTGGTGCATGTATGGAATGAGCTGCCAAAGGAGGTAGTGCAGGCTGGTACAATTACAACATTTAAAAGGCATCTGGATGGGTCTATGAATAGAAAGGGTTTAGAGGGATATGGATCATGTGCTGGCAAATGGGACTAGATTAATTTAGATTATCTGGTCAGCATGGATGAGTTGGACCAAAGGATCAGTTTCCACGCTGTTTCCACCTATGACTTTAGATATAATCAGGGAGGAGTGTAAGTATCAGTCAGCTTAGGAAGGTGAGATGGTGAATGCTGTATTTCTCCAAGAAATACCAATTACCTATTCAAAATTTGGGAGAAGATTTGTAGCTCGGGTGCTCATTGTTGTGGTTCTGTTCGCCGAGCTGGGAATTTGTGTTGCAAAAGTTTCGTCCCCTGGTCTAGGTGAACACCAACTAGCCACGAAACGACACAACCAGCTATCCTTAGTAGCCACACATGCACATGACAAGCAACATGAATTCAACTGGGACAACACTACTATTATAGGGCAGGCCAAACAGAGAACAGCCAGGGAATTCCTCGAGGCATGGCACTCAGACATGCACTAGAACTGACAACTGGATGCGGCAGAAACAAACCACTATAAATGCCGTTGGAAACATCACAGAAATGCTTCACAGGAGGCTCCCAAGCACTGAGGATGTCACCTAGACAGGGGACGAAACGTTTGCAACACAAATTCCCAGCTCAGCGAACAGAACCACAACACCAATTACCTATACCTGTGAGACTAAGAAAGACTGTGAGCAGGGCAGTGAAAATCCCAGGCACATCATATGGATGTTCAGAGAAATCAACTGAATTTTCCCCATGTGCGAGCTATTATACAAGGCTGATAAAATTCTGAGCTGAATAGTGTGGTGCTGGAAAAGCACAGCTGGTCAGGCAGCAATCAAGGAACAGGAGAGTTGACATTTCGGGCATAAGCTCTTCGTCAGGAATTCAGCCAATTGCCACTCTCAAACAAAGTGTGAAAGGTTGTTTGATAAAGATGGTTTATGTATAATCCCTACAGTGTGGAAAAAGGCCATTCCGCCCATTGGTCCACATCAAATTTCCAAAGAGTATTCTATCCAGACCCAGACCCCTATCCTATACCTGTAATCATGCAATTGCCATGTCAAATCCATGCCTGGACATTATGGGACAATTTAGCAAATCTACCTAACCTAGACTGTGGGAGGAAACTGGAGCACTTGGAGGAAACCCATGTGCAAACTCCACACCAACTGTAGCTCGAGGCTGGAATCGAACCCGGGTCCTTGGTATAGTCAGGCAGCAGTGCTGACCACTGTGCTGCCCCACAGCATTAACTCCGAATGACATGCTCATATAAACAGGCTCCAAATCAATTCAGTTTAGCCTGGTTCTTTCAGTCAGTGTGTGAATTTGCATAGGTTTGCCATGTGTCTTCATGTTAATTCAATGTGAAGGCTCTTCCCTGGTGCACGCGTTACATCATATGCCTACAGCCCGTCAAGTGGCATAGATTTATGCTTAAGTCAAGTTCATGGAAAATTCTTGAGAATGTACTGAAGTAGAAATGGCTCACCTCAATTGTGAATGGAAAAATTGTTCACTTGACATTACCTATAAGTGGTAATCAAAACTGTTTATATGACATGTCAAATTGCCAATTCCTTTATGTATTATAAGGGATCAGAAATTCAAGATGTTAAACCAATGCTTTTCCTCTCCATTTACATCAAATAATGTACACTAGCAGGATAAAATAAATTCTTAAGGCAAAGCTACTTGTTACAGGCAAGCTTGCTTGTACATTCAGATGTCAACATCCAATATCTGCAGATAAATGGTCTATTTATTTTGAGTAGCCTTTTTAGGTCTAATGTAATTGATTTAGCAATGTTTGATTTTCAGTGGAATTTTTTTTCCTTTTGGAATGGTGGAGCTGCAAGCAAATCTACATTGGACCACAGCATTGTTAACAAAATTTCAAGATTGTTAATGATTTGTGCTGCTTGAGAGAGAATGAAGGCAAAACTGGCCAGAAAGGGGGAGTGCATTCATTGGTGAAAGATCTATGACCTGGAAATTCATGGTTAAAAATCACACAACACCAGGTTAGAGTCCAACAGGTTTATTTGGAAGCATTAGCTTTCGGAGTGCTGCTCCTTCATCAGGTAGTTGTGGAGTATAAGATCATCAGACAGAGAATTTATAGCAAAAGTTTACAGTGTGATGTAACTGAAATTATATATTGAAAAAAACCTGGATTGTTTAAGTCTCTCATCTTTTAGAATGACCATGTTGGTTTCAGTTCTTTCATATGTAAACCGCAAAACTTTTTTAAAAGCTACGTTCTCAAATGAACTTTAACAATTGGTGTCATGTTGGCCCAGATAATGTATTTAAGGTGTCAGATCCTCGTTCACAACAAACTACCCGGCTTTCAGGACAACACAATGCAACCTGGTCACGGTAGGTGCCGCAAGACATGTCAGAGTGTGGACATGGATACCACCATTATGTGTTGGGACAACCCCCACCATGTACATGGCAGGTACTCATGCAACTCAGCCAACGTTGTCCATCTCATACGCTGCAGGCAAGGATGCCCTGAGGCATGGTACATTGGCGAGACCAAACAGAGGCTATGGCAATGGATGAATGGACACCACACAGCAGTCACCAGACAGGAGTGTTCCCTCCCAGTCGGAAAACACTTCAGTGGTCCAGGACATTTGACCTCGGACCTTCGGGTGACCATCCTCCAAGGCGGGACAGGTAACAACGGAAAGTGCTGAGCAGAGGCTGAGAGCCAAGTTCGGTACTTATGGGGATGGCCTCAATCAGGACCTTGGGTTCATGTCATACTACAGGTGACCCCATTGCACTACACACATACAGACACACATGCACAGACACACGCACACACTCCTACAGACCCATACACTCACGCAGACCCACTTTCATACGTACACTCATACACTCTCACATGCACCCTCTCACAGACTTCTACCCCTTTACACTCACACTCACACATATTAACACACTCTCTCACAGACACTCATAATCCCCCCCCACACCCCCATATATACACGTACACATATACATTTGTGGGATGCAATTACATTTTATTTTGCTCAAAAACTGCATGAATCCATATAAGATTCTGTAAATCTGTTTTTCAGATTAGAATCAGTCTGACCATTGTGGCACAGACAGTCTCACACAGGGCACCTCACACCTTAAATACACTATCTGGCCGACATGACATCAATTGTTAAAGTTCACTTGAGAATGTAACTTTTTAAAAAAGTTTTGCGGGGGGATCCAAGATGGCGGCGACCCAGCAAGACTGAGTCCACAGTGCTCTACCCAAAACTTGGGAAAAGTGGGCTATCCACCCCCACCACACTCACTAAACCATTTATAATAGTTGTTAACCTTAAATAGTTACCTATTAGTACATTTAAATAGTCTAATACTAGCTGGAAAATGAGTAAAGGGAAGGGAACAGGCGGCTCTAAGAAAGCAGGGACCCCTCCCCCACCCTCTCCCTCTTCATCTGCAACAAAGGTGTCTTCAGCTACTTCAGGAGATTTACCAATGAAGATGAGCTTTGAGGAGATGTTTGCCAGGTGGGAGGCGAAGATTGATGCTTTTATCGAAGTGCTTCTCTGCTCTGCCGAGACTCAATCAGCCGAGCTGCAGAAGCAGGGCAGAGACATTCAGGAATTGGAATGCCGAGTCAGAGAGGTGGAGTCGAAGGCCGCAGCCTCAGAGACTGGGATAAAATCAACAGCCGACCACATCCGTTTTCTCGAGAATCGAGTCCAGAACCTAGAAAACCACATTGATGACCTCGAAAATCGATGTCGTAGAAAAAATATTCGGTTGTTGGGCCTGCCCAAGCAGGAAGAGGGAGGTCAGCTGACAGCATTCTTAGAGCATTGGCTGCCACAACTTTTAAATCTGCATACTGGATCAGGCCAGGTAAGGGTAGAATGGGCCTACCGGGTCACAGTACGTGGGCCCGGCTCAACCCAGCGCCCACGCCCGGTCCTGTTCCAGCTGCAGAGCTATAGGGAGAGGCAGATGCTCCTGGAAGCCTCAAGAAATCTGGGAAAAGATCCCCAAGCTATGACCCACAAAGGATCCAGGATCATGCTGTTCCAGGACGTCTCCCCAGCTTTGGTCCGAAAGAGGAAGGCATTCGATGAGGCGAAGAAGCGTTTAAGGGACTTAAATATCCAGTACTCCTTACGATATCCAGCGATGCTACGCCTTAGCCACGAAGGATCCATATATAACTTCGGATCACCGGAGAAGGCTAAGGAATTCTTGGACTCTCTTAAATAAACTGTAAGAGATTGTGGACGCTGGTCTGCCTTTCCCATTATTTTGGTTTACATCCCTTCATCTTTTCTTATCTTTCCCCCTATGTGTGTATGTATATATATATGTTGGGGCGTTTGGTTAATGTTGATGGGGAGAGGTGGTTACCTTATTCTACTTTACTTCTGTTTTTAGGAGCGGGGTTGTTTTTCTTTCCCCTGTTATTTTGTGGTATTATATTTAAGTATTACATGTTGAGATTGTAATCTTATAGTTATATATGGTATTAATATTCCCAAATATATTTAGATGTGGGTGTGGGTGGGGGTGGGGTGTTCACTGTTAACTCTAGCTTTATATTATATTTGAATTCTCCTCATTTTATTGAGGAACACCTGGGTCAAGGGTGGGGCACTGGTTGGAAGAGGGTAAGATGGACTGTGGGAGAGGAAGTGACGCTCCCTGGGAACAAGGGAGAAAATCTCCAATTCGGAATGTTTTATATTTTTTATACTTAGAAAGAGTTTTTTGTTATATTGTTTTGAGTGTATCAGAGAGTCTTTACTTTTGTAAATCTTGTATGCTCCATGCTCGGGATGTTCTAGATAGGGTTTCCCCTCCCGAGGGGTTTCGGATCTGTCCAGATGATTATAGCTGAACAGTCGGTTAAGTGGTGCACCTGGAATGTCAGGGGGAGTAATTCGCCAGTTAAAAGGAAGAAAATATTATCAAATCTTAAGAAGGAGAGAGTTGATATAGCTCTCCTACAGGAGACACACCTGTCGGATAAAGAACACTTAAAATTACGACAGGGCGGATTTGATCAGGCCTTTTTTTCCTCTTTTAATTCAAAAAGCAGGGGAGTCGTTATCCTTGTCCGGAAGAACTTCCCTTTGAAAATTCTAAATCAGATAAAAGACGAATCTGGACGATATATTTTGATTAAAGCCCTCATAAATGGAGAGGAATATGGGATCTTAAATGTGTACTGCCCCCCGGCACACCCCTTTAAATTCATAACGGAAGCTTTTTCAAAACTGATGGCCTTTGGTGCCCGTCATACAATTATAGGGGGAGACTTTAATTGTATTATGGATCCGGAAATAAACAGGATTCCCAAGAGTGCCGCTGGAGTATCTCCCAGATCTAGACAACTGGCGGACCTGAATAAAGAATTAAGATTGGTAGATGTATGGAGATGTCTCCATCCACAGGGTAGAGATTTTTCTTTCTACTCTAATCCACATAAATGTCACACAAGAATTGATATGTTTTTTGCCCCATCGATTTTTCTAAACTCTATAGCAACCTGTAAAATAGGTACTATAGCAATCTCTGACCATGCCGCTGTATACATGGAAACTAAGGTAAAGAACAATGGGACATCTGCTCGGCATTGGCGTATGGACCCCTTCCTGATAAAAGATTTTTAAAGTACTTCTCCCAAGAACTTAAAACTTTTTTAGAAATTAATACTGGTACGGCTAGCAATCCGTCAATGATGTGGGAGACCATCAAAGCTTATGCACGAGGTTTGATCATCTCCTATTCAGCGACCCAGAGGAAAATGAAGGGAGAGCAACAGCGTCTGCTCGAAGCTCGCCTAAAAGCAGCCGAAACAGCATACGCTGATAGACCTTCTATCACAAAATTACAGAGGATTACAGCTCTTAGGACAGCTTTAAACACCGCGCTTACTCAAACGGCTAAAAGGGAAATATTATTTGCGAAACAAAGATTATATGAATATGGCGACAAACCGGGTAGATACTTAGCATTTCTTGCAAAGAAAAAGAAAGCCCCTCAAACTATTCCGACCATCAAGGAAAGTACAGGTACCCTGACTCATGATCATAAAAAGATCAATGCGACCTTTAAAGAATTTTATTCTGAACTATATAAATCGCAGGATTGTGAAGATAGGATTAGGAGGATGCAGTCATTTTTAAAAAATTTGACCTTCCCGGGCCTGACTCCGGAACAGGTGTCGGCCCTAAATACCCCTTTAACAGTCCAAGAAATACTTGAGGCAATTAGGCAACTTCAGAGCGGAAAAGCACCGGGCCCGGATGGTTTTCAAGCTGAATTCTATAAAGAATTTACAGGAATATTGGTTGACCCACTTATGGATATGTATAATTTTGCGCATAGTCAGGTCTGTCTCCCGCCCACGCTGAAAGAAGCAAATATTTCTCTTATCCTCAAAAAAGGAAAAGACCCAGAAGATTGTGCATCTTACAGACCAATATCCTTACTAAATGTAGACTTTAAAATTCTCTCAAAAATGTTAGCACTAAGACTAGAAAGGGTACTGCCATATATTATAAAGGAGGACCAGACGGGATTTATTAAGGGCCGCAGATCATCCAATAATATCAGAAGGGTCTTGAATATGATCCAAGCCTGTCATCAGGGAAAGATACCAGGAGTAGTAATTTCATTGGATGCGGAAAAGGCATTTGATAGGGTTGAATGGTCATATTTATTTTACACATTGGAAAGGTTTGGCGTTGGACAGGTGTTTACCAAATGGGTTTCAACATTGTATAATGACCCCAAAGCAGCTGTTATTACTAATGGGTTAAGATCGGATGGCTTCAGTGTGGGTAGGGGCTGCCGTCAAGGATGTCCTCTCTCACCATTGTTGTTTACACTGATAATCGAACCATTAGCAGAAGCCATCCGGACTGATCCTAATATAACGGCCCCAAGGATTGGTACAGGTAAACACAAAATTACCCTCTATGCAGATGACGTTCTCTTATTCCTCAGTAATCCTTTAATGTCAGTGCCTCGTCTAATTCAAGTTATTAATACATTTAGTGCATTCTCAGGCTATAAAATTAATTTTTCAAAATCGGAAGCCATGTCAATGGGTGGTCTGGCTATGATACCCCACTTAATGGACGGATCCCCTTTTCCCTTCCGTTGGTCCCTGGAGGGCTTCTTATATTTAGGTATTTTTATCACGCCAGTATTTGATCAGCTGTATAGGGCTAATTTTGTACAATTAATGGAAAGGATAAGGCAGGACCTCCAGCGATGGAGAGACCTTCCGATTTCCTGGCTAGGGAGAATAGCATTAATTAAAATGAATGTTCTGCCCCGTCTCTTATATCCTATGAGAATGCTCCCGCTGATGCTGCCAAGGCTAGCCCTACGTAAATTATATGGCTGGTTGGGCTCCTTTATTTGGAACCATAGACGGCCCCTTATTAAGCTGAAGAAGCTACAGCTTCCACAGGCAAGGGGAGGACTGGACTTCCCAGACTTTAGGAAATATCAGTTAAGCTCCCTACTAAGTTACATAGCTGATTGGGTTTCATCTGATCCACAATCAATTTGGCTGGATATCGAAGCCTCCCAAGTAAAATACCCACTTATTAACCTTTTATTTTCAGATAAGAGGAAAATCATTACAGACCACTGTAAAAATCCTATAATATTAAACACAATTAAGGCCTGGAATATAATGCGGCAAAATGAGGGTAACTCACATAAAACATCCCCCATGCACCAATAGTAGGCGCATGGGGATTCCAACCGGGGATTACAGATGCCACCTTGAAACTCTGGAGATCCAGGGGTATCTCATGCTTAGGGGACCTATTTAAAGATGGGATCCTGATGTCCTTTGAGCAGCTGCGTCTGAAATTCGGAATACCTAATGGGGATCTCTTTCGATACTTCCAAGTTCGAGATTATATACAGAGGAAGACTACATTAATAGATAGTCTTTATAAATCAGACAGAGAACGTAATGTCTTACGACCAGCGGGGGCATCCTCCGTTAGTACTATATACCATTTGCTACATGATGGAGTCTCAGGAGACATGGATGACCTGCTTAAAACATGGGAGCAGGACTTGGGGCTAGAAATCTCTGAGGATATGTGGAATGACATTTGGGAAAATGCTAGAAGAATTGCTATCTGTAACAGAACTCAGGCTATCCAACTAAAGATACTTCATAGGGCCCATATAGCTCCGGCTCGATTGGCAAAATTTAAGGCAGGAGCATCTCCAATGTGTCCCAAATGCAAAATAGAGGTGGGTACTCTTGTACATTGTCTGTGAACTTGTCAGAAAATCCACAGATACTGGACTAAAGTGGCAAATACCCTGACAGAAATTTTAGGAACGGAAATTAGGGTGGACCCTGTATCTCTCCTTTTGGGCTTTTCGAACCTCTCATCTCTGGATATGCATGGGAAGAGACTATTTTCTATTCTCTCTTTCTGTGCAAGGAAAAATATTTTGGTGAACTGGGTGGCTGAGGGCCCCCCTGGACTTTCAAATTGGCACAGATTAATTATGGAATATATCCCCCTTGACTTCCTCACAAATATGGTGCACCGAAAGACTGAATTATTTTATAAAATATGGCAGCCCTTTTTGAATTATATAAATGCAGATATTTCGGCTATCCTAACAAGGGCTTTTATTTAGTGAAGATTTCAGACCGGGCTGCTCCGGGGCCCCTTGGGAGAGGAATCCTGCGCGAATACGGGTTTTATTATATTTGATGTTTATACATTCCGAGCATGTAAGAGACTTAGGTATACACTCTGGTTAGTTATAGGTTAGATTAGTAGAAAGTTGAGTTTTTTTTTCTTTTTTCGTTTCTTTTTTTTTCTTTTTTTGTTTTCTTTCTTTCTCTTTTCTTTGTTAAATTATGACTATTGTATATATGATTTAATTGTACATCAATGTTTGTATTTGAGAGTTTTGTTTATTTTTGTAAATTTGCAAAAATGTTAAATTTCAATAAAAATATCTACAAAAAAAAATGTTTTGCGATTTACATATGAAAGAACTGAAACCAACATGGTCATTCTAACAGATGAGAGACTTAACAAACAATCCAGGTCTTTTTCAATATATAATTTCAGTTACATCACACTGTAAACTTTTGCTATAAATTCTCTGTCTTATGACCTTATATTCCACAATCACCTGGTGAAGGAGCAGCGCTCCAAAACATAGTGCTTCCAAATAAACTTATTGGACTATGATTTGGAGATGCCGGTGTTGGACTGGGTTGTACAAAGTTAAAAATCACACAACACCAGGTTATAGTGCAACGGGTTTAATTGGAAGCACACTAGCTTTCAGAGCGCTGCTCCTTCATCAGGTGATTGTGGAATATAAGGTCGTAATACAGAGAATTTATAGCAAAAATTTACAGTGTGATGTAACTGAAATTATATATTGAAAAAAACCTTGATTATCTGTTGAGTCTTTCATCTATTCGAATACCTTGATAGTTTCAATGTATAACTTCAGTTACATCACACTGTAAATTTTTGCTTTAAATTATGTGCCTTAGATTTGTGCCCTCCACAATCACCTGATGAAGGAGCAGCGCTCCAAAAGCTAGTGAGCTTCCAATTAAACCTGTTGGACTATAACCTGGTGTTGCGTGATTTTTAACTGAATTAGAGAATGCAGTGTAACTGAACTTGCCTCTCTGTGTAGGTGCCCACTGCTCTGGCTTACCAGCTCTTCTCATTTCACTCCAAAACAGAAGACACCTTAGTACAATTCTCAACTATTGCTGTCAAGACAAATATTAGATTATATCGAGGTTTATAAAATCACGAGACATATAGGTAGGGGTAATGATGGGTGACTTTTCTCAGGATGGGGCTTTTAAGACCGTGTTTTTAAAGTGAGAGGAATGACATTTAAAAATGTGGTTCACATTTAGAATGAATTTCTTGAGGAAGTGGAGAATATGGGTACAATTACAAAGTTAAAAGGACATTTGGATAAGTACAGGAATAGGAAAGGTTTGGAAGAACATGGGCCAGGAGCAGGCAGATGGGACTACTTTAGTTTAGGATTACGTTCAGCATGGACCGAAGGGTCTATTTCCTTATTCTATAATTCAGGGCTAGCACAGATATGATGGACCGTGTGGCCTCTGTAATCGGGGTTATAATTTATGGCAATTATATCAACAACATTAGTTGCTCTCTGGCTGGCTTTACAAGTTAATCACAGTTGAAAAAATTTCTGTCCAACCTCTTGGGACCAAAGAATGTTCAATCAAAGATGAACAATTCTGCGCTGGCCTGCTCTTGGATGTTAGCCAGTCACAAAAGCCTCGCTACTTTGAAAGGCAAAGCTAGGATCAGTATGAAAAATGCAAATTAATGTTACATTTTCACAAGTTCCTCATCAGTATCTGGGAAGCAGGGTCGGCTGTAAAGATTCTTTACCTGGAGCTGCTTTGACTTCACAAAAAGATTCTCCCAAGAGTTTCCAGTAAAGGTGTCCCACCCACAGGGAGTGCCTTGTTGTTGACTCATTCTGGCTCGGAATGTTTGTTGAACACAATGCAAAAGCAAGCAGAGGAACTTTTTCACAGTCTATTCTAGGCTGTGGTCACAGGTTGGAGGAAAACACAGGTACCGTAAAGAAAAATGTGACTGTCAATTAATAGAGCAATGTTTGAGGGGGCATAAGAGTCCTGTGCAGTAGGGCAATGAAGGTTTTTTTGTCATTCCGATGTTATCTCTGTGGTTTTGAATGCTATTAAGGCATTTTGTAAGACCATTTGTTCATTATTTAAATCTAAATAATATGCATGGTTACTGAGAAAGGCATGAGAATGGCACTAAATCATAATGCTCATTTTAAGAGTTTGTGCAGCCATAATGGGCAAAATGGTCTTTTCCTGCACTGTAACAATTCAATGATCTGGTTATGTATGCATTTCTATCAGTCATTCTGTCAGATATTTCTTTGATTAATCTCTGTGATTCGTTTTGCACTTATGATAAGTTGTGAGGTTGGTGTGCCCAGAGCTTGTAGTGTGGGTTTAGGATTTGAGGACAGATCTGTGCAGAATGAGAGGATTCCAACTGAACACATTGTGGCTGGGTCAACCTAAGACCAGACACACACACACACACACACACACACCCCTCAATGCGTTCAATTTCTGCATAACAATTTGTCCTTGTACCTTAACACTTTATTCCAAAAGGACTTATTGCTGATTCTTTCAATCCATGAAAAGTTATTCAATTTCTAAAATTTACACTATCACATGATGGAAATGGTAGCCCACATACACAGACATCTTGACATCAGAAATTGGCTGCACAATGATCACCTTGTGGGGAGGTGGGAAAGAGGTTTCTGAAAATCCAGCTTCCAGAGTTACAGGAGCTCACACCTAGCTTGAGGAGGGTCTCATGCGACCACATGTGGGTGGTCCAGCTTAGGCATACTGTGTGTAATCACCAATGGATGACCTAATGTATGTGCTAAGGTCAAGGAGATGTATAAAGAAATGCCACTTTTAAAGACATGGAAGTGCCGGTGTTGGACGGGGATGGACAAAGTTAAAAAATAACACAACACCAGGTTATAGTCCAACAGATTTGTTTGAAAGTACAAGCTTTTGGAGCATTGACCCTTTGTCAGTTAGCTAGATTAGATTAGATTACTTACAGTGTGGAAACAGGCCCTTCGGCCCAACAAGTCCACACCGACCCGCCGAAGCGCAACGCACCCATACCCCTATATTTACCCCTTACCTAACACTATGGGCAATTTAGCATGGCCAATTCACCTGACCCGCACATCTTTGGACTGTGGGAGGAAACCGGAGCACCCGGAGGAAACCCACGCAGACACGGGGAGAACGTGCAAACTCCACACAGTCAGTCGCCTGAGTCGGGAATTGAACCCGGGTCTTAGGCGCTGTGAGACAGCAGTGCTAACCACTGTGCCACCATGTCGCCCACAAGCTGTTGGACTATAACCTGGTGTCGTGTAATTTTTAACTTTCAGTGACATTAGAGCTGCAATTGGCAATGGTATCTTATCAATCACAGTATAGCATATAGAAATATTCATTGGCTGAATGACCACTCAGTAAGTGCCTGGTGTCAGAATCATAGAGTCCTACAGCACAGAGACACGCCCTTTGGCCCAAACTGGTCTGTGCTTAATAAAATGTCCATCCATGTTAACCCCATTTCTCTGCATGTGGCCCATATCCTTCTAAACCTTTCCTATCCAAAACTTTGTTAATGTACCCATCTCAACCACTTCCACTGGTAGCTTATCCCATTTCTGTCCCACCCTCTGTGGAAAAAGAGTTGCCTCTCAACTTCTCTTTTATTCTTTCTCCTTTAATCTTAAGCTGATGTCCTCGAGTTCTCGATACCCCAACCTTGGGTAAAACACTTACTTCAATCACTCTACTCATGCTTCTCATGATCTTATGCACTTCTATAAGGTCACGACCCTCACTCTCTGAAACTCTAAAGACAAAAGCCCTAGTTTGTCCAACCTCTCCCCATGACTCAGACCCTTGAGTCCTGGCAACATCCTTGTAACTTTCTTCTGCACTGTTTCCAGTTTAATAACATCCTTCCTATAACAAGGTGGCCAAAACTGTACACAATACTCCAAGTGCGGCCTCACCAATGTCGTATATAACTGCAACATAACTTCTCAACTTCTATACTCAATGTCCTGACTGATGAAGGTCAGTGTGCCAAAAGCCTTCTTCACTGCCCTATCTACCTGGGATTACACTTTCAGAGAACCGTGCACCTGAACTCCAAGGTCCATCTGTTCCACTACACTCCTTAAGGCCTTACTGTTCACCAAGAAACTCCTACCTTGATTTGACTTTCCAAAATGCAAGACCTCACACTTATCTATATTAAACTCCATTTGCCATTTCTTTGCCCACTTCAAGGTCCTGCTGCAATTCCCGATAACCTTCCTCTCTCTCCATGATACCACCTATTTTAGTATCTCCTGTAAACTTACTAGTTATGCCTTGAACATTCTCATCCAAATCATTGATATAGATAACAAACAGCAATGGGCCCAGCACCGACTCCTCAGGCATGCCATTAGTCATAGGCCTCCAGTCTGACAAGCATCCTTCTACTATTGCCTTCTGCTACCTGCCATCGAGCGAATTGTGTATCCAATTTGCCAGCTCGCCGTGCGATCTAACCTTCCAGAGCAGCCTACCGTGTGGAATCTTATCAAAGGCCTTACTGAAATCCATATAGACCACTCATATAGACCATATAGTTCACTCAGAGATGCTGAGTTGTTGTGGAAACATGTGGCAATAGTCTGGAGTTATGGAAAGTAACAGTGGAGGCTCCAATGTTCTTTTAATCCCTTGCAGACCAGGCATCTCAACCCCTCTTACTGCTTGCCCTTTGTGATGTTGGAAGGATTGACCAGTCGATATTCAACCTGTTTAACTCCATTATGAACAGACCTTCCTTGGCTGACAAGCTCTAGAATGAGACGTGAACCTGGAGCTCTGGCTCAGAGGAAGGAACACTACTATGGGGAGATGATGATGTAATAGTAATCCAGAGAGCCCAGGGTAATGCTCTGCAGACCCAAGTTTGAATCTCAACATGTCTGGTCGGCCTACAACAAATTCTGGTCACCCTACTATAAGAAAGATACAGAGGTTTTGGAGAAGTTGCAAAGAAGGTTTACCAGGATGCTGCCTGGACTGGAGGGCTTGCCGTATGAAGAAAGATTGAATAAGCTCGGATGTTTCTCTCTGGAGAGAAGGAGGAAGAGAGGAGACCTGATAGAGGTGTACAAGATAATGAAAGGAATGGATAGAGTCAATGGCCAGAAACTTTTCCCCAGGGCAAGATTGACTGGTACAAGGAGTCATAGTTTGAAGGTATTAGGAGGAAGGTATAAAGGAGACATCAGAGGTAGGTTCTTTATGCAGAGAGTTGTGAATGCATGGAATCTGTTGCCAGCTGAGGTAGTGGAAGCAAAGTCATTGGGGACATTTAAGTGATTGCTGGACATGCACATGGATAGCAGTGAGTTGAGGGGTGCTTAGGTTCAGTTACTATATTTTACATTAGGATTAAATCTTGGTACAACATCGTGGGCCTAAGGGCCTGTTCTGTGCTGTACTTTTCTATTTTCTATGTCGATGTTGGAATTTGAATTTCATTTTTCAAAACTCTGAAATTAAAAATCTAATGACTATGAAACTGTTAAGATTAGATTACTTACAGTTGGAAACAGGCCCTTCGGCCCAACAAGTCCACGCTGACCCTCTGAAGAGCAACCCACCCAGACCCATTCCCCTACACCTAAAACTACGGGCTATTTAGCATGGCCAATTCACCTAACCTGCACATCTTTAGACTGTGGGAGGAAACCGGAGCACCCAGAGAAAACCCACGCAGACGCAGGGAGAATGTGCAAACTCCACACAGACAGTTGCTTGAGGCGGGATTTGAATCCAGGTCTCTAGCACTGTGAGGTAGCAGTGCTAACCACTGTGCCACCATAGCTCTTTCTAGGTCCTTTACCTATACTTGCACCCCAAGCCCTGTCATGACATGGGCTGCTTTTAACACAGCCAACCCATTTTCACCTACCAATGGTCCCTATTATCAGCTTTTCTCTTTCCTTGACTTACTACTGGCTATCTCTTTGTCCAGCTAACTGTGTTTCTCTTCCTCAGGGCACCATCTCTGACTACCTTCTCACTCCTTAACCATTTCCACCAACACCCCATCTTTTCACCTCTTCCTAGCTACTGCTACTTCTGATGAAGGGTCACTGGACCCGAAATGTTGACTCTGCTTTCTTTCCATGGATTCTGCCAGACGTACTGAGTTTCTGCAGCAATTTCAGTTCTTGTTTCTGATTTCCAGCATCCTGAGTTCTTTGACCTTTTTGAGTTTCTACAGCAATTTCTGTTTTCATTTGATGAAACTGCTCTTGATTATCATAAAAAGCCTTCTGGCAATCTGCCAGCTTTATCTGGTCTACACACAACTCCAGTCCCACAGCAATATGATTGACTGTCTCCTGTCTTCTGAAATGGCCCTTGCAAGCACACAGTTCAAGGGTAATTAGGAGCGGGCAACAAATTCTGGCCTTTTTGGTGATGCCCATATCTCATTGAAGAACTAAGAAGAAATATATAACTGAGATTCGGGAGAAGATTTATAGCTCAGATTATGGATCAGGTTGTAAGTTTGCTTGCTGAGCTGGTGGGTTTGTTCAGATATATCGTCACCATGCTGGGTAACATCATCCATCCATCCGGTGAAGTGTTGGTGTTCTGTCCCACCTGCTATTTACCTGTCTTGTTGTGATATCATTTCCAGTACTGTTTCTGAGAGATTGGTAAATGGGGTCGAAATCAATGTGTTTATTGATGGAGTTACAGTTTGAATGCCAGGCCTCTAAGGATTCCTGTGTGTGTCTTTGTTTTACCTGTCCTAAAATTAATGTATTGTCCCAGTCAAACTGGTGTTCCTCTTCGTCTGTGTATGTGGATCCTAGAGGTAGTTGGTCACGTCTACATCATCATCTACATGACCAACTGTCACTGGTATCCACATACACAGCTGAAGAGGAACACCAGTTTGACTAGGACAATACATCCATCCATTGTGCACAGCAATTCCTCGAGGCCTGGCATTCAAACCAGAAGTCCATCAAGCAACACATCGATTTGAACCTTATTTACCAACCCCTCAGAAACAGAATCAGAAATTATATCACCCACCACTATAAGCCAAGAGAGATAAATAGCAAGTGAGACAGAACACAACACTTCACCAGAGGTTCACTGATGATGTTACCTAGCATGGTGATGAAACATCTGAGAACAAATCTTCAGCTCAGCAAGCAAACTTACAACCCAAGTATGTAACTGACAGACTAGTCAAGCAACAAACTAACTCACAGAATCATACCTTACAGACAATGAACCAGACATCACCACCATCATTCCAGGAAATACAAGATAGACCCAGCAGAGATGGTGGCACAGTGGTGTACAATCAGGAAGGAATTACCCTGACAGTCCTCAGTGTTGAATTTGGACCCTAAGAAGTCTCAACACATCAGTGTCATGATCCTGCTGATAATCATTCATCTCTTCCTTCCACACACCCCCACTCCCTCTAACCCCTCCACCCACTTCGCTCACTCCTTGATGAACAACACTTAGAGTCATAGAGTCTTAGGAATTTTCTGTGTTTCTTTTCAAATCTTTAACTTGTGTGATGCTCTGGGAATAGTTGGGATTGGTTTCTAGCACTTGGAGGATGCACTGAGCACAAGAGCACAGAATGTACTCGGTGTGGGGGATTTCAATGTCCATCACCAAGACTGGCTCGGCAGCACCACTACTAGCTAAGCTAGTCTGCAGTATGGAGTGAGGGGACCAATAAGACAGAAAAGCACATCGGACCTCTTCTTCACCAATCTGCCTGCTATAGATACATCTACCCATGATAGTAACATGTATGATGTATGATGACCACCGCATAGTCCTTGTGGAAACAACATCCTGTCTTCACACTGAGAATACCCTTCATTGTGTTGTCTGGCACTATCGCCGGGATAAATGGGACAGACTTCAAGTAGATCTAGCAACTCAAGGTCAGGCATCCATGCGTAACTGTGGGCCATCAACAACAGCAGAATTGTACTCCAGCACAATCTACAACCTCATGACCCGGCATATCCCCCACTCAACCATTACCATCAAGCCAGGGGACATGCCAGAAGCAGCACTACATGTACTGAAATAAGTATCAGTTTGATGAAGATACCAAACAGGACTACTTGCATGCCAAACAGCATAAGCAGCAAGTGATAGACAGAGCTAAGCAATCCCACAACCAATGGGTCAGATATAAGCTCTGCTCATCCAATTGTGAGTAGTGGTGGACAATTAAAGAACTTATTTGAGAAGGGGGCTCCACAAATATCCCCATCCTCAATGATGTGGGAATCCACCACATCAGTGCAAAAGTAAGGCTGAAGTGGTTTGTCACATCTCACGTGGGAATGTGCTAGAAACCAATCCCTGCTATTCCCAGAGCACCACACAAGTTAAAAATGTAAAAAGAAACACACAAAATTCCCAAACCAGCTGATTTTCAGACCCAGGTTGACAGAAAGCACAGATCTTGTATTTAACAAGAACCACCATGTAATTAGTTACAAATAATTAGAAGTAATTAGTTACAAATAAACAATTAAAGCAAAGCAAAGTAAATTCTGCAAATTAGAATTGAATCCCCTTATAAACCACACCCCACCTCCACTTACACATAGACAAATAGAAACAGGAGACAATAAAAGTTGTTCTCAAGATCTATTGGACATGGTTTTTGCTGATCCAAAGGTGGATCTTGACATTTCTTTTCTGAGTGCTTCCACTGGTTTGCAAGAGGCACAGGGTGGCTGGTTTACGAATAAAGGGTATTTGACTTTGAAGGAAAGATAAGTTAATTTTCTCAGGATTGAAGTGGATTCCTGCAGAGAACAATGTGTGTGTGTGTGTGTGTGTGTGTGTACGCATCTCTTGGCTGCTGCTGGTTTCTCTTCTGATTTGACAAGCTTCACTCTGCCTTATTCACAGCTTGTGCTATTCAGCTACCTGATAACAAATCATATGCTTGGCAGGCAGGGCCCTTTGTCATTGGTTTGTGAACGAGAGACCAAATTATCAATAAGCTTTAGTTGTAAACAACCCTTAGCTTCAGTTCATCTGTTAAAAATCACACAACACCAGGTTATAGTCCAACAGGTTAATTTGAAAGTACTAGCTTTCAGAATGCTTTCAGTTACTAGTGGGATCATAAGAGACAGAATTTATAGCAAAAGATTACAGTGTCATGCAATTAAAATGGAATATTGAACAAGTAGAAAGTGAAGACTGCAGATCAGAGTCAAAAGTGTGGTGCTGGAAAAGCACAGCAGGTCAGGTCAGCCCTGAGGTATGGTACGTTGGTGAGACCAAGCAGGTAATACAACAGCGGATGAATGGACACGGTGCAACAATCACCAAACAGGGGTGTTCCCTCCCAGTCAGCAAACACTTCAGTGGTCAGGGACATTTGGCCTTGGATCTTTGGGTGACCATCCTCCAAGCAGACTTCAGGATGTGCAACAACACAGAGTGGCCGACCAAAGGCTGATAGCCAAGTTCGGTACCTATGATGATGGCCTCAACTTGGATCTTGGGTTCATATCACACTACAGGTAATCCCACTACACTATACACTCTCTCTCTCACACACACACACACACACACACACACACACACACACACACACACTCTTACATACTCACACACTCACGCAGACCTTCTCTCTTACATACCCTGTCTCTCATACACATTCACATATACCCCACACACCCTTTCACTGGCTTATACTCCAAACACACATTTTCAACATGCAAACGCACAATCTCTCAGTGCACTCACACTCACATGCACACACACACTCTCTCTCATGCACGTGCACACATGGGGTGAATTTGTATTTGCAGAATTATATTTGCAGGTACATTCTATTTTGCTCAAATAAATGCGCAATCTGCAGGCAGTCAATGCAGGCAATCCATGTAATATTATGTAAATTCCACTTTGGAAATAGAACCAGTCAAGATTGGGATACAAACTGATTCTAACCTCACACTTTTAATGCATTGTCTGAGCAGAGATGATACCTTTTTTTAAAATAAAACCTTATGTTATCTTGAGAAATGAACCAAAACCTGCAACCCATTCCAAAAAACGAAAGACTTTACAACAATCCAAGTTTGTTCAATATACTATTTCAGTTGCATGACACTGTAATCTTTTGCTATAAATTCTGTGTTCTTATGATTTTATTCTCTACAACCACCTGATGAAGGAGCAGTGCTCTGAAAGCTAGTGCTTCCAAATACATCTATTGGACTGTAACCTGGTTTTGTGTGATTTTTAACTTTATCCACCCCAGTCCCACACCAGCTACTCCATGTCATCTTTAAAGTGATGGAAGGTGTCAGCAATAACCTGCTCAGTGATGCCCGGTCTGTGTTCCACCAGGACCAGTTAGCTCTTGACCTCATCAGAGTCTTGGGGTTCAACTCGAACAAAAGAGTTGAACTGCAGAGGTGAGTTGTGTTATGGACCAGACCAAACCCCCTCAAAATAAATTGAGAAGATAGTCTCGATCCTATTACTTTTCCTATTTAAGGTGTTGTAAGGTGTTGCATTCCAGCTACAATTCGATTGATCAAGCTGCTTGACATTAAACAAAACACACTTCATTTTTACACTACTGTTAAAATACAGGCAAAATAAAAAGAGTTGACTTAACCGTAACTCTATTGAAATGCTTAACAAAATAATAAGTGTATTAAATACTGCTAATTATCTATTCCAAATGAGTAACATCCCATAAACACATCCTTGATAAAGGCAAATTCAGAAATACAGATTTGTCTCACATGCAATTCTACAGTCCCCAACAAGAAAATATCGAGAGAAAACTCTGAGAGAGAGAGCAGCAGGGAGAGATGTACTGCAGGTTTCCACCCAGGTTCAAGACCCATCAACAACAACTACAGAAAACTAAAACTTAACATCCTGGTTCTGTGGGAGCTAACCCCATCCATTCAGGCTTCTATTGTTCCAACTTAAAAGTAACCAAGGTGTCACAAGCTGGGCTTTCAGACAGCTCAACACCTCTGCCTTAAAACTCCCTTTTAAAAAAGGACAAAATACATCTCTTAAAGTCGTCGTATCATCACACACCAAGGCTGCATCAAGGATCCTCAGTATAACGACTCAATGGGAATTGGAGGACACTGTCCACCTATTGGAATCATACCTGGAACATAAAATGGTTGAGTATGTTGCAAGTCAGTCATCTCAGCTCCAGGACATCTCTACAGGAGCTCCTCAGGATAGTGGCCTAGGCCCAACCATCTTCAACTGCTTCGTCAATGGCCTTCTCCTCATATTAACCTCTTTTTAAATCATTACTGCTAATTTCTACATCACTGAGATTCCTTCGTCTACATCGTATCTGTTCAGACGATGCCAAATTCCAAAACAGCGCTCCAGACAAGGCTTCCTTCTTCCATAACCTTGGTTTCCCACCCCTTGTTGTTAACAGTGCCTTCAATCGCATCTGATTTTTCACCCGTTCGTCTGACCTTTTCCCTTCCCATCACTCATATCTGGCGAGTGAGTCCCTCTTGTCCTCCTTTTCATCCCACCAACCTTTGCATTCAAAGGATCATCCTCTGCCATTTTAGACAACTCTGGCAGAAGCCACCACCAAACACATCTTCCCCTCACTCCCCCATCTGCATTTCATAGGGACCTTTCTCCCTAGTACACCCGAGTCCATTCCTCAATCACCAACAACAAACCCCGCCATGCCACCTTCCCATGTACCTGCAGAAGGTGTGATACCTGCTCCTTCCCCTCCTCCCCGTTCACCATCCAAGGGCCTATACAGTCTTTCCAGATGAAGCAGCATTTTATCTGTACCCCTCCAATCCTGTGGATTGTATTCGCTACATCCTATGTGGCCTACTCCACATTGGAGAAACCAAACGTAGACCTCTGCAAGCATGACCCTGACCTTCCCATAGTTGATCATTTTAACACAGCGGCCTGCTCACATGCCCACGTCTCAGCATGCTGCAATGTTCCAGTGAATCCCAGCACAAACTCAAGGAACAACATCTCACCTGCAGACCAGGCACTTTACAGCTTTCTGGACTTAATATTGAGTTCAACACCATGAGATTATGAACTCATTCCCATTTTGTTTCCTTGCCTTCCGCTTTACTTGTTAGATTCGCTATCACCATATCCTCTCTCCCCTCTCCCACCCCAGTGGGACTGTCCTGTATTTCCAGTCTGGTAGTTAGACACACCTTTGTTCTGCCATTCTCACATTTCGATCCCTTAACTGTGGACAATCAACATTCTTTCTCCTGAAGCACTCCACACCCTCTCCCAACTAATGGATATATGCTGCCCCTTCCAAACTTCCATTAGCTCTGATGAAGAATCGTCTAGACTCAAAACATGAGCTTGCTCGCTCTCCATGGATGCTGTCTGACCCGCTGTGATCTCCAGCATTTGTTGTTTTTTGAAATAACTGCAGAGACCGATATCTCATCAGCAGTTACTCTTTATTTACTTGTGCACAGTACAGTGGGTGCAGCCAGCCAGCTCAGACTCAGTTGCCTGGACTGAGGAGATTCTAAACCCCTTGGTTATTTTTTTAAAAAAATATGTGCATGTAGGTGCAAGACAGTGAAAACACCATATCTCCTGGTTATATTTTTTACTTATTTTTGCAGGTATGAGACACAGTGAAAGACAACAAGTGTCTAAATCCTGATTCAATTTCCACCACCAGGAAGAAAGGAAACCCCTGAGTGGCCTGTGACAGGCAGTGCCCTTCTCACCTCCTGTTTTCTTTTGCTTATGATTTCCCCAGCACCCATGGTGTGTGTGTGTGTGCAAGTGCAAGACGCAGTGAGAGACACAAAGTGCACAAATCTTTATTTAATTTCCACCACCAGGAAGAAAGGAAACCCCCGAGTAGCCTGTGACAGGCAGTGCCCTTCTCACCTCCTGGTTATATTTTTTTTCCAGCTGGTTTTATTTTTTTTTCTTCTTTTTTTCTTTTCTTTTTTCTTTTTTTCTTTTTTTTAACCCCCACACTACCGCCTAACTGCGGTAATGCTTATTTTTTTCCCCAGCACCCATGGTGTGTGTGTGCAAGTGCGAGATGCAGTGAGAGACACAAAGTGCCCAAATCTTTATTCAATTTCCACCACCAGGAAGAAAGGACACACCCAAGTGGCCTGTGACAGGCAGTGCCCTCTCACCTCCTGGTTATATATATTTTTTTCTTTTTTTTTTATTGATTTTTTTTAACAGTCCAATTTATTTTTTTTCTTTACCCCCACACTACCGCCTAACTGCGGTAGTGCTTATTATTTTTATCCCCAGCACCCATGGTGTGTGTGTGCAGGTGTGAGACACAGTGAGAGACAAGGTGTACAAATCTTTATTCAATTTCCACCACCAGGAAAAGTAGGAAAACACCCGAGTGGCCTGTGACGAGCAGTGCCCTTCTCACCTCCTGGTTATATATTTTTTTTTTTCTTTTTTTTTTCTTTTTTTTTAGAGCTTTTTATATATTTTTTTTATTAACCCCTACACTACCGCCTAACTGCGGTAGTGCTTATTTTCCCCAGCACCCATGGTGTGTGTGTGCAGGTGTGAGACACAGTGAGAGACACAAAGTGCACAAATCTTTATTCAATTTCCACCACCAGGAAAAGTAGGAAAACACCCGAGTGGCCTGTGACGAGCAGTGCCCTTCTCACCTCCTGGTTATATTAATCAGCCAGGACTTTCCTCATTGGCCCAGGTTACCAACTCCAATCAATGACCTCGTAGTCAGCGAGATCAACATGGTTCCAATCATTCCCGTTTTCAGTACAGATTTGAGCATCTACAGTTATTTGCTCCTACTAAGATCTGCCTTTGACCATCATTTGACCCCCATTTGAGTCTAAGTTCCTTCGCTCTGCACACATTGCAAGTGGGTGAAGAAATGACTGTAAGTGAGGTGTAGCTGCAGGTAGTAAGTTGCAGCCCGTGCATTTGCCCCTTCAATGTCCGAGCATCCAGGAAACAATGATCCTACGCTTTCACCCACTGAATGCTTTCCCAGCCTTTTCCAAATGTATTGCATATTTAGAGAATAGCAAGTGATGACAGGGGACACCATCTGCACCAAGCTCCTGATGACCTCTCATTGAGAGTTCATAGTTCTCAATGGCTGATTTGATAATCTTCAACTCCATTTTCCTGCCTTTTCCCCATATTCCTCAACTCCCTTACAGAAGAAAAATCTGTCTATCTCTGCTTCAAATATATTTAAAGATCATGCCTTGACAGTTTCCTCCTGTAAAGAATTCCACAAGCTCACAATCCTCTGAGAGAAGAAATTCTTCCTTATCTCTGTCTTAAATGATTGGATTAGATTCTCTACAACGTGGAAACAGGTCCTTTGGCCCAACAAGTCCACACGTATGAACCTTTACCCTGAAATGTTATCATCTGGTCCCAGACTCTCCCAGAAGGGAATCAGCCATTCTCCATCTGTCCTGTCAGTTCTGGGTTGGAGGGCCTGGCGACTGAGTACAGCCTGAGGGCTCCACCAAGGCTGAATGGCAGATAGAACGTGGTGGAAAGGGGAACAAGGTGAGCAGACATGCTGGGAGAGAAGAGCAGCTCCTTCCCTGTGAAGCCACTGGTGGCCCAGCACTGTCATTAATCGGGAATATTCCAATCTCCTGGAACCATGTTGGTTTCCAGGGCAATAATTGTACGATGGATGTGGTCAGGATCCCCATGCAACACTCCTTCATATTAAATTTCACTGTGAGAGTGCGAGAGCTCAAATTCTTTGGCAATATAATCTACAATATTTATTTCAACAGGATGGCACTGTGGTTAGCTCTGCTGCCTCACAGCCCCATGAACCCAGGTTTGATTCCACCCTCAGACAACTGTTCGTGGGAGTTTGTACATTTTCCCTATGTCTGCACGGATTTCCTCTGGGTGCCCTGGTTTCCTCTCACATTCCAAAGATGTGTAGGTTAGGTGGATTAGCCATGGGTCTGTGCAGACTTGAGGGACCAAATGGCTTCTTTTTGCACTGTTGGGATTCTGTGATCTAAGGACTAACGATCTCTCTGTGCTCAGTGGAAAATTAGAAATCTTAAGAAGATAATTTCACTGAAAGATGTAGTCAACAGGCCACCAAATAATAATATCACATTGAAGTGGACAATAAACAAAGAAGCAACTAATGGTACAGCAATTATCACGGGGGATTTTAATCGATTGTTCGAACCTTAAGGAGAAATTCATTAAGTGTATCCATGATAGTTTTGTTGAACAGTATGTAATGGAACTGAAGAAGGAACAAGCTATCCTAGATCTGGTCCTGCATAATGAGACAGGAATAATTAATTATCTCATAGTTCGGAATCACAGCATGGTAGATTTTAGAATACAAATGGAAAGTGTGAAGATAAAATCCAATACCAGGGTCTTGTGCTTAAACAAAGCTGACTACAATAGAGTGAGGGACAAGGTGGCTAAAGTAGACTGGAAACAAAGACTTATGATGGGACAGTTGATGAACAGTGCAGGACTTTCAAAGCAATTTTTCAAAGTACTCAACAAAAGTACATACCAGTGAAAAGGAAGGACTGTAGGAAAAGGAGTAATCTGCCATCGGTGTCTAAGGAAATAAGGGAGGTTCTCAAATTCAAAGAGAAGGCATACAAAGTGGCCAAGATCAGAGGAAAACTAGAAAATTCGGAAAGCTTTAAAGGTCAACAGAAAGTCACAAGAAGAGCTATAAAGAAAAGTAAGATAGAGTATGAGAAACAAAATTAGCTCAGAATATAAAGACAGGTCGCAAACGTTACTATAAATATATAAAACAAAAAACAATAGCGAAAGTAAACATTGGTCCTTTAGAGGATGAGAAGGGGAATTTAATAATGGGATATGAGGAAATGGCTGAGGCATTGAATGGATATTTTGTGTTGGGGAGAAAATGAATAACATGCCAGGAAAATTCACAAAGAGATGAAGGTAGGTGAGGAGCTGGAAACAATCATTATAAGGGATGAGGTAGTGTTGGGCAAGCTAATGGAGCCAAGGATAGACAAGTCTCCTGACTCTGATGGAATGCATTCCAGGATATTAAAAGGGATGGCGGGAGAAATAGCAAGTGCACTTGTGGTAATTTTCTAAAATTCACTGGATTCTGGGGCAGTTCCAGTAGGCCGGAAGAAAACAAATAAGAGACCGCAATTGAAAAAAAGGGAGGTTGACAAAAGATGTGAAATTATAGACCAGTTAGTTTAACCTCTGTAATGGGGAAGATGCTTGAGTCTATTATCAAAGGAGAAATAGCAAGGCATCTCGATAGAAATGTTCCCGTTGGGTAGACAGCATGGGTCCATGAAGGGCAGGTCATGCTTAACTAATCTTCTGGAATTCTATGAAGACATTATGAACGCGGTGGACAATGGGGAGCCAGTAGACGTAGTATTCCAAAAGGCATTCTATAAGGTGTCAAACATAAGATAAGGGTGCATGACATTAGGGCAATGTATTAACATGGATAGAAGATTGGTTAACCAACAGAAAGCAAAGAATAGGAATAAGTGAGTGCTATTCTGGTTGGTGATCAGTGACTAATGGTCTCAGGGATCAGTGTTGGGACTGCAATTGTTCACAATTTACACAGAGATTTTGAGTTGGGGATCACGTGTAGTCAGGCTCCCCCCCCCCCGGTCAAATGTTGCCGCTGACGCTAAGATGAGTAGAAGAGCAAAGTGTGCAGAGGACTGTGAAACTTTGTAGAGGAACGTAGATAGTTTAAGTGAGTGGGTAAAGGTCTGGCAGATCCAGTACAATGCTAATAAATGTGAAGTCATCCATTTCAGTAGGAATAACAGTAAAAAAGACTATTACTTGAACAGTCAGAAATTGCAGAGAGACCTGGGTGTCCTTGTGCATGAATCACAGAAGGTTAGTCTGCAGGTACAACAGGTCATTAAAAAGGCAAATGGAATTTTATCTTTCATTACTAAAGGGATTGAGTTTTAAAATAGGGAGGTTATGTTGCAGCTTTACAGGGTGCTGGTGAGGCCACATTTGGAGTACTGCGTGCAGATTTAGTCTCCTTATTTGAGAGAGGATGTACTTGCACTAGAGGGGGTGCAGAGGAGGTTCACCAGGTTGATTATAGAGTTGAGGGGGTTGGTTTATGAGGAGAGACTGAGTAAACTAGAATCATATTCATTGGAATTAAGAGGGAGGATCTTATAGAAACCTATAAAATTATGAAGAGAATAAGTAAGATCGAAGTAGAGAGAATGTTTCCACTGGCAGGTGAAACTAGGACAAGAGGGCCTAGCCTCAAAATTAGGGGGAGCAGAGTTAGGACTGAATTGAGGAGGAACTTCTTCACCCAGTGGGTTGTGAATCTGGGGAATTCCCTGTCTAGTGAAGTAGTTGAGGTTTCCTCAATAAATGTTTTTCAGACTAAGATAGATAATTTGTTTGAACAATGAAGGAATTAAGGGTTATGGTGAGAGGGGGAGTTGAAGTGATGAATGAGATTTGGTGCCAGGATCTGAACAGCTGAGGATTGGAGGAACTCCAGTTTAGAAATGAGAGGTAACAAATGTCTGGAAATGGGGATATTGGAATATTAATGGCATGAAATCACTCCTTGTTGTTGACACAGAAGAAGGATTTGAAAGGAAAGAATGCCGATTGCTGAATAAATTCCAATTTATAATAAATCATGGATTAACAAGAGAACAAATGGGAATGCCAGCTGGATCTATTGTACTTACAAAGGAGTAAACAGATCTGACCTTCGAGTTAAAAATTACCACACGCTGGCGAAATTTCACCAGCTCCTTCTGAGGTTAGCAGCAAGTACATACTTAACAATCTCTCGATGAAAACAATTTTCCAGTTGGTGTTCTAATTAATTCTGCTCTCCTGTACACTGAAGGGTCACTCGTAGAACAGCCAACCTTTAACTAGTAGCTGCAGGTCTGACTGAAGAAATACACTGTAGAGGTAAGACAGGAGGCTTGAAAGAACCCACACTTTAGAGGGTTTTCCCACTGAAAATTTTTAAAATGATTTTTAATTGATTAATCTAAAAATGATTAATATTCAACAAACTAATAGCTTTCCTTCTTCAACACTTTGGCTTTAATTTTATCTTGATACCAACATTCATAAAACAGATTGCCTGGTTGTGGGGTCTTGCTGTATGCATATTGGTTGCCACATTTTCTACATGACAATAGTAGTATTGCACTGACATTAATTAATCTATGTAAATATTTCTTCCCGCCACTTATGGACTGTATCCAAATGCAGACTTTGCTTTCATTCTGCATTGATGATATCCTCCTTTTGAGCTTCTCCCCTTTAAGCTCTTCCTCTGTTGTTGTAGTTCTTGCTTTTCCAAGTTCTCTCTTCCCCTCTCTTCCTGCAGCTGTATTTTTTTTCTCTCTCAGTACCTCCTACGTTCCATTGTGTACCTAATGAAGGAACAGGCTCCGTTTAAACTCTCAGTTGATATGATACCAATTGATGATTTTTCAGTGGTGTTACCAACAGGCACTTTCCTTTACGATTAACAATACATTTTGTGTTTAAATTTTCCCTTTTCAATTGTGATCTTAATGGCAGATGTCAGTACAGTGGTATGCTGGGAGAATAAAAACAGAAAACCCTGGACTAACTCAGCAGGTCTGGCAATAGCTCTGGAGAGAGAAACAGAGTCACGGAAAGAAGCCATTTGGCCCATTGTGCCTGTACTGGTTCTTCAGATAAGCATCATTACCTCATGCCAAACTCCTACCCTTTCCCCACACTCCTGCATTTTATTACCATCCAAATAATATTCCAATGGCCTCTTGAATGCTGCAAATGAAGAAGAGTCATATCAGATCTGAAACGTTAACTGCTTTTGATGTAATTAAATCGAGAAAGCTCATCTCTTATCTCTCTCAAAAACACTGCTCATCTTCATTCCAAAGTTACTTAATTTTTTAATAATGAGTCTTTCTGGGTTTCCACCAGCTGCTTCAGTTTCCTCCCACAGTCTAACATTATGCAGTTTAGGTGGATTGGCAATGCTAAATTGTCCTGACTGTCCCAGGAGGTGAAGGCTAGGTAGCTAACGGTGGCAAATGCGGAGTTATGGGGTCAGCGTGAAGGAATGGGTAACTCTTTGGAGGATTGGTGCTAATTCAATGGGCTGAATGGCCTCCACTTACAGGGATTCTATATAAATACAATGGCTACAGGTCAGAGGTTAGGAATACTGCAGCAAGCAGTTTGCCTCCTGACTCCCCAAAGCCTGTCCACAAGGCACAAGTTAGGACTGTGATGGAATACTCTCCATTTGCCTCGATGAATGCAGCTCTAACAACACTCAACATGCTTGACATTGTCCAGGACAAAGTAGCCACTGGATCGGTAACTCATTCATTACCTTCAACATTCACTTCCCTTACCTCCTGATGCTCAGTGGCAGCTATGTACTATCTCCAAGATGCACTGCTGACATTCACCACAGATCCTTTGACAGCCCTTCCAAACTACCATCTAGAAGGTCAAAGGCAGTAGGTCCATGGGAAAACTACCACATGCTAGTTCCCCTCCAAGTTTGGGGGTTATTAAGTCGCAATCCTGACATGTGCCTTGTACACAGGCTTTGGCAAGGCAGGAGGTGATCTACTCAATGCAATATTCCTAGCCTGTATTATTATAGCTAGTCCAGTTCAGATTAGATTAGATTAGATTAGACTTACAGTGTGGAAACAGGCCCTTCGGCCCAACAAGTCCGGTCAATGATGCAGTGGCAGATTCAGTGATGGGAACACCATTGAATGTCAAGAGGCAATGGTTGGATTCTGTCTTGCTGGAGGTGGTCATTGCCTGTTTCTTGTGTGGCATGAATGACCTGTCATTTATTGCTATCTGTCAGTGAACCCCAGGCCCTTATTTACACAGTTTCATTTTGATGTTTTTCAGATGTCTCCCTCAGAGAAACCTGCTCTCATCAAACCTTCACTGACTGAGGCCCAGGCTGTCGAGTTGGTCGAGCGGTTGTACGGTCTGAAGGTCTCCGGTGTCCAACCAATGCCCAGTTACATTGACCAGAACTTCCACATCCTGGTGTCTGAGAACCAGGTGACCAAAGATCACAGTCAGAGCTACGTCCTCAAGGTGATGAACACTGGTGACAGTGAAGATGCTGATTTAATTGAAGCACAAACACGAGCCATGATATTTTTGAGTGAGAAAGGATTTCCTACACCCACACCAATCCCAACTATTGATGGCAAGATTATGTCGTTGGAGACGATTGGTAAGTTTCTCTGGTGACTGGGTGCAGATTGCAGTTGAATTGCAAAATGTCAAATCTTCATGGTTTCTCAAAGGAATTCTAAAGCAAGTAACTCACTTCCTGAATCCTCAAAGTGTGCCAAGGCACAAGTTAGGAGTGTGATGGAGTGCTCCCCATTTGCTTGGATGAGTGTAGCTCCAATAACACTTGTGAAACTTGATATCATCCAGCCAAAGCAGCCTGATTGATTGGCATTACATCTTACATTACATCTGGGCGGGTGGCTCTTCGGAGAGGTCGGTGTGGACTTATTGGCCGAAGGGCCTGTTTCCACTCTGTAAGTAATCTAAGTAAGATCTAAGTATTCTAATCTACAAACATCCATTCCCTCAGCCACTGATGCTCAGTAGCAGTAATATGTACTCTCTACAAGATCCATTTCAAAAATTCATCAACGATCCTTCAGCAGCACCTTCCAAGCTCACAACACTTCTGTTTAGAAGGACAGTTACAGCAGGTACATGGGAACATTACAACCTGCAGTTTCCCTTCCAAGTCACTCACCATTCTTTGAGATGGTGACCAAACAGGGGGATGAGGGTAAAGCGGTTGATGTGGTGTACATGGATTTCAGTCAGGTTAAAAACAATGACTGCAGATGCTGGAAACCAGATTTTGGATTAGTGGTGCTGGAAGAGCACAGCAGTTCAAGCAGCATCCGAGGAGCAGCAAAATCGACGTTACAGGCAAAAGCCCTTCATCAGGAATAAAGGCAGAGAGCCTGAAGCGTGGACAGATAAGTGAGAGGAGGGTGGGGGTGGGGAGAAAGCAGCATGGAGTACAATAGGTGAGTGGGGGAGGGGATGAAGGTGATAGGTCAAGGAGGAGGGTGGAGTGGATAGGTGGAAAAGAAGACAAGTCATGGGGATGGTGCTGAGCTGGAAGTTTGGAACTGGGGTGAGGTGGGGAAATGGGAAATGAGGAAACTGTTGAAGCCCACATTGATGCCCTGGGGGTTGAAGTGTTCCGAGGCAGAAGATGAGGCGTTCTTCCTCCAGGCGTCTGGTGATGAGGGAGAGGTGGTGAAGGAGGCCCAGGACCTCCATGTCCTCGGCAGAGTGGGAGGGGGAGTTGAAATATTGGGCCACAGGGTGGTGTGGTTGATTGGTGCGGGTGTCCCGGAGATGTTCCCTAAAGCGCTCTGCTAGGAGGCGTCCAGTCTCCCCAATGTAGAGGAGACCGCATCAGGAGCAACGGATGCAATAAATGATATTAGTGGATGTGCAGGTAAAACTTTGATGGATGTGGAAGGCTCCTTTAGGGCCTTGGATGGAGGTGAGGGAGGAGGTGTGGGCGCAGGTTTTGCAGTTCCTGCGGTGGCAGGGGAAGGTGCCAGGATGGGAGGGTGGGTTGTAGAGGGGCATGGACCTGACCAAGTAGTCACGGAGGGAACGGTCTTTGCGGAAGGCGGAAAGGGGTGGGGAGGGAAATATACCCCTGGTGGTGGGGTCTCTTTGGAGGTGGCGGAAATGTCGGCAGATGATTTGGTTTATGCGAAGGTTGGTAGGGTGGAAGGTGAGCACCGGGGGTGTTCTGTCCTTGTTACGGTTGGAGAGATGGGGTCTGAGGGCGGAGGTGCGGGATGTGGACAAGATGCGTTGGAGGGCATTTTTAACCACGTGGGAAGGGAAATTGCGGTCTCTAAAGAAGGAGGCCATCTGGTGTGTTCTGTGGTGGAACTGGTCCTCCTGGGAGCAAATACGACGGAGGCGAAGGAATTGGGAATACGGGATGGCATTTTTGCAAGAGGTAGAGTGGGAAGAGGTGTAATCCAGGTAGCTGTGGGAGTCAGTGGGTTTGTAAAAAATGTCAGTGTCAAGTCGGTCGTCATTAATGGAGATGGAGAGGTCCAGGAAGGGGAGGGAGGTGTCAGAGATGGTCCAGGTAAATTTAAGGTCAGGGTGGAATGTGTTGATGAAGTTGATGAATTGCTCAACCTCCTCGCGGCGCCAATGCAGTCATCAATGTAGCGGAGGAAGAGGTGGGGAGTGTTGCCGGTGTAATTATGGAAGGTCAACTGTTCTATGTAGCCAACAAAGAGACAGGCATAGCTGGGGCCCATACTTGTGCCCATGGCTACCCCTTTGGTCTGGAGGAAGTGGGAGGATTCGAAGGAGAAATTGTTAAGGGTGAGGACCAGTTGGGCCAAATGAATGAGAGTGTCGGTGGAAGGGACTGTAGGAGACGTCGGAAGAGGAAAAAACAGAGGGCTTGGAGGCCCTGGCCATGGCGGATGGAGGTGTAGAGGGATTGGATATCCATGGTGAAAATGAGGCATTGGGGGCCCGGGAAACCGAAGTCTTGGAGGAAGTGGAGGGCGTGGGTGGTGTCTTGAATGTATGTGGAGAGTTCCTGGACTAGGGGGGATAGGACAGTGCCAAGGTAGGTAGAGATGAGTTCAGTGGGGCAGGAGCATGCTGAGACAATGGGTCGGCCAGGGTGGTCAGGCTTGTGGATCTTGGGAAGGAGGTAGAATGGGGCAGTGCGGGGTTCCCATACTGTGAGGTTGGAAGCTGTGGGTGGGAGATCTCCTGAGGTGATGAGGTTCTATATGGTCTAGGAGATGATGGTTTGGTGATGGTGGGGTGGGGTCATGGTCGAGGGGGTGATAGGAAGAGGTGTCCTCGAATTGGCGTTTGGCTTCAGCGGTATAGAGGTCAGTGCGCCAGACTACCACGAGCCCCCTTTATCTGCTGGCTTGATGGTGAGGTTGGGATTGGAGGGCTGCGTGTTGTGAGAGTGAGAGGTTGGAGTGGGGGAGAGCGTAGACAGGTTGAGGCGTTCGATAAAGTTCCCCTTAGTAGGCTATTGCATAAAATAAGGAGGCATGGGATTGAGGGTGATTTAACTGTTTGGATCAGAAATTGGCGAGTTGTAAGAAGACAGAGGGTAATGGGGTCATCCTGGAGTTCAGTTACTAGTGGTGTACGGCAAGGATCTGTTTTGGGCCCACTGCTGTTTGTCATTTTTATAAATGATCTGGATGAGGACGTAGAAGAATTGGTTAGTAAATTTGCAGATGACACTAAGTTCAGTGGAGTTGTGGATACCACTGAAGGATATTGTAGGTTACAGTGGGACATAGATAAGCTGCAGAGCTGGGCTGAGAGGTGGCAAATGAAGTTTAATGTGTAAAAGTGGAAGGAGTAACAGGAATGCTGAGCACTGGGCTAATGGTAAGATTCTTGGTAGTGTAGATCAGCACAGCGATCTTTGTATCCATATACATAGATCCTTGAAAGTTGCCATCTAGGTTGATAGTGTTATTAAGAAGGCTTATGTTGCGTTAGCTTTTATCGGTAGAGGGATTGAGTTTCAGAGCCACGAGGACATGCTGCAGCTGTACAAAACTCTGGTGCGGTTGCACTTGGTGTATTGCATACAGTTCTGGTCACTGCATTATAGGAAGGATGTGGAAGCTTTGCAAAGGATTCAGAGGAGATTTACTAAGATGTTACCTGGTATGGAAGGAAGGTCTTACGAGGAAAGGCTGAGAGACTTGAGGCTGTACTCACACCCACCACGATGATGTAACTGTACCCACACTCACCACGATGATGTAACTGTACCCACACCCACCATGATGATGTAACTGTACCCACATCCACCACGATGATGTAACTGTACCCACACAACCATGATGATGTAACTGTACCCACATCCGCCACAATGATGTAAATGTACCCACATCCATCATGACGATGTAACTGTACCCACATGCATCATGATGTTGTAACTTTACCCACATCCCCCATGATGATGAAACTATACCCACATCCATCACAATGATGTAACTGTACCCACACCCGCCATGATGATGTAACTGTACCCACATCCACCATGGTGATGTAACTGTACCCACATCCACCATGATGATGTAACTGTACCCACATCCATCATGATGATGTTACTGTACCCACACCTACCATCATGATGTAACTGTACCCACATCCCCCATGATGATGTAACTGTACCCACATCCATCATGATGTTGTAACTGTACCCACACCCACCATGGTGATGTAACTGTACCCACATCCCCCATGATGATGTAACTGTACCCACACCCACCATGATGATGTAACTGTACCCACATCCACCATGGTGATGTAACTGTACCCACATCCCCCATGATGATGTAACTGTAGCCACACTCACCACGATGATGTAACTGTACCCACATCAATCATGATGATGAAACTGTACCCACACCCACCGTGATGATGTA
Organism: Hemiscyllium ocellatum; assembly: GCF_020745735.1. Taxonomy (NCBI): domain Eukaryota; kingdom Metazoa; phylum Chordata; class Chondrichthyes; order Orectolobiformes; family Hemiscylliidae; genus Hemiscyllium; species Hemiscyllium ocellatum. The sequence continues at coordinate 11,103,606 of NC_083442.1, forward strand.
ACTGTACCCACATCTCCCATGATGATGTAACTGTACCCACATCCACAACGATGATGAAACTGTACCCACACCCACCATGATGATGTAACTGTACCCACATCCCCATGATGATGTAACTGTACCCACATCCATCACAATGATGTAACTGTACCCACACCCACCATGATGATGTAACTGTACCTACATCCCCCATGATGATGTAACTGTACCCACATCCATCACAATGATGTAACTGTACCCACACCCACCATGATAATGTAACTGTACCTACATCCCCCATCATGATGTAACTGTACCCACACCCACCATGATGATGTAACTGTACCCACATCCACCACGATGATGTAACTGTACCCACATCCATCACAATGATGTAAAAGTGCCTGTATCCATCACTTCCTTTGGAAGTTCATTCCACGCACAAACCGCTCTCTGTAAAAAGTTATTGCCCCTCATGTCTCTTTTTAATTCTTTCTCCTCTCACCTCAAGAATAGGGCCCCACATCTTGAAACCCCCACCCTGGGAAAAAGACACCTGCCAATCATATTATCTCTACCCTTCATTATTTTATAAACCTCTAATGAGGTAACCTCTCAACCTCCTGTGCTCCAGTTTAAGAAGTTCCAGCCTATGCAGCCTCTCCTTATAACTCAAACCTTCCATTTCCAGCAACATCCTGTAAATCTCTTCTGAATCCTCTCCAGTTTAATAATATCCTTCCTATAACAGGGAAACCATAACTGGACATAGTACTCCAGAGCCCTGTACAAGCTGAACATAATGTCCAAGTTTGTCCAACTCAACTTAACTTAAAGGTCTAAGCAATGAAGGCAACCATATTAAATGCCTTCTTAACTACCATTTCAAATGCGATACTAACTTGAATCCCTAGATCTCTCTGTTATACAACACTGCCAAAGACCCTATTTTTAATTCTATAAGTCTTGTCTTTATTTGTTTTACCAAAATGCAATACCTCACATTTATCCAAATTAAACTCCCTTTGCCATTCCTCAGCCCATTGACCCAATTAGAGTCATAGAGTCATAGAGATGTACAGCATGGAAACAGACCCTTCGGTCCAACCCATCCATGCCAACCAGATATCCCAACCCAATCCAGTCCCACTTGCCAGCACCCGGCCCATATTCCTCCAAATCCTTCCAATTCATATACCCATCCAGATGCCTCTTAAATGTTGCAATTGTACCAGCCTCCACCATTTCCTCTGGCAGTTCGTTCCATGTACATACCACCTTCTGTGTGAAAATGTTGCCCCTTAGGTCTCTTTTATATCTTTCCCCTCTCACCCTAAACCTATGCCCTCTAGTTCTGGACTCTCCGACCCCAGGGAAAAGACTTTGTCTATTTATCCTATCCATGCCACTCATTATTTTGTGAACCTCTATAAGCTCACCTCTCAGCCTCCGCGCTCTAGGGAAAAAAACTCCAGCCTGTTAGCCTCTCCCAAAGCTCAAATCCTCCAACCCTGGCAACATCCTTGTAAATCTTTGATCAAGATCTCTTTGTAATCTTAGATAAGCTTCTTCACTGTCCACTATACCATCAATCTTGGTGTTATCTGCAAACTCACTAACCATGCCTTCCACATTTGCATCTAAATCATTTACATAAATGACAAACAAAAGTACAGCCTGCACCAATCACAGGCCTCCATCCCAAAAAACAACCCTCAACTGCCACCTTCTGTCTCTTCAACTGCCTCTAGTGCAAGTAAATCCTTACTTAGGAAGGAGGCCAGAGCTACAGACAGTACGGCAGCCCCGTGGCTCACTAGTTGGCACTGATGCCTCACAGCGCTAAGGACCCAGGTTTGATTCCAGCCTCAGGAGACTGCCTATGTGGAGTTTTTGCATTCTCCCCATGTCTGCATGGGTTTCTCCAGGTGCTCCGGTTTCCTCAAACAGTCCAAAGATGTGCAGGTTAGGTGAATTGGCCATGCTAAATTGCCCATAGTGTTCAAGGATGTGTAGGTCAGGGGAACGGGTCTGGGTGAGTTACTCTTCGGAGGGTCGGTGTGGATTTGCTGGGCCGAATGGTCTGTTTCCACACTGTAGGGATTCTATTCTACTCTCAGTGCAGTCTCATGAAGCTGTGTATAGCTTTAGCAAGGCTTCCCTACTTTTAAACTTCAGCTTCCTTGTAATAAAAGCCAAATTTCCATTTGTCTTGTTAAATACTTGATGGACCTGTATGCTAATTTGTTGTGATTCATGTACCAGCACAGCTAGATTCTTTTGTACCACATGGCTCTTTAGTCTCTCCATTTAAATAATACACTGCTGTTTTTCTATCCTTCCTCCCAAAGTGGACAATCTCACATTTTTCCCACACTACTCTTCATCTGCTGATTCACTTAACCTATCTGTATCCTTTCGCAGACACTTGATGTCCTCCTCACAAATTGCTTTCCTATCTCTCTTTGAGTCATCAGCAAATTTGGCTCCAATATATACAGTCATTGATATCGTTATAAAGCAGAGGTTGTCTGCCTCTGAGAACTAAAACTGCAACACCCAAAGAGGTGAACTTCACCCTATAATCTGTAAAAGGAATGTGAAAAGTGGTATAACCTGCTTTTCAGCAACTTCCAGTGGTTAAATAAAATAAGTTCCTGACACTCACATAAAACTCAACAAGTAGCAATTTACTTACCTAACTCTAACAGTGAACAAATTAACAAACTATTAACAAACTGAGTAAATCCATTCTAACTACGAACTATTTTCGAATAAAACAAGATTCTAACAGTATGCTGTTCCAATAAACAGAGATCCCACTCATTACAAAATATCAGGAAGTACAGCTAAATGATGTGTCTTCTTTTATATACCTATGTTGTTAAAACCAGCTGATTTAAATTTAATAGGTTCGATGCAAATGTTTCAGTTCATGCACTCACCTGCAAACCCTCAAGCTATTGCTCACAGATTTTCTTTCCAAATGTGTAAGTACAGAAAAAAACACCATCCTTTAAAGGCACTACTTAAAACTTTACAAACACCAACTTCACAACAATATAGAATGTAAACAATCAAGGCCCCATTATTGATCATGGAATTCCCTACAGTCCAGAAAAAGGTAATTTGGCCCATCCAGTCTGCACCAACCCTCTGAAGAACATCCCACACAGACCCAGCCCCTTTCACTACTACCATAGCTCTGCATTTACTATGGCCATCCACCTAACCTGTAAATCATTGGACTGTGGGAGGAAACAGGAGCACCAGGAGGAAGCTCACACAGACACAGGAGAACATCCAAATGCTACACACACCCAAGGCTGGAATTAAATCCAGGTCCCTGATGCTATGAGACAGCAGTGCTAACCACTGAGCTGCCCAATCCCTATGATTCTACTAGGTTACAGCTTACCAAACTCTAAATGGTCCCTTTATCTGCAGTTTATTTTTCTTATTTATTGACTATTTCTCTATCTAAGCTGATATTATATCACCCCAAAACCAGTCCTATGCAGTAACCTATCTGTTTAAGCAAGTGCATTTCAAAATCTAAATAAACTATATCCACAAGTTTCCTGATGAAAACATTGAATCTCCTGCTCCTTGGATGCTGCATAATCTGCTGTGCTGTTCCAGCACCACACTCTCGACCCTGATCTCCAGCAACTGCAGTCCACACTTTCTCCTATACATCCACACTTTCTCCTGTGTCCACGTTACTTGTTAAGTCCTCGAAGAACCGGAATGAATTTGTATAACAAGACTTTCATTTCTCAAAACTGTGTTGACATTGCCTGATTATATTATGCATTTCTAAATGCCATGCTCTAAAACCCTTACTAAAAGAGTCCAACAATGATAGGTGCTAGATTAACTGGCCTTTAGTTTCCTGCTTTCTGTCTCCTTCCTTTCTTGAATATTGCTATTGTTGCAATTTTCCAGTGTGCAGAGACTTTTCCAAAATATAACAAATTGTAGAAGATTGCAACCAGTGTAACCAAACTTTGCAGATACTTCCTTTAAAGTCTGAGAGTGCAAGTCATCCAGTCCAGGGGATTTGTCAGCCTTTAATTACAATAGTTCTCTTCTTCTCTGGTGATTGTGACTGTTCCAATCGCCTTCCACCCCATTGTCAGGTGTCAGTGGAGCAATCCAGTCAGTTTCATTGGCCCATTATTTCCCCATTTCTTGTAAACCTCCATCCAGTTTGTTGTTGACATCATTAATTATTGGTGGGTTTGACATCATTACCACACACTTTCTCACACTCCCTCTGCAACACTACAGCAAGGTGAAAGTTATTCTTCTAACTTTAAATGCTAACTCTAATATTTTTCAGAGCAAGGAAATGAATGCAGACAGCATATGATCAGGCTGCTGACATACCTGCCCGGGGTCCCATTTGCCAATCTCACTTTGGATCATCGGATGTTCTACAAAATGGGTAGAACCTTTGCCCAAATGGACAAGGCTCTGCATGAGGTATTTAATGATTGAGCTTTGTATTTCAGTAAGTATAGGCATGGGCTCCGAACCTCCTGTTAGCTACAAGCATTGGTGGCTGATAACAGTGTACATCAGATTCTTTAATCATCTGGTTTTAATCCCTGAACAAAACAATTTACTCCCCTTCTGTCTTCTCGGGATCCTAGCCTCGGACACCCAGCCATGGCCTTCCACTCCCGGCCTCCGAAGAGGGGTCGGCGGATGACAGGGGGACACCAGTGACCAGCAGCCTGGAGCGGGCATGCCAATGGTCAGATGATGTGAAGGACCCTGTGATGGTCTGCTGCAGAGAGCCCTTGGGGGGAGACAGTGATGGTGGTCTTTTTTAAATTTGTTTCTTGTTTTTCTGACCTATGGTTATGCTGTGTATAGCTGCAATGTACCTTTTTTATTCATTTCACTGTTCTGTAACTAAGGATTGTACTTGGGTACTCTGTCCCTAAGATGGTGCAATGTCTTGGTGATGTTGTTCCGCTCTAACTAATCTTGTAGCTGAAGAGGCTGTACCTAGGTACTCTGTACCTAAGATGGTGCTCTAAGTGGCAACTTATAAACTTTCCACTGTACTCATTTGAGTACATATGACAATTAAGCTAACTCTGGTTTTAATTCTAAAGCTAAGTGTGCCTGCAATGATGCTGGTGTTGTGGTGATGCTATGGGACTCGTAATCTATAAGCTTGGAGTTTTCTGGAGGCATGGGTTCAAATCTGAACATGGCCATTATTTGAATTTAACTTGGAAACAAAGTCTGGAATTGAAAGCTACTTTCAATATTAGTTATTATGAAACTGTCATTGATTATTGTAAAAACCCATCTGTTACACTAATGTCCTTGTGGGTGCGGAAATCTGCCATCCTTTCCTGGTCTGGCCTATGTATGACTCCAGACTCATAATGTGGTTGACATAATTGCTCTCAAACGGCAATTAAAAATGGGCAGTGATTGCTAATTGTGCCAGTGAGGCTTACAGCTCCATGATTGAAAATCTGTCCCTATGTAAAAGACATTCAGCGTGAGTGTTGTTGGGTGTAAAGCAGCCCCAAAGATGCAGTGCTGGATAGTCCCAATTCAGTTTCTGGAGTTTTGTAGCTCTGGGACCTGAACTACTCTGAACCAAAGTATTGTGAGTCTCAGTGCATCTTTGGAGTCCCTATGCCACTGTCCACCTCTTCAGGAGGATTGGGAACAGGAATGGGCACATGCTTGTTATCATTAAACTGGAACAGCAAAGATGAGAGATCCACGACTGAGGCACCACTACAACAGAGCACACCCCAACATTTCACACCCAGTATAGGCTCGTGGGGCCAAAAGACCATCTCTTACTCTGTACAGGAGGATTTTACACAATTCGTTTTTGTGAATTATTATTTAACTGCTTCCACTGCTCTTTAAGACAGCATGTTCCAGATTACATCTCACTAAGTAAGTGTCATAGAGGTCTATAGCTCTGAAAAAGGCCCTTCAGCCCATCATGTCCAGCCTAGTCAAAAAACCAGCAAACTATTTTAATCCCATTTTCGAGCACTTGGCCCTAGAGCCTTGTATGCTTTAGCATCACAAGTGCACACTACAATACTTCAATATGATGTGGATTTCTGCCTCTACAGGCAATGAATTTCAGGTTTCCACGAACCTCTAAAAAAATAGTTTCTTCCCTTCTATCCTGTCTCTGTTCCTCATCATTTTCTACATTTCGTGGAAAAAGAAAAATAAGTACAATCTTTGCTTGGACCCCAGTCCTTCAGAATCTAGATCAATGATTTGAATGTGGAGTTTAAATATAGTACTTCTAACGTTGTGATGACACAAAACTGGGTGGGAATGTGTATTGTGAGTATGATGCAAAGAGGTTTCAAAAGGATTGAGATGGGCTGAGTGTGTGGACAAATTGAAATACATTTGCAAACGTATCCACTTTGGAGGGAGGAACAGAGGTCATGCTGTTTGTTAAAAGAAGAAAGATTGGCAAATACCGATGTCTAAAGAGACCTGGGTGTCCTTGTACTTAGGTCATTGCAGGTACAGAAAACAATTAGGAAGACAAATAGTATGTTGTCCTTTGTTGCAAAAGAATTTGAACTGTTTTGCTTTAATTGTATCTCATTTTGGTGAGACGTACCTGGATTGCTACAATGGTCCCTTTTCTGAAGGAAGAATATATTTGTCATGGTGGGTGTGCAGCAGAAGCTCTCACAGATTAATTCCCAGGATGAGTGGACTGTTTTTTGAGGAGGCATTAAAGAGTCTAGGCCTGTATCGTCGAGGGTTTAGAAGAGTGAGAGGTAATCTCAGAAACTTACAAAATTCTTAAACAGCCAGATAATGTAGATCCAGAAGGGAAGTTTCACATGGCTACAAATACAGAACTGTGACGATAGTCTTAGAATAAGGTACAGGCCATTTGAAACTGAGATGAGGATGAATTTCTTTGGAATTTTCTATCCCAGAGGGCTGTGAAAGATCAGTCAGTGAATATGCCCAAGACAGAAATGATAACTTGTTGGATACTATTGTATTAAGGTACGGAATAGCAGGAAATATGGGAGAAAAAGGGAAAACTGAAATAGACAATTAACCATTATCCAGGCCGAATGGCCTACTCCTGTTCTCATGTTCATTAAACAAAGACATGATAATTTAAAAGCTGATTTTAAATGTTCACTCATGGAACTATAGCATGTCCTGCAGAATTGTTTCAGTTATAATGTAGAACAAGGTAAGAGAAAGATATGAAACATCTGTACCAGACAGAAGTTGCTGTAGAAACCGTGTTGGTCTGGCAGCAGGTTCTGAAGAACATGCAGCACGGTGGCTCAGTGCTTACAACCCGGTGCTAACCCGGGTTCCTGTTATGGGCGACTGTCTGTGTGGAGTTTGCATATTATCCCTGTGTCTGCGTGCTTTGGTTTCGTCCCACAGTCCAAAGACGTGCAGGTTAAATGGATTGGCCATGCGAAATTGCCCATAGTGTTCAAGGACATGGAGACTCGGGGGAATTAGTCATGGGAAATACAGGGTTACAAGGATGGGTTGCTCTTTCAAGGGTTGGTGTGGACGCAAGGGGCTGAATGGCTTCCATGTTGTAGGGATTCTCTGTCTAAGAAGGGTCACGGGACCTGAAATGTTAACGCTGCTATTTCTAAATAGATGATGCCAAGGCTGTTGATTTGTTCCAGCAATTTCTGTTTTTGTTTTGGATTTTTCACATCCATAGTTCTTTCTTTTACAAATTGGTAGTAGATTGAGTTATATAGATTTTTTTTTAGATTACTTTTTTTTTTAGATTACTTACAGTGTGGAAACAGGCCCTTCGGCCCAACAAGTCCACACCGACCCGCCGAAGCGCAATCCACCCATACCCCTACATTTACCCCTTACCTAACACTATGGGCAATTTAGCATGGCCAATTCACCTGACCCACACATCTTTGTGACTGTGGGAGGAAACCGGAGCACCCGGAGGAAACCCACGCAGACACAGGGAGAACGTCCAAACTCCACACAGTCAGTTGCCTGAGTCGGGAATTGAACCCAGGTCCCTGGCGCTGTGAGGCAGCAATGCTAACCACTGTGCTACCGTGCTGTCCTAGAATCCTCACAGCGTGGAAACAGGCCATTTGGCCCAAAAAGTCCACACCAACCTTTCAAAGATCATCACACCCATCCCCTATCCTATATTTCTCATGGCTAACACACCTAACTTATGATTTGGAGATGCCGGTGTTGGACTGGGGTGTACAGAGTTAAAAATCACACAACACCAGGTCATAGTCCTGTTGGACTATAACCTGGTGTTGTGTGATTTTTAACTTTGTACACCTAATTTACACATCCCGAAATACAATGGGCAATTTAGCATGGCCAATCCACTGAACCTGCACATTTGTGGGAGGAAACCAGAGCACCCAGCAGAAACCCACACAGACACAGGGAGAATGTACAAACTTCACACAGACAATGACCCAAGACTGGAATCAAACCCAGGTCCCTGGTACTGTGGGGCAGCAGTGATAACCACTGAGCCACCAGAAACAACATGGCTTCAAAAGCTTGTATCAGTAATGATGGTTATGAAACTACCATTGACTGTTGTAAAGCCTGTCTAATTCACGCATATCGTTTAGGGAAGGACATCTTACCCAGTCTGGCCTGCACGTGATTCCATACCCACAGCAATGGCATTGATTTTAAACTGCCGTTTTAAAAGAGTCACTCAGTTCATGGATAATTAGAGATGGACAATAAATGCAGGCCTTGCCAGCTACATAAAAGCATAAAAAGTTTTGTCCTTTGATTAAATCCAAAGTTTGTAGTTGAGGTACTCATTCCTAAGTTTGTGTTTAATGGATGCATTTACTAAACTTGTGGAATTTGATGTCTATGAAAATGATTAATTTGATGAAGAGTTAACTCTTCACAACATAATGACAGCTGGTTAGGCTAATATGGCAAAACAGGAAGGTTTCCTGTTTCTGTTTGAGAGCTGTGAGGCTGACAACGCATTGTCTGAAAGGGGAATGATCTGATCAGATGAGAAGGATTGTACGATCAGCCTTTTCTTATTTCCTATTCGCAGTGACTCTCACCATTCGAGAATCAGTAACGGATTTCTCCCACTTTTAGGAGTTCTTTCACCCAACCACACAGAGTCTGCATCGGGAAGGGTTCAAGTGGGGCCTTCCATATTTTCACCTCCTGGAAGAGTACCTGCCCGAAATAGAGGAAGACAAAACACGTTCAATTGTCAAGCAAGTTCTTCAACAGTTCAAGCAGAAGTTACTCCCTAACCTCAGCAAATTTCGCAAAAGTAAGTTTGAATCTCATTGCAAAACTGGATGTGTTCCCAAAGCAGTTTGGTCACAGGATCATTGAATGTTACAGTGCAATGCCATCTGAATGTTTGAAACCCCTGGATTTAGCCCACTCACCCATTCACTCCCTATACTTAGAGCTTTTTCAGCCCCTGATTGAACTATTTCATGGAGATGCAGATGGAAGATTTTATTCTCACTGGGATTTTGGAGGGGGAGGGGGGAGAGTGTGGAATATTAGAAATTTGAATTACTTTATCCATCTCCCTCAAAGGTTCACTTGATCCCTAAACTCTTCAATGTTAAAACTACCCCACCACTCATTGCATTGAAGTTAAAGATTTATCACCCTGTTAGAATGGACCCCTTTGCAAAAACTGTATTTCCCACTGTTGCTCCTTTGACAGTCTGTTCTTCACCAACTGCATGTGTATAGAACAAAACCTCTTCTCGTATCTCCTCTCACGTTTTTGTTGAGGATCTTAAATGTTTGCCCTCTACACAGACCCTTTGGAGATGATGTTCCTGTTAGAACCTTGTTCATATGATATAAAATACTGTCTAATCTCCTTTGACCATATCCCCATGACAAATGTTCCTGTTATGGAGCAGACTAGAGTCTCTCCAAATATTTTAAGAAGGTAGCTTAGTACCTACCTTTTCTTATTTTAAAGGTATGCATGCAATGTTTGTTCCACATGCAATGCATCTAGCCAAAGCATTTGACGTTAAGCAAAACACAAGTTATTTAAGCACTCTAGTTAAAACACAACCAAAGAAAGAGAAATTTAAAATAACTTCATTCTATTGGTAAACTTAACTGAATAATAGATACAATGACCTTTTACTAATTAACTGTTCCGATATAGTAATATCCCACAAGCACGCCCCTCAGCAAAAAGGCAAATTCAGCCACAGATTCTCACAGTTCTTCAATCCAGGAGGAAAAAATATTAGGAGAAAGTTCAGAGTGTAGCAGCTATGAGACATTTACTGAAACTTCTGACTCTGTTGGGATCACAATAGCTTCTGTTTAAAACTAAATCTAAAAACCCATAAACCCTGATCTGTGAGAGCTGGCCATGCCCATTCAGGCTGTTAAAAAAACAAACAACCCAAGGCTTCCCAAGCTGCTTACTATAGTGGGCCTGGTAGACTGCTCAATGCCTCTGCCTTACAACCTCTCTTCGAAAATATGGAGAAAATAACTTATTGAAGTCACAACATTGTCACATTCCCATAGTGTATGCACATTTCTAACTTTATTAGGTTAAAAAGAATCACACAACACCAGGTTATAGTCCAACAGGTTAAATTGAAAGCACTACCTTTCAGAGCACTGTGTGGGTGACACGGTGGGACAGTGGTTAGCACTGCGGCCTCACAGTGCCAGAGACCTGGGTTCAATTCCCACCTCAGGCACATTCTCCCACAGTCCAAAAATGTGCAGGTTAGGTGAATTGGCCGTGCTAAATTGCCCCTAGTATTAGATGTGGAGATCTGGGTGGGTGGTGGGTCGGTGTGGGCTTGTTGGGCCGAAGGGCCTGTTTCCACACTGTAAATAATCTAATCCTTCATCACAACCACCTGATGAAGGAGCGGCGCTCCAAAAGCTAGTGCTTCCAATTAAACCTGTTGGACTATAACCTGCTTTGTGTGATTTTTAAGTTTGTACACTCCAACACTGGCACCTCCAAATCATAACTTTATTAAAACATACAATATCCCAAAAGGATTTGATAGGGTGGATACCAGGACAATGTTTCTTCGTCGGAGGTGAGGTCTAGAAAAAGGGGAACACTTTCTAAATATCAGATGTTTTCATTTTAAGATGGAGGTGAGGAAAGCTTTGTTCACTCATAGGGTTGTAACTCTGAAATTCTCTTTCCCAGAGAGAGGTGCAGGCTGGTAGTTGAATTTATTCAAGGTGTCAGATTTATCAGATATTTTGATAGACAAGTGGGTTTATTTTTATTTTCTCACAGGACGTGGGCATCGTTGGGTAGGCTAGCATTTTTTTCCGCACATCCCTAACTGCCTTTGAGAAGGGTCAAGGATCATGCTGGTTGGGGGCATGGAGTTGAGGCCATAATCTGGTCAGCCATGTTGTTATCAGTTTGCATGACAGGTTTGAGGAGCTGGATGGTCTAAATCTGCTCGTAAATCTAATTACCTAACAGCAAAGGAGTATTTTTTCTTACCAATTCTCTGTCTATATTCACAATTCAGAGATAATATTTCTGGGACAGTTAGTGGATCCAGATCATTATCAGATTTAAAAACTCTTTTTCATGGGATTTTGGCAGCCATGTTGAAACTATGTTTGTCCATCCCTAATTGCCCTAAAACTGATGTGGCTTGATGGTCCATTTAATGGAATCATAGAATACCCTACAGTGCTGAAAGAGGCCATTCAGCCCATTGAGTCTGCACCGACCATCTATAGAGCATCCTACCCAGCCGTTACCTTATCCTAAAAGCCCACATTTACCATAGTTCCCCACCTAGCCTGTACAGCATGGCATAATTTAGCATTGCCAATCTACCAAACTGCACATCTTTGGACTGTGGGAGGAAACCAGAGCACCTGGTGGAAACCTGTGCAAACACGGAGAATGTGCAAACTCTACACAATTACCTGAGGCTAGAATTGAACACAGATCCCCAGTGCTGGTTAGCAACAGTGCCCTTAAAATCCAATGCTATGCTGTGGTTATGGAGTCATATGTAGGCCAGACTGGGTAATACTAATGAACCAGATGGGTTTTTACAACAATTGATGGCAATTTCATGGTCACTATTACTGAGACTCGTGTTGGATTTCAGATTTGTTCATTGAATTTAAATTCCATTAGATACAGTGGTAGGATTTGAAACTATGTCCCCAGGGAATTGGACAGCCACTGAAGTATGAGTTTAATGTCATTACCACAATAACAATGTCTTCTACAGTCCCTGTCATCACTTGATTCAATCATGAGAGTTTTCAGAGCAAGAAATCCTTGCAGTCAGTTTCAGTTTTTAGTCTGTGTCCTGGGCCAGGCCAGACCCCCCCTCAAAATGTTTCAACAAGGCAGTCCAAATCTGGCTTTTCTGGTTGTTTTAAGCAGGTGAAAAGTCTATGTACCAGGAGCAATGCAGTTGGCTCAACTGTTTGCTGTTAAACAAAACAAGAGTTATTTATACAGGAACAAAAGACAACAGAACATAGAATAACATAACTTAACCGAAAACCCCATCGACTCTATCGCAACTTAATGATGCTGTTACAAATACCTGCAACATCCCACAAACACCCCCTTGGCTAATAAGGTAAAATCAGACACAGGGTCTTACAGAAGAGATGTCATAGAGAGACAGAGGATCAGCATGGAGCTGTTTCTTTGACCCCCAGCAGTTTCTCTGGATTCCCAGCTAAAACCTGATCAGCCACGGCAAACAAAACAGCCAGACTGCTAAAGCCATAACAAACCAGACAGTAGCTGAGCTGGGAGAATGTCCCTTTCATGGTCCAAAACTTGAAAGCATTTTGCCTAAGGTGAAATCTGTTAGCTATAATCAAACTGGCCCTAAAGCCCATACAAATCAGACACATTGGAACCTCTGTATTTACGACCCCTTCTCAAAAAAAAACAGGGACAACATAACCTTGTTAAAGGAGCAGCATGCTCACATCTGTAAGAATGCTTCAACAATGGACACCGCAAAGAGGTCAAGAAATCCTCAGAGTTGGATATTCAAAATCACCTGCTCTTTCCGATCGTGTTCCACTTAATACCTCTCTGTACATTTACACCTATCCAAGAATGCGCACAATAATTTTGGAATGAATCCACACCATCTGCCTGCTGATTTTATCCAATTAGGATTGATTGTTGTCAGGCTATTGAATGATTGCAGTCTTTTTAACATGGCTTTTCCCAGGCATTATTCATGGAGATTGCAACGAGTACAACATTCTGCTAGCGCCAGTGGATTATTTGGCTGATGGTATGACCGACAGATCCAGCACAACACACACACAACCGGAATTCCGCATCTCTGCAATCCTGGACTTTGGTGACCTGAGCTACGGCTGCTTTGTGTATGAACTGGCCATCAGCATCATGTATCTGATGACCCAGAGCACAGAGCCCCTCAGTGTGGGGGGGCACGTCATGGCAGGTTTTGAAAGTATCATCCCACTGACAGAGGACGAACGCGATGCTCTGTTCCTGCTGGTGCTCTGCAGGTTTTCTCAGTCACTGCTTATCGCCAGCCACAGTGTGTTACTGCATACCGAGAATGAGGAATACATCATGGTGTCGGTGCGGAAAGGCTGGAAGTGCCTGCACCAGCTGTGGCAGCTCGGCAAAGAGGCAGTCGAGAGGATCTGGTTTGACACAGCCAGGTCCTATCAGAGCGAGAGTGGGTAAGAGCTGAGTCAGTGATGAGAGAACAAAGATCCCAAAACTGTTTCTGCATCACCTCCCATCCTCCCTTAGAGACTGAAGCAGAGTTACATTCTTTACTCATTCCTCTTCCTCACCTCACTCTTTAAAGTCTGAAACTGAACAGGAAGATGTCATTTGGTCCACTTCTGTCCCTTGGACAGACCCTGGATGGCCCGGTCTAGGGAAACTCTGCTGGGTCTGTTTAATTTTGGGGTAAGTGATGCCTCCAACTCTCACCTGAAGAGGTCAGGACTATAAACCTCCCCGTAGGTTTGATCATTGTCATTCTGTATGGTGAACAACCCATGTCAGTTTGTCCCTTGTCCCTGTCAGTCTCGTGTCCCCCTGTCAGACAGTCTCGTGTCCCCCTGTCAGACTGTCCCATGTCCCCCTGTCAGACTGTCCCGTGTCCCCCTGTCAGACTGTCTCGTGTCCCTGTCAGACTGTCTCGTGTCCCTGTCAGACAGTCCTGTGTCCTCCTGTCAGACTGTCCCGTATCCCCCTCTCAGACAGTCTTGTATCCCCCTGTCAGACTGTCCCGAGTCCCTGTCAGACTTTCCCGAGTCCCCCTGTCAGACTGTGTCTGTCAGAGTTGCATGACTCTATCCTGTTCCTTTGTGAGACTGTATCTGTCAGACAGTCCTGGGTCTATGGAGAAAGTGAGGACTGCAGATGCTGGAGATCAGAACTGAAAAATGTGTTGCTGGAAAAGCGCAGCAGGTCAGGCAGCATCCAAGGAGCAGGAGAATCGACGTTTCGGGCATGATTCCTGAAGAAGGGCGTATGCCCGAAACGTCGATTCTCCTGCTCCTTGGATGCTGCCTGACCTGCTGCGCTTTTCCAGCAACACATTCAGTCCTGTGTCTGTCAGATTTTCCTGTCAGACTGTCCTGTGTTTGTGTCAGACTGTCTCTGTTTGACTGTTCCATATCCACGTCAGTCTGTGTCTGTCAGACTGTCCCTGTCTGACATTCCCATGTCTATGTCAGACTGTCCCTGTCTGACACTCTCATGTCTATGTCAGACTGTCCCTGTCAAGGTTTTCCTGTATCTATGTCAGATTGTCCCATGTCCCTGTCAGACTGTCCTATTCCCAAGTCAGATTGTCCCTGCCAGACAGTCACAAATCCCTGTCAGACTGTCCTGTGTCTCTGTCAGACTGTCCCATGTCCCTGTCAGATTGTCCTGCATCTATGCCAGACTGTCCATGTCAGACTGTCCCGTGTCCTGGTTTCCAGCATCTGCAGTCCTCACCTTAGCCTCACTGTGAATCCTCTTGCAAGGATGCCTACCTTGAAGAAGTTCTCCTCCTCTCTCCACAAGAATCTCAGTGAGTCTCTCTCTCTCTCTCACTGCAACCCCCAGGTGTATCAATGTGGACTTCACCAGTTTCCTCATTTCCCCTCCCCCACCTTACCTCAGTTCCAACCTTCCAGCTCAGCACCGTCCTCATGACATAGAAAGAACATAGAACATAGAACAATACAACACAGAACAGGCCCTTCAGCCCACGATGTTGTGCCAAACATTTGTCCTAGCTTAAGCACCTATCCATGTACCTGTCCAATTGCTGCTTAAAGGTCACCAATAATTCTGACTCTGCCACTCCCACAGGCAGTGAATTCCATGCCCCCACCACTCTCTGGGTAAAGAACCTACCCCTGACACCCCCGTTGACAGTGAAGACAAAAAGATCATTGCCAATGGCTTTGCAATTTCCTCTCTTGCTTCCCACATAATCCTAGGATATATCCCGTCAGGCCCGGGGGACTTGCCTATCCTCAAGTTTTTCAAAATGCCCAACACATCTTCCTTCCTAACAAGTATGCCCTCTAGCTTACCAGTCCCGTTTCATACTCTCCTCTTCAACAATACGGTCCCTCTCATTTGTAAATACTGAAGAAAAGTACTCATTCACGACCTCTCCTATCTCTTCCGACTCAAGATTCTCTTCCAGAATGACCTCATCACCCCTCTTCCTACAATGACCTGTCCTACTTGCCAATCTCCCTTCCCACCCTATCCACTCCACCCTCCACTCTGACATATCACCTCCATCCCCACCCCCATATACCTATTGTACTCTTTGATACCTTCCCGCACCTTCCTCTCTGATCTATCACCTCCACCCCACCCCCATTCGCCTATTGTACTCTTAGATACCTTCTCCCCAGCCGGGCCCCCACCCGCCATTTATCTCTCCACTCTGGAGGCTTCCTGCCTCTATTCCTGATGAAGGGCTTTTGCCCAAAATGTCGATTTTTCTGCTCCTCAGATGCTGCCTGACCTGCTGTGCTTTTGCAGCACCACTCTGATCTCAACTCTGGTTTCCAGCATCAGCAGTCTGCACCTTTGTCCTCTCCCGTGTCCCTGTCAGACTGTCCATGTCAGATTGTCCTCTATCCCTGTCAGACTGTCAATGTCAGACTGTCCTGTGTTCCTGTCAGACTGTCTATGTCAGACTGCCCCTTGTCTGTGTCAGAAATTTCCCTTTCAAACTGTCTCGTGTCTGCGTCAGATTGTCCCTGTTGGAATGTGCTGTTTTCTGTTACCCTCAGGATGGGCTTATCAAAATGTAGCTATTGACTGGGACAAGCTTTCTCTACAAGTGTGTAGGTTAAATTGATCTTAGATTAAGATAAATGCTTGGTACCACATCATGGGCCAACGGGCCTGAACTGTACTGTGCTGTTCCATGTTCAATGTCAATACAGAAACTGAGCAAAATTCCCATCTCAAATTTCCGTCAATGTAACTGGCTTTAGGTTGGTTTTCCCTCATGGGTGGGTGAATCTGCCCCTTCCTGTGCCCCACCAGTCCTTATTGGGCCTGCGCAGAGAACCACAACCCCAGAACCTCTCCACCTCAGAACTAGGCCAGGCTCTAACATGACTGGTGAGGGCGCTAGAGATATGAGGAAATCAACAACAGAGATAAAACTTTCAAAGCAGAGTGAGGCTATTTAAAGGTGAAATCAGCAAGTATTTCTTCAAGCAAAGGGCAGTTACTGTACAAAAGGCTGCAGCCACTGACTGTCAGTCACAGGTTCCAAGATTGAGATGGATTGCTGGATAAGGGATTAAGGAATACAGAGTGAAAGCAGATGAGTGAGGTAGGGCCTGCCATGGTTTTGGATATTACAGGCTGATAAGGCTGAATGGCTTCTGTTTCCACATTGCTAAACACTGCCACCTCCTGGTCACAACCGGCAGTTGTTGTGACAGATGTTGGTGTTTGAATGAAGGGCCAGGCATTTGCTGGTTACTCAGCAACTGTGTGCATTGGGTTAACAAGTCTAACCTTGCTACAGAAAAATGATACCATACGAAAACAATGTGTGTAATGGTTACTATCTAACAGACCATCTAATATTTGGACAATAAATGGATAACTTCTGCTCCTTTTGTTGACTCTATCAGACAGAAAACGATATTCCTGGTGGATGTAATAATATGTCTGTTAATCACAAATATCAGGAACTCGTGTTATTAGGGTGAGGGAGAAGGTGTTAGAGGATTTGGTGGCTGATGTGCATCCAGTTAATTCACTGGTTTTGCAATAGCTGAGAGCTGGAAGAGGCCATTTGGCCCTTGAGCCTATTCCACCCCAGTAAGCTGATCGTGTATTACAACTGCATTTCTCACATTTTATGATTCTTCTCCAGTCCAAAAATCCATCAATCCCAGTCGTGAATAAACTCCAGGCTGGACATCTATAATCCTTTAGGGAAGACAATTCCAAGCATTCATAATTTTGAGTGAAGGCATTTCTCATCACAGTTGTAAATGCTTGAACAGGGTGGGGAATTTTGGGATTGGAAGTGGAAGTGATAGGCAGGAGTGGGTGAAAGAGAGTATTGTTGAGCAACCAATCTTATCCCAACAGCAAAGAACTGAAAAGGAATTGAAAGGAAGGGGAAAACCTCCTGTGTTCCCACTTGGTGCTATTGAACTGTTTTCTTTGTTTTTTTCCTTTTTCTACTCTAAATATCCAAGCCTTGTCAGTCTGATTGCTTTGTGAGGGGATAGTTTAAGAATGGGCACCGTTTAAGTTGCAGAGTTACAAGTTAACAATTCATATTTCCTAATTGCCATTTGTTATAAAGATGATTTCTCATCCTGAGGAGTTATTTTCTCGTCAAGTACGGTAAGCTGATGAGTGTTTCCTTATAACCTGGGCTTGCTAGTCAATTGGGGGATAGTTTGATTCACATTTATGATGACACTAAGAATAGTGGAGCTTGATTTCCAGCACACTGGGTTGTGACAGCAGAAGGGACAGTGCTGATTCGATGGTGAGATTCATCCAGGATTTATAATCTGAGGTGACATCACCACATCATCATTGCAGGCTGTGGAACAGGGGGGAAATGACTCCAATTGAAATTCAGCATCATCATCCCATTATTGTCCGGTATCATAGCACTGGTGGCAGTCATTTTATAATAATCTGAAAACAAACGTGGGAGAAAAATCATTGATTCATTCTCAGGGTGTGTTAAGAATATGCAATGAGCTGTAAGGTTAAAAGAACCTGAAAGGAGATATTAAAGAAAGAGTTATATTTGTTTCCAGTAATTCATTCTGAGGACATGTTGAAACTGAACATCCACTCCCCCCTTCCCTAAATGTTTATTCATCACTTCAAAACTGTCATTAAGAGTCCATCATGTTGGAGTGGGACTGGAGTCACATAGATGTCAGTGCTGGAAGGTCTCAATTCCAAAAGGACTTTAATGAATGAGTTGGGTTTTTAATAACATTCCAACGGCTTCATGGTCATTTTATGGGTTACTTTTCTTTCTAGATGTAGTCCTAAAATCATACAGCCTAGAAACAGGCCCTTCAGCCCACCATGTCTATGCTGACCAACAAGCACCAAACTACACTAATCCTATTTTCCTGCACTTGCTCCATAGCCTACCATGTCCCAGTAGAGACTTTTTGATATGAATTTAAATTCCCAATCCACCATGGTGGGGTTTCAGCTCCTGCCATGTGGATTGCTAATCAATGTCTCAGTGTGTCTCCTCCAGTAATTTCAATCACTTACACCATCAAAACTCTTCTCATGTCAGAGCATGTGGGAGGATCAATCAAATTACTCAGAAGTGAGCAGCCAGAAGGTAACTGCACAATCTTGACAAAAGATGATCAATATCCAGTTACTCCACAACTCCTCAGAAATAAGATTAGTGGCTTTTTCAAACAGGAAAGGAAACGCAGATCATGTGGTAGTTTTGCTGGGAAAAGGAGAAACAGACAGGTTTAGTCACCAAAAACAATTTTTATTTATACGGCATTTTTAAATTTGAATTTCACAAATTCTTTCATATGAACTTTACAAAGCAAAATTAGACATAGAGTCATAAAGATGTACAGCATGGAAACAGACACTTCAGTCCAACTCGTCTACGCCAACCAGATATCCCAACCTAATCTAGTCCTATTTGCCAGCACTTGGCCCATGTCCCTCTAAATTCTTCCTATTCATGTACCAATCATATACCCTCTGCGTGAAAATGTTGCCCCTTAGGTCCTTTTTAAATCTTTCCCCTTTCATCCTAAACTTATGCCCTCCAATCCTGGACTCCCCCATCTCCAGTAAAACACCTTGTCTCTTTAACCTATCCACGCCCGTCATGATTTTATAGACCTCTATGTGGTCTGCCTTCAGTCTCCGATGCTCCACGGAAAACAGCCTCAGCCTATGTCCTGTACAGCCATAACATGATCTCCCAACTCTTATACTCAATGCTCTGACCAATAAAAAAAGCCTACTAAATGCCGTCTTCACTCTCCTATCTTTCAGTGAGCTTGTGTTGAAAAATTTTGTTTTAAAAAGAAACCTCGGTCAAAATATTGTTTCCAGAACACTGACCGAATCAGTATGTGTTAGAAAGCAAGTGATTGTGAACTCCTAGAGTGTTAAAGAAAATTATTTATGCCAGGTGGAGCAAATATTAAAGGCCATTACAATTTCTTCAATTTAGAATCATCAAGGATTGATCATTGGTTCAGAAATTCCACAGCATAAAACTCTTTAGGGGTAGGTCAGAGGAGTCCTAACAGGGGTCTGAAGCAAATATTGGCCTCCCTCCTCAGAGGGAGCTTTTCAGAACAGTCAAGGGAATAGGTTACCTCAGTAAAAATGTTTAGTTTGTGCAATGTCCAGATCACGAGTGTTTGATTAGATATCTGCAGGCTACTAGAAGCTGAGAAAGTCTAAGCTCTTAGCTTTGTGAGTATTCATATAGGAATATGCACTGTTCACAAAACAGAAACTGGGGGAATCAGTTAACTCAAACTTAATGTTTGATATAAAGGTATTATTTCTCTGGATTTCATTCACTGGTTTTAAGATGGTTCTAACTGTATTCCATATCCAGATAGCTTACTTAATTACTTTTACCGTTATTGTGTAACAAAACTCTTTTGTTAAACACTCTGCAGCTTTGTATGACTGTTTCAGTCAATGATCAACACATCACTAATCTATGAAGCCAGATTTCTTTCTGGGATTTGACTTTAATAGTACCCTCAGCTAGAATTTTGTTTTTAAATGATCAAAGCTTGGTGAAAGAAATATGACCTGAGGATAATGTTCGAGGAGGAAAGTTAGTTATAGAGCTTTCAGGAGAGAGTTCCAGAGCTTGAGGCCAGAAAACTTACATCAAAGGCCCAATGCTTCAGCGATTAAAATCATGTGGAAGATGCCAGAATGAGATGATGGTGGATATCTCAACGGGCTGTGGGACTGGAGGAGCTCAAAGAATAGTATCCTCAGGGAGATGATTGTGTTTAATATGAGTATGAGATTGATGCTCTTCTCAGCTCTCAGATACCACCCTCTATCTCCCCGTGGACAATAACCCTATCATGGAACATCAGGCCATTGCGCCCATTCCCATCACTAACCTCATTTCATCTGGTCATCTTTCCTGCCCACTGCCTGCAAGCTCATAGTTTGCCAATTTCACACAGCTCGCTTCCACCTCCTTCCCAAAATCCACAAACAGGACAGCCCAGCCAGACTCATTGTTTCTACCTGCTCCTACTCCACCGCACCCACCTCTTCTTACCTCAACTCAATTTATTTCTCCCTTTATCCAGTCCATTCCCACTTACATCCACGATTCCTCTGACAGTTTTACGGCAGTTTCAGAATTTCCAGTTTGCCGGATCCAGCCACTTCTTTTTTACCATGGAGGTTCCATCCCCTTAGACGTCCATCACCCATCAGGGTGGTCTCAGGGCTCTCTACTTCCTAGACAGAAGGTTTGAACCGTTCCCATCAACCACCAGCCTCCTCAACTTGGCCAAACTCATCCTCGCTTTCAACAACTTCTCATTTAACTCCTCTCACTTTCTCAGGTCAGAGGGGCTGCCCTGGGTACCTGCATGGGCCCCAGTGACGTCTGTCTCTTTGGGGGGTATGTGGAACATTCCTTGTTCCAGTCCTATTCTAGACCCCATCTGTAATTCTTTCTCCAGCACCTTGATGATATCACCTGTTGAGCTTCTCCAGCAATTGCTGTTGAATGGTGCTCCTCAGTTTGGCTGCTGTCTGTAAAATCAGATCCTGATCGAATACCTCTTCACCCCAGAGCTGTCTGATGATGTACAATCTCAAGAAACTGGACTGGACTGGCCTCATCAGTGTTTCAAGAAAACAGCTCACCCCAACTTTCTCCCAGCTTGGCACGGTGGGCAATAAATGCTGGGCCAGCCAACAATACTCACATCACAGCAACAGGTTTTCTTTTACAAAATATGCAGCGAACTTTTTATTAACCGGCACCAATGGGACCTGGAATGTACTGGTTGATAAAATATTCCGGTTGACCACGGGATTCACATAATCAACACACACGAAGTAATAGAAATGTAATGCATGGGGAATACACATCACTGTTACACTTACAACATACATCACTAAAATATTAATGCAACTTTGCATTAAATAGAATGTACAGCATCCTCACCTGACTGCTCTGAGATAATGATAATACAGTAAACTTCGCAGGTTTGAGGTATATGATTCTTGCCGATTTATTGAGAGTGCTGGTTCATGGGCTTGGTTGGCACTACATCCAGAAGCATCAACTCCCTCTACCCACTGATGCTCAGTTGCAGCAGTGTGTACAATTCACAAGAAATTTATCAAAGATCCTCAGACAGCACCTTCCAAACTCATGACCGCTACCATTGAGAAGGACAAGGGCAGCACATATATGGGAATACCACCATCTATACATTCCCCACCGATCCACTTACCATCCTGACTTGGAAATATATAGCGCCATTCCTTCACTGTCACTGGGTCAAAATCCTGGAATTCAATTCAAAAAGGGATTGTGGGTCAACCCCACAGCAGGTGGACTGCAGCGGTTCAAGAAGGCAGCTCCCCACCACCTTCTCAAGGGTAACGAGGGATGGTTAATTAATGCTGGCCCAGCCAGTAACACCCACATCCCACAAATGAGTAAACCAAAACTAAAACATACGGAACCGGTTAAAACAAAGTTTAGTATACCTTAATGATTAGGAGCTTAAAGTATTAATACAATTCCAGGTTCCAGCAGTTAGGGGCGGTACGGTGGCTCAGTGGTTAGCACTGCTGCCTCACAGTGCCAGAGACCTGGGTTCAATTCCTAGCTCGGCCAACTGTCTGTGTGGAGCTTGCACATTCTCCCCGTGTCTGTGGGTGGGTGGGTCCGTGTGGGTTTCCTCCGGGTGCTCCGGTTTCCTCCCTCAATCCAAAGATGTGCAGCCCAAATGAATTGGTCATGCTAAATTGCCCATAGTGTTTGGTGCATTAGTCAGGGGTAAATATAGGGCAGGGGACTGGGTCTGGCTAGGTTACTCTTCGGAGGATCGGTATGGACTTGTTGGGCTGAAGAGCCTGTTTCCATACTGTAGGGAATCTAATCTAATCTAATCTAATAATCTTCATCGAGATGTCCTTGTTCTCCTGGAAGCCAATGTGCCTGGGACTACACTGAAACAGGGTCTGCTTCAAGTGCTTTGGAACTTGCCTGCCTCAAACCAAATCTTTCCCACTGCCTCTTTCCCCAGTGACCACAGTTGGTGGAGACACTTCCAGCCAGCTCTCCCAGTGCTCAGAAGGTACTCTGCATTTTCAGGGTAAAGCAGAGTATTGTATCTCCCCATAACCAGTGACTGAGAAAACCTGCAAAGAACCAGCAGGAAAATGGCGTCTTGCTCCTCAGGGAGTAACGGGATCACACTCTCAAAGCCCGAGAGGACATGGCCCCCTGCGCCAATGGGATCGTTACTCCCCAGCATCAGATACATTATGGATATGGCCACATCAAAGACATAATAACCATAATTCATGCAACCAAAGTCCAGTAACCCAGAGATGTCCAGTTCCTGCTGCAGCTCAGTTGGGTTGGAGTGGTTAGCTGAGGGGTGAACGGGTTGGACTAGAATGTTGGTGTGACTAAAGTCTCCGTGATTCAAGCCTGGGAAAAAAACAAACATTGCAATGTTTTATCATCCATCACTGACAAGAAGATTTCAATGACAATCTAACATTACAGTCTGTTAATGATTTTGTTACACCGCACCTAATTGTTACGGTATCAGACTTGCTGAGTCACACAGTCACTGTCACCTTCTCTAGGACCTGCCTCACTGTGAGCAATGCCACTGGAGGTCAGCTGTAAACGTATTGGAACTTTAACTCCTGAGATTGCAATAGGACACTGGGTCAGAGGTCACAGAGAACCCATGTTTTAGGGCAATGTAGGGAAGAAGAGGTGAATTTGGACATTTGTAGATTGACCTGGATTCTACTCTGTTTAAATCGGTCAAGATTCCAGGTACATGGAACACCAACAACCGACATCTCAATAGAACCATTAACAGAGTAAAATATTTCAAGAACACTAATTCCACAGGTTTTGTGCCAAAACCTGTTCGCACCCTGTAGTTTCTGGACTAAGAGGGATAACCACTTACTTTGACGCAACTTGCAGAGATTTGGAATGATCTCTTCCTGGAATTGCTGAATAATTTGCTCTATAATTTGGCGATCCCTTCCCTCTCCCACTACATAAAGATACTTGTTCAGCAAGTGAATGTTTGAGAGTTTCCAGAGGAAATCCGGACGCTGCAGACTCTTCCGGAAAGGATGCTGGAATTCCTGCCAATGAGAGAAATCTATTACCTCTCCACCCAATACATCCAGCAAGCTGTCAGATCACAATCCATCCCTGGAATCTCTCAATAACAAAAACCAGGAAAATTTGTGAATGATGTATACCCAACCGATTTGTTTTGTGTATCTCAAATGGAGCACCAAGATGACCAGGATCCATTTCCAGGCTGTTTCCTGGTTTCTCTGTCTGGATTAAAACTCGAAGCTGTGTCTGTTCACATGCTCTTGAAAACACACAGTACTCCCAGCCCCTCCAAAAAGAGAGCTAACTTTTCTGGAACAGCTATTTGATTAGCGCTGCTTTGAGTTGAATCTGCTCTGGTGAGATGTTGACTGGAGCCCGAGATAGCTCAGGGTGAGTGCAGCCTGGGAGGGTGGGTATCATTGAGAGGAAAGGGCAAGATTGGGAGTACATTATGGAGAAACTATAGGAATACTGAGAGGAGTTTCTGGGGATTGGGCAAGAAAGAATGGGATGAGATAAGAATGAGGGAGAAGGGACAGCATGTACTGGGGATTTAACGAACCACGGTTGCTGTAAAGATATGAATTACCATCCTGGTGTTTTATCACATGTATCATTAATGAATGACAATCAGGAACTGGATCACATTGCCAATGTCTCCCAATGGGCCAGAGTCTATTAGTGATCCTTTCTTCCTCTGTCATTCTCTGTATTAGAGGACAGTTTCAAGCAGCTTACATGAAGATCTTATTGTCCTGGTTCAGGATGTAATCACCAATCAGGGCCCTGAACTAGAAGGAAATGGTCCTTGGGTGAAATTTTTGGAAATTTACTGTCTTTTTTATAAAAACATTCCATAAATTTGTTGCAATTTAAACGTCCCCAGATGCAGAATTAGGTAAGTCAGTCTCTCTGTGGACTTGATATTTCAAATAGACGATATCGAATGAAGAAAATCTTTAAAGAACCCTTTCATAATGGATTTTATACTGTTAGGCTAAAAATGTTTCAAAGCAGCTCTGATCTGTTTCAAATGGAGGGAATATTGATCGAAACAACACCAACAGATTGATCTGTGTCACAGCTTCCCTCAGTCTCATTCACAATCCTTTATATAGACAACAGTGAAGGCAAAACACCCCAACTTACTGCAAGCACTTCATTCATTCGTGCAAGGGTTTGACCAGCTTTGTACAAGATCTGAGGCCCTATAGGCATTTCAGACAATGGACGTCCAGGGAGGTAGGTCAGTAACCGGACCATGTGGGCCTTCGATTGGACTCCACAGCCTGTAAGAGATAAGAGCACAGCATTTTTGTTAACTAGTGTTGCGTGTCAGAAATTGAATGAAAGAAACTGATTTCTCATTAATTATATCATTGACAAGGACTTATTTGAAGTGCGTACATTTATGTAAAGGAAAATTTCAAACATTGGGTCTGTGACCTGGCCAACTGGAAGCTGAACCCAGCCATCAATAACTGATACTGACCAATCGTCTCCAACGACATAATCTTGCCATCAATGGTTGGGATTGGTGTGGGTGAAGGAAATCCTTTCTCACTCAAAAATATCATGGCTTGTGTTTGTGCTTCAATTAAATCAGCATCCTCACTGTCACCAGTGTTCATCACCTTGAGGACGTAGCTCTGACTGGGATCTCTGGTCACCTGGTCCTCAGACACCAGGATGTGGAAGTTCTGGTCATCGTAACTAGGCATTGGTTGGACACTGGAGACCTTCAGACCGTACAACCGCTCGACCAACTCGACAGCCTGGGCCTCAGTCAGCGAGGGTTTGATGAGAACAGGTTTCTCTGAGGAAGACATCTGAGAAACATCAAAATAACAAAGCTGAATAAATAAGGGACGGTTTTACCAATGAATGTAACTGATTCTTAACTCAGTCATTCACAGTCGCTGCAACGTCATCACATCACACAGCACAGAAAGAGACCCTTCGGTCCACGCCAACCATGTTCCCAAACTGAACTAGTCCCATCTGCCTGCACTTGGCCCATATCCCTCCAAATGTTTCCCATTCATGAACTTATGCAAATATCTTTCTCTGGTAGGTCATTTTACACATGAACCACTCTCTGTACAAAAACCTTACCCCTCAGGTCATTTTTACATCTTCCTCCACTCACCTTAAATATATGTCCCCAGGTTTTGAACTACCCCACCCATGGGCAAAAGATCCTTGTTGGTCACCTTATCTATGCCCCTCATAATTTTATAAACCTCAATAAAGTTACCCCTCAACCTCCTACACTCCGGTGAAAGTAGTCCCAGTCTTTCCAGTCTATTTTTATATCTCAAACCCTCCATTCCTAGCAACATCCTGATAAATTTTTTCTGAACCCTCTCCAGTTTAATAATATCCTTTCTGTAGCTGGGTGATTAGGCCGACATACAGTACTCCAGAAGAGGCCTCACCAATATCCTGTACAGCCACAACCTGACATCCCAACTCCTGTACTCAAAGGTCTGAGCAATGAAGGCAAGTATGTGAAATACCTTCTGAATCAGCCTGTCTATCTGTGATACAAGTTTCAAAGAATTATGTCATATCCGTTCAGCTGATGGCATCATTCAAAACAGCCCTGCTGACATGGCTTCCTCCTTCCAGTGCCATGGTTTCCCGCCAACTGTGATTGACAGGGCCCCAAACGGATCTGGCCTATCACATGCTTCTGCCCTCACCCTTTCCCATCGCTCTCAACAGCATGATTGGACCCCCCTTATCTCCATCTTTCATCCCACCAGCCTCCGCATTCAATGGATCATTCTCTGCCATTTCAGACAACTCCAGCAAAATGCCACCATCAATCACATGTTCACCTCATCCCCACAATTTCATGCAGTTGTTCCCTCTGGGACACTCTAGTCTGTTCCTTGATCACTGCACCACACACCCCGCCCCTCTCATGGCACCTTCCCATATAACCACAGAAGTTGTGATACCTTCCCCATCACCTCCTCCCTGCTCACCATCCAAAGGCCTAATCTGTCTTTCCAGGCGAGGTACTTCCCCTGTACCTCCTCCAATCTTATGTACTTTATTCGCTGCACCCAACGTAGCCTACTCTACGTTGGAGAAACCAAATACAGGCTGGTTGTCCGCTTTGCAGAACATCTCTGGTCTGTGTGCAAGCATCACCCCAAACTTCCTGTAGCTGATCATTTTAACAAGGTTTTCTGATGACATGTCCACCTGTCTGTCCTTGGCATGCTGCAGTGTCCCAACAAATCTCAGCACAAACTGGAAGAACAACATCTCATCTTCAAATTGGCATTTTACAAACTTCTCGGCTCAATATGGAGTTGAACACCTTCAAATTCTGAACTCACTCCCATTCATTCCTTTCTTTTTGCTTTGCTTGTCACATTCTCTGTATTCTCTCCTCGTCCCCACTCCAATGGGACTCTATTCTTTCCAGTCTGGTAGTTAGACACACCATTGTTCTGCTGTTCTCACATTCTGACCATTTAATCTGAACTATCAATACCCTTTCTCCACCAGCCCTCCAACATCCCCCACCCACTATTGCATAAATGCTGCCCCCTCCAAAATTCACTTCAGTTCTGAGGAGTCATCTAGACTTGAAATATTACCTGCTTTTCCTCTGTGGATGCAGCCTGAGCTGATGTGATCACCAACATTTTTGTTTTCAGTACAATCCCAGCATCTGCTGTCCATGGATCATAGAACATTACAACACAGTACAGGCCCTTCGACCCTCGATGTTATACACCAATCTGAAGCCTATCTATCTCACACTATTCTTTTCTCAGCCATATAGTTTTTTTTTAAGATTAGATTACTTGCAGTATGAAAACAGGCCCTTCGGCCCAACAAGTCCACACTGACCCGCCTAAGTGCAACCCACCCAGACCCATTCCCCTACATTTACCCCTGCACCTAACACTACAGGCAACTTAGCATGGCCAATTCACCTAACCTGCACGTTTTTGGACTGTGGGAGGAAATCGGAGCACCCAGAGGAAACCCACGCAGACACAGGGAGAACGTGCAAACTCCACACAGTCAGTCGCCTGAGGCGGGAATTGAACACGGGTCTCGGGGCACTGTGAGGCAGGAATGCTAACCACTGTGCCACTCTGCCGTCCACAATGACGAGTCTACTACTGTTACGGGCAGCGCGTTCCATGTCCCTATTACTTTCTGAGTAAACAAACTACCTCTGACACCTGTCTTGTATCTATCAGCCCTCAATTTCAAGCCACGTCTTCTTGTGCTAGCCATTACCATCCGAGGAAAAAGGCTCTTACTGTCCACCCTATCTAACCTTCTGATTATCTTATATGTCTCAATTAAGTCACCTCTCAACCTTCTTCTCTCCAATGAAAAGAGCCTCAAGTCCCTCAACCTTGCTTCATAAGACCTTCCCTCCACACCAGACAACATCCTGGTCAACCTCCTCTAACCCTTTCCAAAGCTTCCACATCCTATAACGCAGAGACCAGAACTGTACGCAACACTCCAAGTGTAGCTGCATCAGAGTTTTGTACAGCAGCAGCATGACCTCATCCCTCTAGTAATAAAAGCTAACACACCATATGCCTTCTTAACAACCCTATCAAACTGGGTGGCAACTTTCAAGGATTTATATACATGGACACCAAGATCTCTCTGCTCATTTACACTACCAAGAATTTTACCAATAGCCCAGTACTCTTTATTCCTGTTTGTCCTTCCAAAGTGAATCACCTCACACTGTCCTGCATTAAACTCTATTTGTCATCTCTCAGCTTAGCTCTATAGCTTTTCTATGTCCCTCTGTAACCTGCAACATCCTTTATCCACACCCTCCAGCAACCTTAGCGTCATACACAAACTTACTAACCTATCCTTCTACGCCCACATCCAGGTCATTTATGAAAATGATAAATAGTGGTGGGCCACTAGGAACTGAACTCCTGGTTGAACATTTCTTTCAGGGAGCCAATTTCTGATCCAAACCGCTAAATCACCCTCAATCCCATGCCTCTGTATGCTGTGTCGGGGGAACCTTATCAAACGCCTTACTGAAATCCATATACACAACATCTACCACTTTACCCTCATCCATCTGTTTGGTCCCTTCTCAAAGAACTGAATCAGGTTTGTGAGGCACGATCTACTCTTCACAAAACCTTATTCACAAAATCTCAGTATTCTTCCCCTTGAGTTTGAGTGAACTGTCAGAAAAAGTAAAATTAATTTTAGCAAAAGTTCTATTCTGAAGAAGAGTCATATTGGTCTCGAAATGTTAATTCTTTTTCTGTCTCCATAAATGCTGCTGTACCTGTTGAGTTTCTCCATCATTCTCGATGTTTTACGACAGAGACTATTTGGTACCGCATCACTGAGTCACTTCAACTCCCTTGTCTTGTACTTTGCCTTTTTGGGGATGAGATGTGGCTGATGCAGGCTGGAGAAGGTGATCTTTATCTGTGCCACATATTAGAACATAGAACATAGAATGTAGAAAAATACAGCACAGAACAGGCCCTTTGGCCCACGATGTTGTACCGAGGTTTAATACTAATGTGGAATATAGTAACTTAACCTGCGCACCCCTCACTCACTGCTGTCTATGTGCATGTCCAGCAATCACTTAAATGTCCCCAATGACTCTGCTTCCACCACCACAGCTGGCAACGCATTCCATGCATTCACAACTCTCTGCGTAAAGAACCTACTTCTGATGTCTCCTTTATACTTTCCTCAACACTATGACTCCTCGTACCAGTCAAACCTGTCCTGGGAAAAAGTCTCTGGCTATCGACTCTATCTATTCCACTCATTACCTTGTATACCTCAATCAGGTCACCTCTCTTCCTCCTTCGCTTCAGAGAGAATAGTCTGAGCTTATTCAACCTTTTTTCATACCTGCTCTCCAGTCCAGGCAGCATCCTGGTAAACCTTCTTTGCACCCTCTCCAAAGTCTCTGTGTCTTTCCTATAGTAGGGCAACCAGAACTGGACACAATATTCCAAGTGTGGTCTCACCACGGACTTGTGAAGATGTAGCAAAATCTGTTTTAACATATCATAGAAAAGGATACATCGTTCATGAAAGTTAAAATTCTTATTTGGAGTAAGGGAAATTTTAAGAGTATGGAACTAGAACTTTCAAAAGTTTTTTTTAAGATTACTTACAGTGTGGAAACTGGCCCAAAAAGTCCACACCAAACCCTACGGGCAATTCAGCATGGCCAATTCACCTAACCTGCACATATTTGGATTGCGGGAGGAAACTGGAACAAACCCATGCAGACACAGGGAGAATACGCAAACTCCAAATAGAGAGTTGCCTGAGGTGGGAATTGAACCCTGGTCCCTGGCACTGTGAGGCAGTAGTGCTAACCACTGTGCCACTGTGCCGCCCACAATTTGATTGGAGTAGACTGTTAGCATGTAAAAGGACAACTGACAGGTAGGAGGCCTTCAAACATGTGATAGTGAGAGTTCAGAGGCATTATGGAGTGAAAGTCAAAGCGGGCAAAATTAGGGAAAATTGATGAATAAAGATATTGAAGTTCGAGTTAAGAATAAAAAAAATCATATAATAGACATAAACAACTGGGATCAACTGAATCTCCTAAAAAGTATAAGGAGTGTAAGGGCATTATTAAGAAGGGAATTAGGAAGACAAAGAGGGGATAGTGTTGGCAGATAAGGTTAAAGGTAATCCATAAAGATTCTACAAATACATTAAGAGCAAGACAGCAAGCTCCAGAGAGAGAGTAGGACCCCTGAAAGATCACCGAAGGTTGTCTTTGTATTGAACCTCATGAGATGCGAGAGATGTTAAATTAAGATTTTGCATCAGTTTTTACAGTTGAGAAAGAAATGGAGGCGAGAGAATTCAGGCTGGAGAAAACAGTTCATATTACTGAAGAGGAAGTGCGAGAGATCTTAGAAAACATAAAGGGAGATACATTTCCAGGACCTGATCAAGTGTATCCCGGAGATTGTCGGACGTGAGGGAGGTAATTCTCCAGGAATAATATTTGTAACACAAGTGAAGTACTGGGGGGTGGAGTGTGGGTAAGTTGTTTATGAAAGGCTGTAAGGAGAAGCCTGAAAACTTTCGACCTGGGAATCTGATATCGGTGATGAGTAAGTTGTTAGAGGTGATTCTGAAAGATATGATTTACATATTTGGAGAGGCAAAGATTAATTAAGGATAGTCAACGTGACTAAGTGCAAGGAAAATCAAGACTCGGGCATCATATACCCAAGTGCCCTGGTCAGCCCACTGCCCCTCTCTACAAAGTGCCCTGGTCAGGTAACTGCCCCTCCCTACAAAGTGCCCTGGTCAGCCCACTGCCCCTCCCTACAAAGTGCCCTGGTCAGGCCATTGACCCTCCCTACAAAGTGCCCTAGTCAGGTCACTGCCCCTCCCTACAAACAACCCTGGTCAGGCTAGTGCTCCCCCCACCCCCCACAGATTTTGCTCTTTCCCACATGTGCAAGCATCTCAGATTTTGAAGGTAAACAGTTGGTGGACTGTAGGTTGTCAGCTGGCTTGGAGGCAACTCCCCACCAGGAAGGAGAGCGACAGGAGGAGATCCTGGCAGGATCTCAGGATGTGGGACTTTATTTGTGGGTCACAGATGAGCGGCCATGATTTCTGGCCTCTCCAGCCCTTGAAGTAGTTCTGGTTGTTCAGAGAGGCCACAGTGGGTCCTTCAAGTGAATTAAAAAAGAGATTCAGACACAGAATCATGGAATCCCTACAGTGTGGAAGGAGGCCATTCAACCCACTGAGGTTACACTCCCCTCTGAAGAGCATCCCACACAGAACATCTCCCCCCACCCCCCAACCCTATCCCTGTAACCTCACATTTCCCATGGCTGGCCACCTCGCCTCCACATCCCTGGTCACTACAGGCAATTTTGTGCCAATGTATGCCAACATTTATTGTCCATTTTCAGTTGCCCAATTGCTAATCACTGAGCCACCATGCTACCCATTAGCCCACCCAAAACTGGAGTCAGCAAGGCTGTGTCATCACATTGAGACTCTTCTGCATCATCCTTGCTGTAACACTACACTCCATATCCATTAAGCATCCTGTTGGAGTGGAACTTCTCTGCAGGATGGGTAGGAAACTGTTCAACTTGTGTTGCTCCAAACCCAAAGCAAGACCGCCTCAACCTCTGTCATCGACTGCACTACACAGATGATGCTTGCACTCAAAGGCTGAGCTCCAACCAACATCAACACATTCATGGACACATGAGAGAATGGGCCTTATACTAAATATCCAGAAGATAAAGGCAATCTACCAACCTGACATTCATTGAAGTCAATGGTCCACAATACCTGGCATCACACTGGCACTTAAATATTTCACTACATCTTTGTGTGGCTTGCAAAATATTGGCTGGACAACAGCATCTTGTTAATGTAGAAATAACTTGTGGTACAAGATGCACAGTGTGCTCAATGCTGGTTCCAAATTAATACCAAAAGGAGCTGCCAATATACGTGACCATCCTCTCAGCTCACTGCGTCTGTGTGTGTACGTGCAACCCAAGGTGCACAGACGCGATGCCCCTTCCATCCTATTCTCGCAATGACTGACTCTGCACTGAATTAGTCAAATGGCTCTGTGAGCTGTTTCAATCAGTTCCAGAGGAGTTTTCCCCATACACAATGAAGGATTCCTTTACATTCACTAAGACTATAAGTGGTCTACAGGTGAAACTACCAGTCTCGCTCTGCCACTGAGTAGTAGACACAAGTGGTTTTCTGCTCAAACAGCACGCTACTATCAAGCAAATGATATGTGAGTTTAAGTGGCAATGTGATGCCAGGTATGTAGGTTGTGTGTTGGACTGTGGAGAACAACACATCCAGTTGACCATTTGCAGCAGACAGCTGACCAACTGTGCTCTACCAGCCTGAGCTGCAAGTCTCCAAACAGTATGTCCACCTTTAGATGTGATTCTGTTGGACATCATTGATTAAATGGACTGAACTATGCTGAGAATTACACCAAATATCAATTTAAGATGATCTTTAGTGTTCCCAGTGTGATGTGTGCTGATAGCTCCATATATTAACACATTGGAGTCTGATTTATGTCAGTAACAGGAATTCGTGCATGCATTGTACCTTTTACATTGGTAATGAAAAGGTCATGAAAACTGTCAATTGCTACTGTCTTCCCATAGCAGTACTCTGACCAGAATGCACAGGCCATGTCAGGAACTGAGAACTGATCTTGTTGCACCTTGTTATCAACTCCAGCCCAACCCATGGGCAGTCTGTTCTCATGCTGTATAAATTGGTGTTCCCTGTTATCAAGTTTGTTTCTTGTGTCTGAATGAGAGCAAGCTGACCTTTACCCTTTTAACAATGTTACCTTCTGCACCACCGAGAAATTATTTGTAAAACTGCAAACATTGAGGAGTCTGTGAAGGAGATAAAACACCACTTTCCCCAGTCTGTATCACCCAGACCTACTGCCAAAGAAATCACATCCGGCAAAGTACAAGACAAGTGAACAGTGGGTCAGCAATGTCTTAGAGACTGATTGAAAGGTCATGGGGAAAGGAAGAATAAGAAATGCAGGGAGAAGAGAATAGGAAAGGACAGAATGGGAGAAACGGTTTGAATATTCACTTAAACGGGTTTAATGAAAGCTATTGATTACTGTTCCTGACAACTCACACAGACCCGACCGTTGCGGGAGCCACACATTCAATTTCAAGGGAATCAGACACTTTGAGAGTTAAATACAAAGTTACACACAAAGGTTTCAGTTTATAAACTGGAAATACAGGAACTTGAAGGCGAAGGAGCAGCGCTACGAAAGTTTGTAATTTAAATAAACCTGGTGGACTATAACCTGATGTTGTGTGATTTTTAACTTTGCTGAAAATGTGTTGCTGGAAAAGAGCAGCAGGTCAGGCAGCATCCAAGGAGCAGGAGAATCAACATTTCAGGCATGAGCCCTTCTTGAGGAATGAGGAAAGTGTGCCAAGCAGGCTAAGATAAAAGGTAGGGAGGAGGGGCTGAGGGAGGGGTGTTGAAAATGTGATAGGTGGAAAGAGGTTAAGGTGAGGGTGATAGGCCAGAGTGGAGGTAGGGGCGGTGAGGTCAGGAAAAAGATTGCAGGTTAGGAAGGTGGTGCTGAGTTCAAGGGTTGGGACTGAGACAAGATGGGGGAAGGGGAAATTAGGAAACTGGAGAAGTCTGAGTTCATCCCTTGTGGGTGGAGGGTTCCGAGGCGGAAGATGAGGCACTCTTCTTCCAGCCGTCGTGTTGCTATGGTCTGGTGATGGAGGAGTCCAAGGACCTGCATGTCCTTGGTGGGGTGGGAGGGGGAGTTGAAGTGTTGAGCAATGGGGTGGTTGGGTTTGTTGGTCCGAGTGTCCCAGAGGTGTTCTCTGAAACATTTCGCAAGTAGGCGACCTGTCTCCCCAATATAGAGAAGGCCACATCGGGTGCAGCTGATGCAGTAAATGATGAGTGTTGAGGTGCAGGTGAATTTGTGATGGATATGGAAGGATCCTTGGGGCCTTGGAGGGAAGTGAGGGGGGAGGTGTAGGCGCAAGTTTTGCATTTCTTGCGGTTGCAAGGATAGGTGCTGGGAGTGGAGGTTGGGTTGGTGGGGGGTGTGGACCTGACGAGGGAGTCACAGAGGGAGTGGTCTTTTCGGAACGCTGATAGGGGAGGGGAGGGAAATATATCCTTGGTGGTAGGGTCCTTTTGGAGGTGGCGGAAATGACGACGGATGATACGATATATATGGAGGTTGGTGGGGTGGTAGGTGAGGACCAGTGGGGTTCTGTCCTGGTGGCGATTTGAGGGGCGGGGCTCAAGGGCGGAGGAGCAGGAAGTGGAGGACATGCGGTGGAGGGCATCGTCGATTACATCTTGGGGGGAAACTGCGGTCTTTGAAGAAGGAGGCCATTTGGATTGTACGGTATTGGATCTGGTCCTCCTGGGAGTAGATGCGGCAGAGACGAAGAAATTGGGAATCTGGGATGGCATTTCTACAGGGGGCAGGGTGGGAGGAGGTGTAGTCTAGGTAGCTGTGGGAGTTGGTCGGTTTATAGTAAATGTCAGTGTTTATTCTGTCGCCCTAGATAGAAATGGAGAGATCTAGGAAGGGGAGGGAGGAGTCTGAGACGGTCCAGGTAAATTTGATGTCGGGGTGGAAGGTATTGGTAAAGTGGATGAAATTTCAACCTCCTCGTGGGAGCACGAGGCAGCGCCGATACAGTCATCGATGTAGCGGAGGAAAAGGTGGGGGGTGGTGCCAGTGTAGCTGCGAAGATGGACTGTTCCGCATATCCTATGAAGACGCAGGCATAGCTGGGGCCCATGCGGGTGCCCATGGCTACTCATTTGGCTTGGAGGAAGTGGGAGGATTGGAAAGAGAAGTTGTTCAGAGTGAGGACCAGTTCAGTCAGTCAAAGGAGGGTGTCAGTGGAAGGGTACTGGTTGGTACGGTGGGAAAGGAAGAAGCAAAAGGCTTTGAGACCTTTGTGATAGGGGATGGAAGTGTACAGGGACTGGAAGACCGTGTCGAGGTATGCAGAGATGAGATCGGTGGGGCAGGAGCAGGTTGAGACAATGGGTCGGCCAAGGCAGTCAGGTTTGTGGATTTTGGGCAGGAGGTAGAAACGGGTGGTGCGGGGTTGTGGGACTATGAGGTTGGAGGTAGTGGATGGGAGATCCCCTGAGGTGATGAGGTTATGGATGGTCTGGGAGATGATGGTTTGGTGGTGGGAGGTGGGGTCATGGTCAAGGGGGCAGTAGGAAGAGGTGTCCGCGAGCTGGCGTTTAGCCTCAGCGATGTAAAGGTCGGTGCGCCAAACTACTACCGCACTTCCCTTGTCTGCCGGTTTAATAGTGAGGTTGGGTTGGAACGGAGGGAGTGGAGGACTGCACGTTGTGAGGGTGAGAGGTTGGAGTGGGTGAGAGGGGTGGAGAAGTTGAGGCAGTTAATGTCGCGGCGGCAGTTGGCTATGAAGAGATTGAGGGCAGGTAAGAGGCCAGCACGGGGTGGATGGGGTATGTTGGAGGCGGGAGTAGGGGTTGTCCGAGAGTGGGCGAGAATCCTGGTTGAAGAAGTAGGCGCAGAGATGAAGGTGGCGAATGAAGAATTGTTCGATGTCTCGCCCCGTGTTGAACTCGTTAATCCGAGAGCATAGGGGAATGAAGGTGAGGCCTCTGCCGAGGACTGATCTTTCATCCTCAGAGAGGGGTAGTTCTGGAGGCATGGTGAAAACACGGTAAGGCTGGGAGCTAGGACCTGGTGTGGTGCTGGTGCTGGGAGTGGGGGCATGGTTAGGCGTGGGGGCGGGAATTGGGGTGGGGATGGAGATCTGCGTGGGGGCAAAGTTAGGCGTGCGGACGGAGATTGGCATAGGGGTGGGGTTAGGCGTGGTGACGGAGATCGGCGTGGGGGTGGAGACGCATGCGGCATGGTCATTGTGAATGTGAGTGATGTCTCTAGGGGCAGAAGTGGCTGCGGCGACGGCAACCCAGGGGGTGGTAGTGGCTGTGGCGATGGCAGAAAAGGTATTGTTCCCGATAGCCGTGCAGCCCGCGGACGCTGTGAATCTGTTGGCGATGGTCTTCCTGGCAATCGTGGAGGCGGTTGTCTGGGCGGCGATCGTGGAGGCTGCAAGGTTATATTTCCCTTCTCTCCCCTATCAACGTTCCGAAAAGACCACTCCCCCTGTGACTCCCTTGTCAGGTCCACACCCCCCACCAAGCCAACCTCCACTCCCGGCACCTTCCCCTGCAACCGTAAGAAATGCAAAACTTGCGCCCACACCTCCCCCCTTATTCCCCTCCAAGGCCCCAAGGGAACGTTTTAGAGAACACCTCTGGGATACCTGGACCAACCAACCCAACCATCACGTGGCTCAACACTTCAACTCCCCTCCCACCCCACCAAGGACATGCAGGTCCTTGGACTCCTCCATCACCAGACCATAGCAACACGACGGCTAGAGGAAGAGCGCCTCATCTTCCGCCAAGGAACCCTCCAACCACAAGAGATGAACTCAGATTTCTCCAGTTTCCTCATTTCCCCTCCCCCCACCTTGTCTCAGTCCCAACCCTCGAACTCAGCACCACCTTCCTAACCTGCAGTCTTCTTCCTGACCTCTCTGCCCCCACCCCCCACTCCGGCCTATCACCCTCACCTTAACCTCCTTCCACCTATCGCTCCTGCCCCAAGTCCCTCCTCCCTACCTTTTATCTTAGCCTGCTTGGCACACTTTCTTCATTCCTGAAGAAGGGCTCATGTCCGAAACGTCGACTCTCCTGCTCCTTGGATGCTGCCTGACCTGCTGCGCTTTTCCAGCAACACATTTTCAGCTCTGATCTCCAGCATCTGCAGTCCTCACTTTCTCCTAGATGATTTTTAACTTTGTCCACCACAGTCCAACACTGGCTCCTCCATGTCGTACAGAGTTAGAACTAATTCTAACTTTATATTCAATCACAGGAGATAAACTGAAGTGTTTTGTTTCAACAACCAGTTGTAAAGGTGTGATGGTTAGACCCAGACGGTAATTTCTGTGTGATATTTTCACACAGTCAGCTCCCTGGCCTGTGTTCACAGTACACTGCTCATCACAACACACAACTCTCCTGATCCCTGATAACCTTTTTTTTTAGATTAGACTTACAGTGTGGAAACAGGCCCTTCGGCCCAACAAGTCCACACCGACCCGCCGAAGCGAAACCCACCCATACCCCTACATTTACCCCTTACCTAACACTACGGACAATTTAGCATGACCAATTCACCTGACCCGCACATCTTTAGGACTGTGGGAGGAAACCGGAGCACCCGGAGGAAACCCACGCTGTCACGGGGAGAACGTGCAAACTCCACACAGTCAGTCACCTGAGTCGGGAATTGAACCCAGGTCTCAGGCGCTGTGAGGCAGCAGTGCTTAACCTTTTCTTCGGAACAGCACGACGGCTTAAAATCCCCTCCCACAGTCCGATTGGGATGAAAATCAAATACAGCCGTGTGACTACAAATCCCAGAAAACGTGCTCCTCTGCTTTTAATAACATGAAGGTGTTTTCAGTGATGTCAGATTGCCTCAGGAAAGATTAGGAATGGTGCAGAGTCCGGGGTGCAGCTGCCAGTTAGAGAACAGGATCCCACAGGCAGCGATTAGATATATCTATGCCTGTGATTCAAAGCTCTTGCCCTGATGAAGTTAACTATTTTAGTTACAACATCAACCACATGATTAATTTTTAACACTGACTTACACAACACTTCCTGATGTATAATGCAATGCAAAAATACCAATTTCTGTTCAGGGTCAATTTCTGTCACTTTATCCTGCATTCTCTTTAAGAGTCCAACATTTTTTCCTGTTAGATTTGGACAATCATCTGTTGTCACACCCACCAGCTTGTCCCGTTTCAGTGCCAACGTGTCCAAACATGCATTTACCTCCATGAACAAATCATTACCAGTTGTTGTTCCTTTCATTGACTGCATGGCTGCCAGCTCCTCCGTGATTTTAAAGTCCGTAGTTATTCCGTGTACAAAGATGAGTAGCTGGGCTGTATCACGTACGTCGCAGCTCTCATCCAAAGCCAAGGAGAAAAAGTCAAAGTTGACTGCCCTGTGCTGCAGCTGAAGCTCCAGATTTCTCACGCTGCTCCCAATCCTTCTCGTTATAGTGTGTCGGGAGAGGAGCACATTCTCAAATGCCTCCTTTTCCTCCAGGCATATTAGTTCTGCAGAGTCCAACAAGTGCTCCTTAATAAACTCTCCATCAGAAAACAGATTACCGTTTCCGGCGATTTTGTGGGATATGACATAACTTGTCTTGGCGTGAGCTGACATTTTGAGGGCTAGCCAGCAAGAATCACTTTTAACAGTTCACGCACGCAAATACACACACATGTGCGTCCATACGTAAATAATAAAAGCATCCTTTACAAAACAAAAGCAACACAGTTGTATTGTGTGCATGGTGTAAATACTTTTTCATTTATGTTCTAGTTTAAGATTGACCTCATGTCGGCCGGACAGGAACGAACAAAAGGCCAGATTTGGCCTGTGGGCCGTAAAATGCCCAGGTCTGATCTAGAAGGAAAACAGCAGCAAATATATGAGAACACCACCACCTTCAAATTTCCCTCCAAACCATTCACCATCCTCACTTGGAAATATATCGCCCTTCCTTCACTGTCGCTGGGTCAAAATGCTAGGATTCCCTCCCTAAATGGTGTTGTGGGCCAACCCACAGCAGATGGACTGCAACGGTTCAAGAAAGCAGCTCACAACCACCTTCTCAAACAGGATGGGCAATAAATGCTAACCAGCCAGTCCTGTCCACATTCCACAAAAAGAATAAAAAAATCAGTGGGAAATTGAGAAGCAAATTTGTAAGGAGACCTCAGTCATAGGGTTGAAAAGGTAGGGGATTTTAACTTTCCAAACACAGACTGGGACTGCCAGAGATTTAAGGTCTTGGATGGAAAGGAATTTGTTAAGCAGGTACAAGAAAACTTTCTTATTCACTATGTGGATGTGCCTACTAGAGAAGGAGCAAAACCTGACCTTTTCTTGCGAAATGAGGCAGGGCAAAATAGTTAAGGAAAAGGATAAATCTAACCTAAACTTTAAAGTTCTAAATTGGAGAAATGCCAATTTGGACAATATTAGGCAAGAATTTTCAAAAGTTGATTGGAGGAGCCTATTTGCAGGTGAAGGGACTGCTGAATAGTGTGAGGGTTTTAAAAATGAGATACCGAGAGTCCTGAGACAGTATGTTCCTGTTAATGTGAAGGGCAAGACTGGTAGGTGTAGGAAATGTTGGATGACTCAAAAAATTGAGGTTCTGCTCAAGAAAAACAAGGAAGCATATGTCAGGTATAGACAGTTGGGATTGAGTAAATCCCTTGTGGAGTATAATGGCAGTATTTTACACAAGGGGGAAATCAGGAGGAAAAAAAATGGAACAGCTATGGCCAGAAGGGTTAAGGAGAATCCAATGAGATTCTACAAGTACTTTTAGGACAAAAGAGTAACCAGGGAGAGAACAGGGTCTCTTAAAGATCAACAACGCTGTCTGTGTACGGAATGGGATACTAAACAGAGTTCTTTGTATCAGTTTTTACTGTGGAGCAGGATATGGAAGCTATAGAACCTGGAGAAATAAATAGTGATATCTTGAAAAGTATCCGTATTACAGAGATGGGGGAGGTGGTGGTGTTGGATGTCTTAAAACTAATAAAAGTGGATAAATCTCCATTACTGGATCAGGTGTATCCCAGAACTTTGTTGGAAGCTAGGGGTAGTGATTGCTGGGCCTCTTGCTGAAATATTTGTATCATCGATAATAGACAATAGACAATAGGTGCAGAAGTAGGCCATTCAGCCCTTCGAGCCTGCACCGCCATTCAATATGATCATGGCTGATCATTCCTAATCAGTATCCACTTCCTGCCTTATCTCCATAACCCTTGATTTCACTATCTTTGAGAGCTCTATCCAACTCTTTCTTAAATGAATCCAGAGACTGGGCCCTCTGGGGCAGAACATTCCACACAGCTACCACTTTCTGGGTGAAGAAGTTTCTCCTCATCTCGGTCCTAAATGGTCTACCCCATATTTTTAAGCTGTGTCCTCTGGTTCGGCACTCACCCATCAGCGGAAACATGTTTCCTGCTGCCAGAGTGTCCAATCCTTTCATAATCTTATATGTCTCAATCAGATCCCCTCTCAGTCTTCTAAACTCAAGGGTATAAAGCCCAGTCGCTTCAGTCTTTCAGCGTAAGGTAATCCCTCCATTCCAGGAATTGACCTCATGAACCTACGCTGCACTCCCTCAAGAGCCAGAATGTCTTTCCTCAAATTTGGAGACCAGAACTGCACACAGTATTCCAGGTGTGGTCTCACCAGGGCCCTGTACAGCTGCAGAAGCACCTCTTTGCTTCTATACTCAATCCCTCTTGTTATGAAGGCCAGCATGCTATTAGCCTTCTTCACTACCTGCTGTACCTGCATGCTTGCCTTCATTGACTGGTGTACAAGAACACCCAGATGTCTCTGTACTGCCCCTTTACCTAAGTTAAATCCCTTGAGGTAGTAATCTGCCTTCCTGTTCTTGCCACCAAAGTGGATAACCATACATTTATCCAATTAAACTGCATCTGCCATGCATCTGCCCACTCACCTAACTTGTCCAGGTCACCCTGTAATCTCCTAACATCCTCATCACATTTCACCCTGCCACCCAGCTTTGTATCATCAGCAAATTTGCTAATGTTATTACTAATACCATCTTCTGTATCATTAACATATATTGTAAAAAGCAGCGGTTCCAGCACGGATCCCTGCGAAACACCACTAGTCACTGCCTGCCATTCTGAAATGGAGCCGTTTATCACTACCCTTTGTTTCCTATCAGCCAACCAATTTTCAATCCAATCTAGCACTTTGCTCCCAATGCCATGCGCCCTAAGTTTACTCACTAACCTCCTATGTGGAACTTTATCAAAAGCTTTCTGAAAGTCCAGGTACACTACATCTACTGGATCTCCCTCATCCATCTTCAGAGTGACATCCTCAAAAAATTCAAGAAGATTAGTCAAGCACGATTTCCCCTTCATAAATCCATGCTGACTCTGTCCTATCCTGTTGCTACTATCCAGATGTGCCATAATCTCATCCTTTATAATAGAGTAAAAAATGAGGTCTGCAGATGCTGGAGATCACAGCTGCAAATGTGTTGCTGGTCAAAGCACAGCAGGCCAGGCAGCATCTCAGGAATAGAGAATTTGACGTTTCGAGCATAAGCCCTTCATCAGGAATAAGAGAGAGAGAGAGAGTGCAAATGTGTTGCTGGTCAAAGCACAGCAGGCCAGGCAGCATCTCAGGAATAGAGAATTTATAATAGACTCCAGCATCTTTCCCACCACTGAGGTCAGACTAACTGGTCTACAATTTCCTGCTTTCTCTCTCCCACCTTTCTTAAAAAGTGGTATAATATTAGCCACTCTCCAATCCTCAGGAACCAATCCCAAATCTATCGAATTCTGGAAAATAATCACCAACGCATCCACGGTTTCCCGAGCCACCTCCTTCAGTACCCTGGGATGTAGACCATCAGGCCCCGGAGACTTATCAACCTTCAGACCTAACAGTCTCTCCAACACCAAATCCTGGCAAATACAGATTCCCTTAAGTTCAGGTCCTTCAGTCACTGTTACCTCAGGGAGATTGCTTGTGTCTTCCCCAGTGAACACAGATCTGAAGTATCCATTTAATTAGTGATGTGCTGGACAACTGGAGGTTAGATAATGTGGTACCATTAAGGTGGTAAGGAAAAGGCAGGGAAATATAGACCAGTGAGCCTGATGTCAGTGATGGGTAAGTTGTTGGAGGGGATCATGAGGGACAGGATTTCCATGTACTTGGAAAGGCAAGCACTGATTAGGGATTGTCCACCTGGCTTTGTGTGTGGGAAATTGTGTTTCACTGACTTGGCTTAATTTTTTGAAGAAGTGATAAAGAAGATTCATGAGAGCAGAGGAGTGGATGTTGTCTATATGGACTTCATTAAGGTGTTCAACAAGGGGAACTGGTTAGCAAGGTAGTGGAAAGCGAAAAAGGTTACCTCAGAGTACAACAGGATCTTGATCAGATGGGTCAAACGATGGAGGAATGGCAGATGAATTTTAATTTAGACAAACATGATGTGTTGCATTTTGGAAAGGCAAATCAGGCCAGGACTTATACACTTAATGGTAAGGTCCTGGGAAGTGTTGCCGAACAAAGGGATCTTGGAGTGGAGACCTTGCAGTTCCTTAGAAAATGGAGTCACAGGTAGATAGGGTAGTGAAGAAGTCATTGGCTTCATTGGTCAATGCATTGCGTATCGGAGTTGGGATGTCATGTCGTGGCTATACAGGACATTAGTTAGGCTGCTTTGGAGTACTGCATTCAATTCTGGTCTCCCTACTACAGAAAATATGTTGTTAAACTTGAAAGGCTTTAGAAAAGATATACAAGGATGTTGCCAGAGTTGGAGGGCTTGAGCAATAGGGAGAGGCTGAATAGGCTGGGGCTGTTTCCCTGGTGCATTGGAGGCTGAGATGTAACCTTATCAAGATTTATAAAATTTTGAGGGGCATAGATAGGATGAATAGCCAAGATCTTTTCCTCAGGGTAGGGGAATCCAAAACTACAGGGCATAGGTTTAGGGTGAGAGGGCAAGGTTTAAAAGGGACCACTTTTTCACATATAGGGTGGTGCAGGTATGGAATGAGCTGCCTAAGGAGATGATGGAGGCTGCTATAATTACAATATTTAAAAGGCATCTGGATGGGTGTATGAATAGGAAGGTTTTAGAGAGATATGGGCCAAATACTGGCAATGGGACTAGATTAATTTAGGATATCTGGTCGGCATGGATGAGTTGGTTCAAAGAATCTACATCAGTGCTGTCTATCTCTATGAATCTACGTATTGACCATGATTTGGTTAGTGGCTTGTAAAGAGTAAATAAACAACAGGTCTGTGTGACCAAGGCTTGTGAGACGTTTATAGTTACTTGGCTTCCAATCATGAGTGAAAGGTCCCTGAGGGTTTGAAGGAGAGAGACCCAGTGTCGACCAGCACCTTAAGCTGAACCAGAAAACAAGAGCCATAGTATGCCCATGAAGTCACTGGCCTGCTTTAATAAATAGTATTTATAATGTAGTA
The DNA here is from genome assembly GCF_020745735.1 of Hemiscyllium ocellatum. Taxonomy (NCBI): domain Eukaryota; kingdom Metazoa; phylum Chordata; class Chondrichthyes; order Orectolobiformes; family Hemiscylliidae; genus Hemiscyllium; species Hemiscyllium ocellatum. The sequence goes on from NC_083442.1 coordinate 11,147,228, forward strand.
GTATTTCCTGAGTTACTGCACAGACTGTCACCTGTTGTCTATTGAATGATACAATTTTTTTTCTTTATTCTGTAACAGGATGAGGGTGTCGCTGGTTAGGCAGCATTTATTGCCCATCCCTAATTGTCCAGAGGGCAGTTGAGAGTCAGCCACATTGCTGTGGGTCTGGAGTCACATGTAGGCCAGACCGGGTAAGGATGGCAGATGTCTTTCCCTAAAGGATATGGGGTTTTCCCTGCAATTGGCAATGGATTTACAGTAATCATTCGATTCTTAATTCCAGATATTTATCGAATTCAAGTTCCACCATCTGACGTGGATTAACAGTCCAGTGATAATGCCACTAGGCCATTGTCTCTCCATTGGGGTTTGAGTTTGAATTATATAAGACATAACCCTTTAACAATCAATTCAAGATTATTAGTCAAACGTGTGGCAAACTTGCACTTGCTAGAAGCCACACATATTCACACACAGTTAGCTGTCTTCTGCAGGTAGAAGGAACACATCCAGGTATTACATCTTCTCAAATTAAACAAAAGCAGGGCTACAATAGTACCCTGGAGCAATCTCCATCACAATGCCTCAAACAATCACTGTTGTCTTTCAAACCATTCACTACTCATTCCTCATTTCGCATAAATGATTATTCTCTTTCAGATTTGACATTGCAATTCTGTCCTCTTCAGTTCACAATGAGAAACTTCAACAGATTGATTTCTTTTTGCAGCATTTCCCAAGCGTCTTATCATTCTTTCTTTGTAAAATTCATCTCCCACTCCCACCAAGATTCAGGATCTCACACGAACCAATTACTGTCTGATGAACAACTTACCTTCCATCCAAGGTGATCTCTGTCTTTATAAGACAGGTAATAATGCTCAAGAAAAGTTCACGTATTTGTCCAAAAAAGCAATGATGACCATGCGCTCACTTTACTCTCAGCTGAAATTGCAGAGTGGACTCTCTCATTTTGACTGCATTAAGTTAGTATTTACAAGGTGTCAGAGTGCAGTTCCTGTGTTAATGATTAATAAGTTTAGGGAAACTGAGAAGAGTTTAAAACCTCTTCTTATTGCTCATTTTATGCTTAAGGATTCAAGACCGGTTATGAATGCCATACCTGAGTTGTTTTTGCTGATTTCTTGGATGTATTAATCGTGCTTAGGAGAAGTGGTAGTTCTGTTGAAACAAGGATCCAGAGACTCCAAATTGCACACTTATAGGCCTATACCTCCATGGTCTAACTAGTCCATGCAAACCAGACATCATAGAAACATAGAAAATAGCACCTGGGAGTAGGCCATTCAGCCCTTTGAGACTGCGCCACCATTCAATACAATCATGGCTGATTATGCAATCTCAGTATCCCATCCCCATTCCCACTCTCCCCATATCCCTCAATCACTTTAGCTGTAAGGGCCACATCCAACTCCCTCTTGAATCTTTCTAATGAACTGGCCCCAACAGATTCCTGTGGGAGAGAATTCCACAGGTTCACAACTCTCTGAGTGAAGAAATTCTTCCTCATCTCAGTCCTGAATGGCTCACCCATTAATCTTAAGACTGTGACCTCTAGCTCTGAACTTCCCCAATGTCAGGAACATTCTTTTCACATCTAACCTGTCCAGTCCCATCAGGGCTTTATCTGTTTCTCTGAGATCCCTCCCTTAGTGGGCGGCACGGTGGCACAGTGGTTAGCACTGCTGCCTCACAGCGCCTGAGACCCGGGTTCAATTCCCGACTCAGGCGACTGACTGTGTGGAGTTTGCACGTTCTCCCCGTGTCTGCGTGGGTTTCCTCCGGGTGCTCCGGTTTCCTCCCACAGTCCAAAGATGTACGGGTCAGGTGAATTGGCCAAGCTAAATTGCCCGTAGTGTTAGGTAAGGGGTAAATGTAGGGGTATGGGTGGGTTGCGCTTTGGCGGGTCGGTGTGGACTTGTTGGGCCGAAGGGCCTGTTTCCACACTGTAAGTAATCTAATCTAATACTTCTAAATTCCATTAAAGGCAAGCCTAGTCGATCCTGTCTCTCCTCATATGTCAAAGTTGATAAAGTGTGGCGCTGGGAAAAGCACAGCAGGTCAGGCAGTATCTGAGGAGCAAGAGAGAGGACATTTTGGGCAGGACCCTTCTTCAGGACTGGGAGATAAATAGGAGGAGGGAGGTGGGGCTAGGAGAAAGATAGTGGGATGGCGATAGGTGGGCAAAGGTAGGAGGTGATGGTGATAGTTCGGTGGGAATTATGGAATGGATAGATGGGAGGAAGATGCTGCCTGACCTGCTGTGCTATTTCCAGCACCATGCTTTATCAATTCTAACTCTCCAGTATCTGCAATCTTCACTTTCTCCTAATTTCCTCATACGTCAGGCCTGTCATCCCAGAAATCAGGCTGGTGAACCTTCTCTGGGCTCCCTTAATAGCAAGGATGTCCTTCTTCAGACTAGGATCCCAAAACTGCACACAATATTCAAGGTGTGGTCTTACCAAGGCCCTGCCTAACTGCAGAAAGACATCCTTACTCTGATACTCAAATGCTCTTGCTCTGAAGACCAGCATGCCATTAGCTTTCCTCACCATCTGCTCAGGTCTCATTGTACCTCATCTCTTCCTAAGCTGCATCTATTCAGATAACAATGTGCCTTCCTGATCTTGCATACAAAGTAGATAACCTCACATTTATCCACATTATATTGTCTTTGCCAAGTATTTACCTACTCAGTCAGCCTCAGAGACACTCTGCAGCCTCTTAGCATCCTCCTCAGCACACACTGCCACCCAGCTCACTGTCATCTGCCAATTTGGAGACATTGCATTCAATTCCTTCATCCAAATCGTTCATATATATTGTGAACAGCTGGGATCCCAGCACTGAACCCTGTGGGAGCTCACTTACCACAGCCTGCCACCCTGAAAAGGACCCATTTATTCCAACTCTCTGCTTTCTTTCTGCCAACCAGCTCTTTATTCATATCAATACATTATCTCTAATACCATGAACTTAGAAATAAAAGGTACAAAGATTCACAGGTTCATAAGACACAGAAAGGGCTCTTCAGCCTATTGAGTCTGCATCGACATAACTACCATTAAAGCTGACCTAATCCCAATTTCCTGCACTTATTCCATATCCTTGAATGTTATGATATTTGACGTAGTCATCCATTTATTTTTTAAAGTTTATAAGGTTAAGATGAAGAGTCTGGGAAGAAAGTGGGAAAAAGGTAGCTCAGTGGTTGCTGCTGCTGTCTCACAGCCCCAGTGACCTGGGTTCGATTCCAGCCTGGGGTGACTGTCTGCATGGAGTTTGCATGTTCTGCCTGTGTCTGCATGGGTTTCCTCTGGGTGCTCCAGTTTCATCCCACAATCCAAAGACGTGCAGGTTAGGTGAATTGGTCATGCTAAATTGCCCATAGTGTTCAGGGATGTGTAGGTTAGATGCATTAGTCAGAGGTAAATGTAGAGTAGTACGGTAGGAGAATGGATCTGGGTGTGTTACTCTTAGGTGGGTCAGTGTGAGCTTGTTAGGCCAAATGGCCTGTTTTCACACTGTAGGGATTCTCTGATCTTCTCTGATTCGATGGAGGCATTGAGTTAGATTATCAACTATGATCATATTGAATGATGGATCGTCTCAATGGGTTAAATGGCCTACTCTTGTACCTATTTCCTATGTTACTATCATCAGATATTAAATAGATACAGACTTATCCAATGGACTGCAGCTCATCACCACTTTCTAAAGGGCCATTAAAGCACAGAAACAAGCCATTCAGCCCAACAAGCTCCTGCTGGCATTTATACTCCACTCAAGCCTCTTTTAATCTCTCCTCATCTAAATTCATCACGAGGATCCTTCTCCCTAATGTGTTCATCCAGGTCCCTCTTAAATATCATGGATTTCATTGCCAGCATCCTTGCACATCAACACAGAACAATCTGAATGACCATCTCCCAGGGTAATGTTGATCTCAGTGAGGTGGATAGAGGCCAATGTGTGCTCAGTCCTGAATATACAACGTGCCCAGTTGGCAGAAATGGTCAGGAACAGGAGAGAGGGCCTCAAAGAGTAAGTTGCCCAGATGGAAAGGTACAGAGTGTTCCCAGAGCTGCAGAGGCAGACATGAGGATCGATCAAGTCTAGCTCACCACTTCTGCTAGATCAGGTGCAGCTGTGGTAGAGGCAGGCCGTGGAGCCAGAACTGTAACAGAACATCCAGCAACTCAGGGACAGGCCAGTGCCATAACCAGCATTGGCACCAGGAGCTGCAGAAAGCTGCAAATGCTGGAGTCTACCTGAGGGCATCATGGGGTCAGTCTCTCACCAGCTTCTCCACAATAACATGCAGCCCAAGCATTGGAAAGCAATCCTGTAATGCTGCAATTGTGTATCAGCTAAAGGTAAACCGGGGTCCATTCAGTTATCGGAGCTTCCTCATGCTTCAAATAAATCTAAATATTAGTATCGTATGTGTAAGAGAGGGCTTTGGTTTTTTGGATAGATGTTTTGTGTGTTTACTTGCTATGCAAATATGCAGAGCTGTGCTTTTGTGTCACTGTATATATACAAAGGGTTTTCTTTTTATGATTGAAAGATATACAACATAGAATAGAAAAACACAGCACAGTACAGGCCCTATGGCCCTTGATGTTGTGCCAACCTTTTATCCTCCTCTAAGATCAAACCAACCTACACAACCTACATTTTACTATCACCCATGTGCCTATCCGGTGAGTCTCTTAAATGTCCATAATGCATCTGACTCTCCTACCACTGCTGGCAGTGTATTCCATGCACCCACCACTCTGTGTAAAGTACCTTCCTCCCTTCACCTGCTAATTATGCCCCTGTGTGATAGCCATTTTTGCCCTGGGAAAATGTCTCTGGCTCTCCATTCTATCTATGCCCATCATTATCTTTTAGACGTCTATCAAGTCACCTTTCATCCTTCTTCACTCCAATGAGAAAAACCCTTGCTCCCTCAATCTTTCTTCATAAAACATGTCCTCCAGTCCAGGCAGCATCCAGGTAAATCTCCTCTGCACCCTGTCTAAAGCTTCCACATTCTTTCTATAATGAGGCAATCAGAACTAAACACAATATTTCAAGTGTGGTCTAACCAGGGCTTTATACAGCTGCAGCATAACCTCACAGCTCTTAAACTCAATCCCCTGCTAATGAAAACCAACACAGCATACACGCCTTAACAACACTATCAACCTGGGTGGCATCTCTCAGGCATCTATGGACATGGACCCCAAGATCCCTCTGTTCCTCAACATTGCCAACAGTCCTGCCTTTAACTCTGTAATCTGCATTCAAATTCTACCTTCCAAAATGAATCACTTCACACTTTTCCAGGTTGAACTCCATCTGCCAGTTCTCAGTCCAGCTCTGCATCCTGTCAATGTCCCGTTGCAACCTACAACAGCCCTCCACACTATTCCCAATTTCACTAACCTTTGCATCATCAACAAACTTATGAACCCACCTTTCCACTTGCTCATCCAAGTCATTTATAAAAATCACAAAGAGCAGAGGTCCCAGAACAGATCGCTGCAGAACACCATTGGTCACTGAGTTCCAGGCTGAATACTTTCCATCTACTACCACCCTCTGTCTTCTGTGGGCCAGCCAATGCTGTATCCAGACAAGCAGATTTCCCTGATATCCCTTGCCTCCTTACTTTCTGAATGAGCCTACCATGGGGAACATGGACAGCACGGTTGCTCAGTGGTTAGCACTGCTGCCTCACAGCACCAGGGTCCCAGGTTCGATTCCAGCCTCGTGCAACTGTCTGTGTGGAGTTTGCATATTCCTCCAGGTGTTCGTTTCCTCCCACAGTCCAAGATGTGCAGGTCAGGTGAATTGGCCATGCTAAATTGCCCATAGTGTTAGGTGCATTAGTCAGGGATAATTATGGGGAACGGGTCTGGGTAGGTTACTCTTTGGAGGGTGGGTGTGGACTGGTTGGGCTGAAGGGCCTGTTTCCATACTGTAGGGAATCTAAACAAATGCCTTACTGAAATGCATATCCACTGTTTTACCTTCATCAATGTATTTTGTCACATCCGCATAGAATTCATTAAGGCTTGTGAGGCATGACCTGCCCCTCACAAAGCAATGCTGACTATCTCTAACCAAACTGTACTTTTCCAAATAATCATTAATCCTGTCTGTCAGAATCCTCTCCAATAATTTTCCCAACACTGACAAAAGATTGACTGATTTGCAATCCACAGGGTTATCCTTTTTTCCTTTCTTGAACAAGAGAATAACATTTGCCATCGACCAATCATGTGGTACTACTCCAATGGACAGTGAGGACGCAAAGATCATCACCAGAGGTGCCGCAGTCTCTTCCCTTGCTTTCCATAGTAACCTTGGGTATACCCTATCTGGCCCAGAGTATTTATCTATCCTCATAGAACACAGAATGTAGAGCATTACAGCGCAGTACATGGCCTTCAACTTTCAATGTTGCATCAACCTATGAAAATACTCTGATGTTCATCTAACCTACACCGTTCCATTATTATCCATATGTATGTCCAATGCCTATTTAAATGCCATTCACATCGAGGAGTCTACTACTGTTGCAGACAGTATGTTCCATACCCCTACTACCCCTGATATCTGTCCTAAATCTATCACCCCTCAATTTAAAGCTATGTCCCCTCATGTTAACTTTCACCATCCAAGGATAAAGGTTCTCACTGTCCACCCTATTTAACCCTCTGAATATTTTATACATCTCGATTAAGTCACCTCTCAACCTTCTTCTCGTCAATGAAAATAGCCTCAGTTCCCTCAATCATTCCTCGGAAGACCTTCCTTCCATACCAAGCAACATCCGAGTAAATCTCCTCTGAACCCTTTCCAAAACTTTGAAATCCTGCCTATAATACAATGTCCAGAACTGAACGCAATGCTCCAGGTGTGGCCTTACCACTGTCTTGTAAAGCTGAAGCATGACCTCGTGGCTCTGAAACTCAATCCCCCTACCAATAAATGCCAACACAACCATATGCCTTCTTAACAATCCTATCAACATTGTGGCAACTTTCAGGGATTTATGCATGTGGACACCGAGATCTCTCTGTTCATCTACACTACCAAGAATTTTACCAGGACTCTGCATTCCTGTTACTTCTTCCGGAGTGAACTACCTCACACTTTCCCGCATTACACTCGATTTGCCATTTCTCAGCCCAGCTCTGCATCTTATCTATGTCCCTCTGTAACCCACAATATTCTTCAGCACTATCCACACCTCTGCCTACCTTAGGGTCATCCGCACATTTACCAATCCATCCTTCTACGCCCACATCCAGATCATTTATAAAAATGACAATCAGCAGTGGCCCAAAAACAGATCCTTGCGGCACACCAGGATGAATATTTCCTATCAACTACCACCCTCTGTCTTTCAGCTGGTCAATTTCTAATACAAACCACCAAATCATCTTCAATCCCAAAACCCCTTATTTTATGCAATAACTTACCATGCCGAACCTTATCAAACACCTTACTGAAGTCGATATGCACAACATCAACTGCTTTACCTTCATCTACCTGTTTTGTCACCTTCTCGAACTCAATAAGGTTAGTGAGGCATGACCTATGCTTCACAAAACTGTGTTGACTGACCCTAATCAAATTATTTCTTTCTAGATGATTATAAATCCTATCTCTTGTAACCTTTTCCAACACGAAGTAAGGCTCACTGGCCTATAATTACCCGGGCTGTCCTGACTCCCCTTCTTTAACGAGGGAACACCATTTTCTACCTTCTAGTCTTCTGGCATTACTCCTGTCGACAGTGACAACATAAAGATTGAAGCCAAAGACACTGCAATCTCCTCCCTGGCTTCCCAGAGAATCAGAGGATAAATGCTATCTGCCCCTGGGGTCTTATCTATTTTCAAGTCTTGCAAAATTTGCTAAAATCTCCTCTTTGTCAACCTCAACCCCATCTAATCTGTATCTCCGAATTCTCACTAACATTGTCCTTTTCCAATGTGAATACTGACAAAAAGTATTCATTACGCGCTTCCCCTATGTCCTCAGATTCCACACACACCTTTCCACTACTAACTTTGATTGGCCCTAATCTTACTCTCGACATTCCTTTATTCCTGATATACCAATAGAAGGCCTTAGGGTTTTCCTTGATCTTATCTACCAAAAAAATTCCCATGTCCCCACCTGGCTCTTCTTAGCTCTCTCTTTAGATCTTTTCTGGCTAACTTGTAACTCTCAATCACCCTAACTGAACCTTCACGCCTCATCCTCACATAAGCCTTCTTCTTCCTTTTGACAAGAGCTTCAACTTCTTTAGTAAACCATGGCTCCCTCTCTTGACAGGTACCTCCCTGCCTGATAGGTATATACTTATCAAGGACATGCAACAGCTGTTCCTTGAATAAGCTCCACATTTCAAGAGTGTCCATCCCCTGCAGTTTCCTTCCCATCCTATGCATCCTAAATCTTGCCTAATCACATCATAATTGCCTTTCCCCCAATTATACATCTTTCCCTGCAGTATATACCTATCCCTGCCCATTGGTATTGTAAACATAACCGAATTATAGTCACTATCACCAAAGTGCTCGCCTACCTCCAAATCTAACACCAATACCAAATCCAATATGGCATCACCCCTTGTTATCCTGTCTACATGCTGTGTCAGAAAACCCTCCTGCACACATTGAACAAAAACTGACTACTTGAACTATAGTATTCTCAGTCAATATTGGGGAAGTTAAAGACCCCATAACAACTACTCTGTTACTCTCGCTCCTACCAAGAATCATCTTTGCTATCCTTTCCTCTCTGGGACTATACAGAGACCTATAAAAAAACTTCCAACAGGGTGATCTCTCCTTTCCTGTTTCTAACCTCAGCCCAACTACCTCAGTGGATGAGTCCTCAAACACTGTCTCAACTGCTGTAACATGATTTTCATGATTTTCAAACTTTCCAGAACATTCTCCTTCTTTACATCAACATGCTCGAGCGTATCAACCTGTTTCAGAAACATCAAGGTCCCTCTCAGTAGTGAATACTGAAGCAAAGTATTCATTAATGACCTCCCCTATCTCCTCTGATTCCAGGCACAAGGCCCCTCAACTATCCCTGATCGGCCCTACCCTAACTCTGGCCATCCTCTTGTTCCTCATGTAACTGCAGAACGCCTTGGGGTTTTCCTTAATCCTACACGCCAAGGCTATTTCATGCCCCTTTCTAGCACTTCCAAGTCCATTCTTCAGTTCCTTCCTGGCTACCTTATAACCCTCTAGGGCCCTGTCTGATCCTTGCCTCCTCAACCTTAAGCAAACTTCCTTCCTTCCTCTTGACTAGATGTTTCGCATCTCTTTTCATCCAAGGTTCCTTCACCCTACCATCCCTTCCTTGCCTCAGTAGGACAAACCTATCCAGCATTCACAGCAAGTGCTCCCTAAACAACCTCTACATTTCTGTAATGCATTTCCCTGAGAATATCTCTTCCCAATTTTTGCTCCACAGTTTCTTCTTGATAACAATGTAATTCCCCCTCCCCCATTTAAATGCTTCCCCATGCCGTCTGCTTCTATCCCTCTCCATGACCATAGTAAATGTCAGGGAGTTGTGATCACTACCACAATTATCATTACCAAGCACCAAATCCAATATGGTCTCCCTCTAGTCAGTCTAATTCCATATTGAGTCAAGAATTCTTCTCTAACACACCTGACAAAATCTGCTCCAACCAAACTATTTGAACAAAGGAGGTTCCAATCAATATTAATGAAGTTAAAGTCACTCAAACAACAACCCTGTTACTTCTGCACCTTTCCAAAACCTGCCCCCCAATCTGCTCCTGTGTCTCTGTTGCTGGTGGGGGCTGGTGGTGGTGGTGAGGGGGGGGTGTTGGGGTTTTGGTAGAAAACACCCAAGAAAATGACTGCTCCTTTCCTGTTTCTGACTTCCACCCATACTGACTCTGTAGACAAACCTTCCTCTACCACCTCCCTTTCTGTAGCTGGGATACTATCCCTGATTAGCAATGCCACTCCCCCACCTCTTTTACCTCCCTCTCTATTCCTTCTGAAACATCTAAACCCTGGACCATCCAACAACTATTCCTGCCCCTGTAATATCAGAGTCTCCATAATGACCACAACACCATAGATCCAAGTACTGATCCATGTTCTAAGTTCATCACCCTCATTCCCAATACTTCTTGCATTAAAATAGACACACTTCAACCCATCACACTGACTGCAAAAATGCTCTATCAACTGTCTATCCTTCTTCACAGACTCTCTGCACACTGTATTTGCCTGTTCACCAGCTACCCCATCCTCTGAGCTGTAACTCTGGGTCCCACCCCACTGCTAATCTCTTTTAAACCCACCCAAAGAGCTCGTACAATCCTCTCCCCAGGGTATCAATGCTCCTCCACTTCAGATGAAACCCCGTCCTTCTTGTAGAGGTCCAACCTTCCCAGAAGGTATCCCAATGATTCATGTATCTGAAGCTCTCCCTCTTACACCAGCTCTGCAGCCATGTGTTCAACTGCACTCGCTCTCTGTTCCTAGCCTCACTAGCCCATGGCAGCAGTACCAATCCTGAGATTACTGCTATGTTCGTCCTGCCTTTTAGCTTCCAACCTAACCCCCTATATTCACTTTTCAGGTCCTCCTCCCTTTACCTACCTACGTCATTGGTATAGATGTATTTCTCAGCTTGTAGCTGCTCATCCTCCCCCTTAAGAATCTTGTATACTCAATTCGAGATATCCCTGACGCTGGCATCCAGGGGCAATGTACCATACAGGAGTCTTGTTCACAACCACAGAATCTCCTGTCTGTTTCTCTATCACTATCATTCTCCTACTCCCCCCCCCCCCCCCCCCGTTCCCTTCTGAGCCACAGAGCCAGTATCAGTGCCACAGACCTGACCGTTACGGTTTTCCCTGGTAGGTTTCGAGTCCTTAGAAAAGAACAAAACTCGCAGAAGCGAAGGCTTACCAGCCAATTTGTATGCAGCTCTGTAGGACTTGAGTGACGAGGGCCTGCTGGAGGTGTATGACAGCATGCTCCTGGCAAGTGCTGTGAGTGGATCCATGAGGAAAGGTATCATCACCCTTATCTACAAACAGAAGGGGGAGTGGGAGGATATGAGAAATTGGCAGCTAATATCACTGCCTCAAAATCCTGTTCAAGTTATTGCCAGCCCAATTAGATCTGCTCTGGGATTGGTGAATCACCCCCATCAATCCTGTACTGTACTGAGCAGGACAATCTCTGATTGCCTCGAACTCCTCACAGGTATGATCCCCAATGTGCAGGACAGGGGCATGGTAACCTGCCTCATCAGCCTGGAGCCAGAGAAGGCCTTTGACAGGATATCGCACACCTACATATAGGACATGCTCTTCAAAATGGGCTTTGGGGATGGAATATGCAATTGGATCCATCTGCTCTACACCAACATCACTAGCACAGTCTCAATCAATAGGTGGGAATCAAAAGCTGCCCGATCAGACCTGGAGTCAGGCAGGACTGCCATTCTCTACTGCTTTGTTTGTGTCATGCATCGTGAGTCCATCAGGAAGGATATGAGCCTGAGAGGGGCAGCTATACCAGGCCTGTTTGTGGATGACATCGCTGTTCTCTGCTCAGATCCGCTCGATGCACAGACTCATGAGTATCTGCGACCAGTTCAAACTGGTCTCAGGAACCAAGATAAATCAAGGCAAGAGCAAGGCCATGTTCTTCGAGAACTGGATCAATCATTCCTTCATTCCCTTCAGTGTCAGGACAGATGACCTGGAGGTGCTAGGAATGTGGTTCAGAGGGGCTGGGGGGTACACAGAATCGGTTGTGTAGTTCCTGTGCAGACTGCCAAAGTCATTTGGCAGAATGCCACATCACCAAAATTTTCCAACAAGCACCAAGACACCGTTTGGCTGGTGGTGAGATCCTTTATGTCTGCCCAGACGGCCTGCGCCACCATATGCTGCCCTTGAAGTGACTGTGGCGGTTTGAGTTTCTCACACACCTCCTGTTGGAATATGCCTTTGCAAAGTGGGTCTGGAGGAAGATGCAGTGTTTTTTGTCGAGGTTCGTCCCAAGCAGCTCCGTGATGCAGGACTCTGTGCTGTACAGTGAGAGATGCTCTTGGGTCTGCCTGAAACTTTGTTGGTTTTCCAGAACAAGAAGTTGACTCCGACTGCATGTTGCAGACCGGCACATTCCAAGGTCGAGGGCTATGTGCTGTGGGATGCGTTAAAGCAATGGGACAAGACTGCTGTCTGAGATCTTCCTGCTGAAGATAAATTGGGGTTTGTTCAGTTATCGGACCCTCGTACCACCTCAAAGATATGTTAGTATTGGTATTGTTTAAGAGATGACTGTTTTTTTTAGGATCGTCAAGGTTCAACATTTTGTTTGTTTGCTTGTTATGCAACTGTGCAGAACTGCTCTTGTGTCAATGTATATATACGCAATGATTTTTATGAATAATGTATATTTTGAAATTTAATAAAACGTGGGCAGCTGCCACTAAGTGAGGAAAGACTGCTGTTTGAGGACTTTCCGAAGGTAAAGGGGGACGCATTCAATCATCGAACCCTTCTTGTGCCCCAAGTATATGTAAATATTAGTATTGTATGTGTAAGAGAAGGCGTTAATTTTTTGGATAGAGTCAAAATCTAACGTTTTGTTTGTTTATTTGATAAGCAACTGTACAGAACCGAACTATTTTTGAGTTAATGTATACGTAGACAAAGAAATTTTTTTATGAATAAAGCATATTTTTGAAAATAACGTTCAGGAAGTGGACTTCACAGTCAGCATGGATATGAAAGGTATCATGGAAGATAATCCTTGGTGATAAGCAGGATAAAGAGCATCCAACCACTGGGTACTGAGACATTGCTCACTTGCATTCTGGGAGTGAACACACAAGTTAAGAGTGTGGTGCTCGAAAAGCACAGCAGGTCAGGCAGCATCTGAGGAGCAAGAGAATTGAAGTTTCAGGCTTAAGGCCTTCATCAGGAATGTGGAAATAGCGGAGTATGGTGCGATGTATCTGGAGGCTGGTGGGGTGGGAGGTGAGGACCAGGGGTATTCTGTCTTTGTTGAGTTGGCAGAGGTGGGGTTCAAAGGCCAAGGTGCGAGAAGTGGAGGAGATATCATCGATCACATGGAAGGGGAAATTGTGGTCTTTGCTGAAGGAGCCCATATGGGATTTTCTATGGTGGAATTGGTCATCCTGGGAACAGATGCAGTGAAGATGGCACCCAAGGCACAATGTGGAAAGACCATGGTCTGAGGTCTTTCAGCTGAAGTTATGTGGGGGCCTGTTCAGTTTTCGGACTCTCCTAGTGTGTCCAATATATATGTAAATATTAGTTTTATGATAGAGGTCTTGGGTTTGTTTTTGGGATAGTCAAAGTTCAATGTTTTGTTTGTTTGCAACTCTGCAGAACTGAATGGCACTTTTGTCAATGTATATGTACATAATTTTTTTAATGAACAAAGTGTAAAGTATATTTTTGAAATAAAACAATTCCTGGGAGTGGACTTGCATTGAGCCTTTTGCTGCCTCCATCAGGAAGGATGTCAGCCTGAGAGGGATGACCCCACCAAGCAGCAGAGGGCAGCAGGTCAAAGCCTCCCTGTCCATGGATGACATTGTGGTTTTCTGCTCTGATCAACGTACAGACAAACGAGCATCTGCGGCCAGTTCAAACCGGTCTCGCAAGCCAAGATAAATCAAGACAACAGCGAGGCCATGTTCTTTGGGAATTGCGTCAACCAATCCTTTGTCGCCTTCGCCGTCAGGACAGATTACCTGAAGGTACTGGGGAATATGGTTGGGAGGGGCCACAATCTTGGGAGGAGCCGCATCACCAACGTGAAGCAGAAACTGGTCCTTTGGCAGCATTCCTCCCTCTGCATTGTGGGTAAAAGCCTGGTCATCGGGTGTTAAGCTGTTATATATAGCACAGGTCAGGCCCATCCCCCAAAACTATGCACTTTCAATCACCCGAGCCATCTTCCATTTCATCTGGAAGCCTAGGATAGACAAGGTCAGCAGAGACTCTGGATAAGGGGGGGGGAACAACGTACCCAATATAGCTCTCATCCTGACGGTTTCTTTGTATGCAACTGCATCAAGCCTAGTGTAGACCCTCAGTACACAATCACCAAGTATCACTATGTACTGAGATTCTATTTATCCCCAGTGTTGAGAAGGATGGGACGGGCCTCGCCGCTATGTAACACTCAATATTTGGACTATTCCTTACCACCTGTCTCTCGTAGAGACATTTGCAAAGAAAACACCTTTGACCACAATCCATCAGGAAGTGCTCAGCACATGGCGTTCTCGAGACCCTGAGGGAAAGGAGAGGGTGGATGCTGTTGCATGGTTCCCTGAGCAAACTGGCAGTAATCCACAACACCAGAACTTTCTAACAAGCACCGAGACATTGCTTGACTGGTAGGGAGATCCTTTATGGAGGCCTGGTCAGTCTGCGCCACTGTGTGCTACTCTCAAAGTGGTTGAGGGGCGGATGTAGAGACTATCATATATCTCATGCTAGAATGTGCCTTTTCAAAGGAAGTCTGGAGGAAGACGCAGTGGTCTTTGTCAAAGTTCACCCCGAGCAGCTCTGTGATACAGGACTCTGTGCTCTCTGGTCTGTTGCCTGGGACACACACTGAGACAAACATGCACTGTGCCTGGAAAACCATCAACTCCATGAAAGACGCTCTTTGGTCTGCTGGAGTCTTGTTGGTCTTCCAGAACAAGGAGTTGACCCCGACTGACTGCTGCAGACTGGCACAGTGCAAAAGGTCAAGAACACACTAAAACTTGGGACAGCTGCTGCCAAGGCGCAGTGGAGAAAGACCATTGGCTGGGGTCTTCCTGCTGAAGGTAAATGGGAGGCCATTCAGTTATCGGACTTTCCTCGTGCCTCAAATATTTGTAAATATTAGCATTGTATGTATAAGAGAAGTCTTGGGTTTTTTTGGGATAGAAATAAAGCTCAAGGTTTTGTGTGTTTGCTTGACATGCAACTGTGCAGAACTGAACTGCACAATGTATATGAACAAAGATTTGTGTAATTAAAGAACATTACTGAAATAAAAAAAATTAGGAGTGAGCTTCACAGTTACCACAGGTGTGAAGAATACCGTGGAAGAACCTGATGTTGAGGAACGATCAGCCCCAAACACTGCCTTGCTATAGTGTATCCATCCCCCCTTCCTCGTCTAAACAATAAAAAGGGAGAGGCAGAGTTCAGAGGTGAAGAAACCGAACATTGTGAGAGGAAGGTTGGCAGCGAGAGTTTCCGTGGGTAAAGGAGCATGAGCCCAACCAGCTTCTGGAAACTGTTGTTGGTGAACGGCAGGTATGCTTTGAGAAATTGCAGTCAGAGCAGAGAACATCAGAAGCAAAAGAAAAGCATCTGACATTGTATGGATTAATTAAGTCAAAGAGGTAAGCCATGACATGGTAGGACATCTGCTCCTCTTGCTCGATGTGGGAAGCTGGGCACATTTCCAGTGCCCGCTATCTGTATGTGTGCGAGAAGTGTCTCCAGCTGCAGATCCTGGAAGCCGGAGTTTCGGAGTTGGAGCGTCGTCTGGGGATACTGTGGAAAATTCACGAGGCGGAGAGTATCGTGGAGAATATGGATTCAGACTCCACAGGCAGGAAGAGAATGGCTGAGTATCAGGCAGAGTAGGACGGCTAAACAGGCAGTGCAGGAATCTCCTGTGGCTACTCCCCAGTAAAACAGATACACCATTTTGGATATTGTTGAGGGGAATGGCCTCTTCGGGCATAACAGCAACAGCCAAATTCATGGCACCATGGTTGGCTCTGCAGCATAGGGAAGGAGAAATAGACATAGAAATGATATAGTTATAGGGAATTCAACTGTAAGGGGAATAGATAGGCATTCTGCTGTTGCAAACATGAGTCCAGGATAGTCTGTTGCTTCTCTGGTGCCATGTGTTGGAGTGGTTGCAGGACATTCTGGAGGGGGGCAAATACTCAGTGGTCGTGGTACATGTTAGTCCTAATGACACAGGTAAGAAAGCGGGATGAGGTACTAAAAACAGAATATAGAGAACTAAGAAGAAAGCTGAAATGTAGGACCTCAAAAGGTAGTTATCTCAGGATTACCACCAGTGTCACAAGCTAGTCAGAGTAGAAACAACAAGATAGATAGGGATTAACACGTGGCTGAAAAGATGGTGTGAGGGCATTGGGACCAGTTCTGGGGCAGTGGGTCCTGTACAAACTGGACATGTTACACCTGAGCAGGACCAGGACTGATGTCCCTGGTGTGGGGTGCTTGGTAGAGTGGTTGGGGAGGGTTTAAACTATGTGGCAGGGGGATGTGAACCAGAGCAGGGCAGTAGATGCAGAAATTAAGAGAGAGCTAGAAACTACAGCAAACTGGATTAATAACAGGCAAGGAAATACTGTTGAAAAGAGCAGGGGAGGTGGTCTGAAATGCATGTGTTTCAATGCAAGAAGTATAATAGGCAAGGTAGATGAGCTTAGAGCTTTGGTTAATACTTGGGACTATGACATTATTGTGATTATGGAAACTTGTCTGTAAAGGGGGACAGGACTGGCAGCTGAATGTCCCAGGGTTTAGATGTTTCAGTTGTAACAGAAGGGGATGTAAAAGGGGTGGGAGAGTTGCATTACTGGTCAAGGAGCATATCACAGCTGTGCTGAGGGCAGATACATCAGGGGACTCATGCAGTGAGGCAGTATGGGTAGAAATAGGAATAGGAAAGGTGAAACCACAATGCTGGCGTATACTACAGGCCACCCAACAACCAGCAGGAGATGAAGGAGAGAACATATTGACAGATTTTTAGAAAGGTATACAATCAGCAAGATTGCTGTGGTGGGTGATTTTAACTTCCTCTATGTTGTCTGGGACCCACATTGTGGTAGAGGCTTGGATGGAGCAGAATTTCTAAGGACCATTCAGGAAGGGTTTCTTGACACAGTATGTAATCAGTCCAACCAGGGAAGGGGTTATACAGGACCTGGTTTTGGGTAGTGTGCCTAGCCAGGTGAGTGAAATTTCAGTGAGGGAGCATTTTGGGAGTAGTGACTATAATGCCGTGATTTTTAAGTACTGATGGATAGGGATAACAGCAGTCCTCAGGTGAAAGTGTTAAACTGGGGGAAGGTGAACTACAATTTAAGCAGAAACTGGAGAGTGCGGATTGGAGGCGGTTGTTTGAGAGTAAATTCACATCAGATGTGGGAGTAGTTCAAGAGCAGCATGTTTCAGCGAGAATGTAGGATAAGTATGGCAGGTTACGCCAACCTTGGGTGACCAGGAATGCCAGTCAAAATGAAAAAGGAAGCATATGTAAGGCCTTGGAGGATGGGAACTGACAAAGCCCTTGGAGTATACAAGGAAAGTAGGAAAGAACTGATACAAGGAATTAGGAGGGCTAAAAGGGGTCACGGAAAGTCATTAGCAAACAAGATTAAGGAGAATCCCAAGGCTTTAATATCTCTATAAAAATCAAGAGGGTAGTCGGCAAAGGGTTGGTCCACTCAAGAACAAAGCGGTATGTGTGGAACCAGAAGATGGAGTTAAGGTCCTAAACAAATACTTTGTATTTGTATTCACCAAAGAGAAGGAATCGGTGGAGGAAGATCTCAGGGAAGGATGTGTTGAATTGCTAAGCCAAGTTGCTTTTAAAAAGGATGAGGTGTTGTGCTTCTTAAAAAGTATTAAGATAGCTAAGTGGCTGGGTCCTGATGGGATCTATTCCAGAATACTGAGGAAGGCAAGAGAACAAAATGGTGGAGCATGAACTGACATTTTTATATCCTTTTTGGCCACAGGTGAAATCCCAGAAAACTGGAGAACAGCCAATGTTGTCCCACTGTTCAAAAAGGATTAGAGAGAAATATCCTGGAAATTACAGGCCTGTGAGAATCATGTCAGTGGTTGAGAAATTATTGGAAAAGATTCTCAGGGATAAGATCTATAAGCATTTAGAGGCAAATGGACCAATTAGTGATAGACAATATGGTTTTGAGAGGGGAAGGCTAGCTTTCTATGTTAGTGGACAAGTATCTCCAAGGCCCATTGTGTTACAGCTTTGTGCATTTAAATAAGCTTGTTCTTTTATTATTCTTTCCAAATGAATGATTTCACATTTTTCCACATTATAATCTATTTGCAAACTTCTTGCCCACTTATTCAACAAATTAATATCCCTGTAATATCCCCCTCGATGCGTCTTTCCACCTATTTTGTCGTCTGCGAAATTTGGCTGTAGTACATTGACTGCCTTCCTCCAAGTCATTAATATACATTGTAAACAGTTACAGTCCCAGCAGTGATCTCTGTGGAACCCCATCATTTACTGGTCACCAAACTGAAAAATAAACCCTTTATAGACACTCGCTGTTTCCTGCCCATTCGCCATTTCAGAGTGGGGTCAGACAGAGTGACCCTGGGGGTGAACAGCAGGGTAAATACCTGCGGAGTGGGGTCAGACAGAGACCTTGGGGGCGAATAGGAGGATAAATACCCGCGGAGTGGGGTCTGACAGTGAACATGGAGCTAAATATAGGGGTGGAGCTCTGGATAGGACTTAACAATTGAAATAGTGACCAAGGCTTAGCTGCAGAGTAACTGGGTTTGCCGACTGTGTGAGTTGTGTCTGGAGAGAGTGATAAAGTACTTAGCTTTTGGAGTTGTAGTGTGCTTGCAATAGAGAGCAGGAGACCTAAGTTTGTTGATGAGTGGGTAAGGTTGTATAATTAGTTCCTGGATCATCATAGTTGATCAGGTTGATCTAGTTAATATGGTGGGAGAATCCCCATGGAATGATCTTTCTACAATATGTGGGAAATCAGGTACATTTCCAGTGTCCACGGTGACAACAAATGCAAAATGTGTGTTCAGCTGAAGCTCCCGCTTTGTCGCATGGTACACCTAGAGCTGCAGATGGACTCACTATAGAGCACCCATAGGGCTGAGAACATGGTGGATAGCACAGTTAGTGAGCTGGTCACATCACCATTAAGAGCTACACAGACAGAAAACCTAGGTGGCCACCAAGAAAATGAGTAAGCACAGGCAGGCAGAGCAGGAGTCCCCTGTGCCCATTCCCCTCTCAAACAGATATACCCGCTGTTTTGGATCATGTTGATGAAATAACTCCACACTGCCATATATCTCAACACCAAATCGGATGGGAAGTCTTTGACACTGATCCAGCTCCCTCCAAGCAAGCACTCAAGCATAGGAGGATGTCTGACAATGTTGTTTTATTTTTTTTCCTTAAAAGAAACACCCGAGTGGCCAGTGACAAGCAGTGCCCTTCACATCAAAGGGCAATGCTGTCTGATCAAACAGTGAAGGGGAGGGCAGGGACTAAACCAAAATAGAGTTGGAGGAGGAAATAATACACTCCATTCCCTGCGGCGCCCGCCTCTCCCTGAACAACTCCTGGATGTTGGTGGACACCGCGTGCTCCTTCTCCAAGGACACCCAAGCTCTAACGTAACCGCGGAAGAGGGGCAGGCAGTCAGCCCTAACGGCCCCCTCCACGGCCCGCTGCCTGGACCTGTTTATGGCCAGTTTGGCCAGGCCCAGGAGCAGACCCATGAGGAGGTCTTCAGACCAGCCCTCCCTCCTCCGTACCAGGTGACTATCCTGTTTTTTTTTAAAGGGGACACTCTTGTTCTTTTTTTTATTTTTCTTCTTTTTTTCCCCAGCACCCATGGTGTGTGTGTGTAGTTGTGAGACACAGTGAGAGACGCAAAGTGCACAAATCTTTATTCAATATCCACCACCAGGAAAAGTAGGAAAACACCCGAGTGGCCTGTGACAAGCAGTGCCCTTCACGTCAAAGGGCAATGCTGTGTGAACAAACAGTGAAGGGGAGGGCAGGGACTAAATCAAAATAGAGTTGGAGGGGGAAATGATGCACTCCACTCCCTGCGAGCAGACCCATGAGGAGGTCTTCAGACCAGCCCTCCCTCCTCCGTACCAGGTGACTATCCTGTTTTTATCTGTCAGTCAGTGGTCCCTGAGTGGATCTAGATTCACAGCCCCAATTAGAGAATTCATATTCTATGAGGTCCACCTGGCTGATCACATTACAATCCCTCTCAGGGGAAAGCAGCAACCAGATCAGTGGCATCATGACTGGCACCATTGTACAGCCGGGCGGATTGAAGTTCAGGTAATCAGTAAAAGTAGGAGACTCTACAGTCAGGGGCACAGAGAGGCATATCTG
This sequence comes from Hemiscyllium ocellatum, assembly GCF_020745735.1. Classification (NCBI taxonomy): domain Eukaryota; kingdom Metazoa; phylum Chordata; class Chondrichthyes; order Orectolobiformes; family Hemiscylliidae; genus Hemiscyllium; species Hemiscyllium ocellatum. Next base: position 11,167,531 of record NC_083442.1, read on the forward strand.
TGGCCACAAGACTCCAGGATGATGTGTTGCCTCCACGGTGCCAGGGTCAATGATATCTCTGAGTGGGCACAAGATTTTCTGAAAGGAGAGTGTGAGCAGCGTGAAGTCCTGGCCCGTCTTTGTACGAATGACATAAGCAGATAGAGAGGTGAGGTCCAACAAAGGCAGTTCAAGGGTTATGTGGGAAATTGAAAACAGAGAATGTTGAGGGTTGTAATCTCTGGATCACTTCCTGTGCCACATGCCAGTAAGGAGAGCAACAGGAAGATAGTAGAGTTAAATATGTAGCTTCAGATATGTGGATCTTTTGGGATTTATTCTGGGGCAGGTGGGACCTGTACAAGAGGCTGGTTCACCTAAACTGGAGGGGCACTAATATCCGGCAGGAGGATTTAAATTCGTGTGGTGGGGCCAGGGTGCAGAGTTCTGTGTGCAGTGGATGGAACCAGAGCAGGAGGTGAGCAAATAAAATGAACGAGGAGGAGTCAGAAACTAAGGTCAGTTAGACTGAGATGAAGAGCAGATGGAGACGTTATAGATCACGATAGAAGCTAGCAGCCTGAGGTACATTTGTCTTAATGCGAGGAAATGACAGGTAAGGCAGTTGAACTGAGACCTTGGATTAGGAGATATAACTGTGATTCTGTAGCTACTACAGAGACTTGATTGAGAGAGGGACAAAACTGGCAGCTTAATGTCCTGGGATTTAGATATTTCAAGTGAGATAAAGAGGGATGTAAAAGAAGGGGAGTTGTGTTACTCATTAGGGAGGCTATCAGAGATGTACTGATGGACAACATCTTATAGAGTTTACCCACTGAGATGATATGAGTAGAGCACAGGAAGGTGCAATTACTTTGATGGAATTGAACTACAGGCCTCCCAACAGGCAGCAGATAGAGGAACAGATATGTGAACAGATTCTGGTAAAATGTGAAAACAACAGGGTCATTATGGTAGTGACATTAATCTCCCCAATATTGACTTAGATTTGCTTAATGCCAGAGGCTTGGATGGAGGGGAATTTGTTAGGTGTTTTCCGGATGGTTTTTTTGAAAGAATACGTAAATAATCCAACTAAGGAACTGGCCGTAGTGGACCTAGTATTAGGAAACGTGCCCTGCCAGGTTATTGAAGTTTCAGTGGGGGACCATTTCAGAAAAAGTAACAATTATTCTGTCCATTTTAAGTTACCCATGGATAAGGATAAGAGTAGGCCTGGGGTGAAAGCACTAAACTGGGGTAAAGGCTAACTACCGCAACATTAGGCAGGGACCAGGGAATGTAGATTGGGGGCAGGTGTTTGAATCTCTGTGCACACTGAAGTTTCTGTTAAAAGTGATAGCCAGGAGGGAGCTGAAGAAAGGGATTAGGAGAGCTAAGAGAGGGCATGGAAAATCTTTGGCGGGTAGGATCAAGGATAACCCCAAGGCCTTTTATGCGTATGTAAGAAACATGAGAATGACGAGAACGAGGGTAGGTCCGATCAAGGACAGTAGTGGGAGACTGTGTATTGAGTCAGAAGAGATAGGAGAGGTCTTGAATGAGTACTTTTCTCCCGTACTTACAAATGAGAGGGACCGTATTGATGAAGAGGAGAGTATGAAACAGATTGGTAAGCTAGAGGAGATACTTGTTAGGAAGGAAGATGTATTGGGCATTTTGAGAAATTTGAGGATAGACAAGTCACCCGGGCCTGACGGGATATATCCTAGGATTATGTGGGAAGCAAGAGAGGAAATTGCAGAGCCATTGGCAATGATCTTTTCGTCTTCACTGTCAACGGGGGTGGTACCAGGGGACTGGAGAGTGGTGAATGTTGTGCCCCTGTTCAAAAAAGGGAATCGAGATAACCCCGGGAATTACAGGCCAGTTAGTCTTACTTCGGTGGTAGGCAAAGTAATGGAAAGGGTACTGAGGGATAGGATTTATGAGTATCTGGAAAGACACTGCTTGATTAGGGACAGCCAGCACGGATTTGTGAGGGGTAGGTCTTGTCTTACGAATCTTATTGAATTCTTTGAGGAGGTGACCAAGCATGTGGATGAGGGTAGAGCAGTGGATGTAGTGTACATGGATTTTAGTAAGGCATTTGATAAGGTTCCCCATGGTAGGGTTATGCGGAAAGTTAGGAGGCATGGGATAGTGGGAAATTTGGCCAGTTGGATAGAGGACTGGCTAACCAGTCGAAGTCAGAGAGTGGTGGTAGATGGTAAATATTCAGCCTGGAGCCCAGTTACAAGTGGAGTTCCGCAGGGATCAGTTCTGGGTCCTCTGCTGTTTGTAATTTTATTAATGACTTGGATGAGGGAGTCGAAGGGTGGGTCAGTAAATTTGCAGACGATACGAAGATAGGTGGAGTTGTGGATAGTGAGGAGGGCTGTTGTCAGCTGCAAAGGAACTTAGATATGATGCAGAGCTCGGCTGAGGAGTGGCAGATGGAATTCAACCCTGTCAAGTGTGAGGTTGTCCATTTTGGAAGGACAAATAAGAATGCGAAATACAGGGTTAACGGGAGAGTTCTTAGTAAGGTGGAGGAGCAGAGGGATCTTGGGATCTATGTTCATAGAACTTTGAAAGTTGCCACTCAGGTGGATAGAGCTTGTAAGAAGGCCGATGGTGTATTAGCGTTCATTAACAGAGGGATTGAATTCAAGAGTTGTGAGGTGATGTTGCAGCTTTATAGGACCTTGTAAGGCCACATTTGGAGTACTGTGGGCAGTTCTGGTCGCCTCACTTTAGGAAAGATGTGGAAGCTTTGGAGAGGGTGCAGAGGAGACTTGCCAGGATGTTGCCTGGAATGGAGAATAGGTCATACAAGAATAGTAAAAAATGAGGTCTGCAGATGCTGGAGATCACAGCTGAAAATGTGTTGCTGGTCAAAGCACAGCAGGCCAGGCAGCCTCTCAGGAATAGGGAATTCGACGTTTCGAGCATAAGCCCTTCATCAGGAATGAGAGAGAGTAGCCAAGCAGGCTAAGATAAAAGGTAGGGAGGAGGGACTTGGGGGAGGGGCGATGGAGGTGGAATAGGTGGAAGGAGGTCAAGGTGAGGGTGATAGGCCAAGGTGGGGTGGAGCAGTAGGTTAAAATCTTCAAGTAAAAAATGAGGTCTGCAGATGCTGGAGATCACAGCTGAAAATGTGTTGCTGGTCAAAGCACAGCAGGCCAGGCAGCATCTCAGGAATAGGGAATTCGACGTTTCGAGCATAAGCCCTTCATCAGGAATGAGAGAGAGTGGCCAAGCAGGCTAAGATAAAAGGTAGGGAGGAGGGACTTGGGGGAGAGGTGATGGAGGTGGGATAGGTGGAAGGAGGTCAAGGTGAGGGTGATAGGCCGGGGTGGGGTGGCGCAGTAGGTTAAAATCTTCGAGTAAAAAATGAGGTCTGCAGATGCTGGAGATCACAGCTGAAAATGTGTTGCTGGTCAAAGCACAGCAGGCCAGGCAGCATCTCAGGAATAGGGAATTCGACGTTTCGAGCATAAGCCCTTCATCAGGAATGAGAGAGAGTGGCCAAGCAGGCTAACATAAAAGGTAGGCCTTTTCTCATTGGAACGGCGAAGGATGAGGGGTGACTTGATAGAGGTTTACAAGATGATCGGGGGAATAGATAGAGTAGACAGTCAGAGACTTTTCCCCGTGTACAAGTGTTACAAGGAGACATAAATTTAAGGTGAAGGTTGGAAGGTATAGGGGGGATGTCAGGGGTAGGTTCTTTACTTAGAGAGTGGTGGGAGCATGGAATGCGCTGCCTGTGGGAGTGGCAGAGTCAGAATCATTGGTGACCTTTAAGCGGCAATTGGATAGGTACATGGATGGGTGCTTAAGCTAGGACAAATGTTCGGCACAACATCGTGGGCTGAAGGGCCCGTTCTGTGCTGTATTGTTCTATGTTCAGTGATGGAATAAGCAGATGTCTCATATTTTCTAGAGCAAGGGATACTCAGTAAGCCAGAGCACATTCTTAACTATTCAGTACATAGTCCAGCAATAGAATAAGATTTATTCTTCAATTCCATGGGAAACTTGGTATGTTCCAGAGATGGTGGCTTCACCACTTGTATATCTTGACAATACAATTGTTACACCATTAACATAGAGAGCAAGTTGCTACAACACTTACACAATAATGGTGTTGATGAAAGAGTGTGAATTGTAACAACTCATCAAAAGCACTTTAACAACGCCTACAGATGGTGTTTGGTAATGGTTGATTATTTCAGCAAAAGATGTCACAATGGCTGTGAATGACTGAGTTTAGAATCAATAACGTTCATTGGCGAATCACAGGCCCTTATTTAATCAGCTTTGTTATTTTGATGTTTGTCAGATGTCTTCCTCAGAGAAACCTGCTCTCATCAAAGCCTCACTGACTGAGGCCCAGGCTGTTGAGTTGGTCGAGCTGTTGTACGGTCTGAAGGTCTCTGGTGATCATAGTCAGAACTACGTTCCCAAAGTGATGAACACTGGTGACAGTGAAGATGCTGATTTGATCTGATTGGAGCACATACATGAGCCATTATGTTTTTGAGCGAGAAAGGATTTCCTTCATCTATGATTTGGAGATGCCGGTGTTGGACTGGGGTGTACAAAGTTAAAAATCACACAGCACCAGGTTATAGTCCAACAGGTCTTTTTGGAAGTACTAGCTTTCGGAGTGCTGCTCCTTTGTAAGGTAGTTGTGGAGCAGGATCATAAGACACAAAGACTTAACCACAATCTAGGTTTGTTCAATATATCGCTTCAGTTGCATGACACTGTGATCTGTTATAAACTCTGTGTCTTATGATCCTGCTCCACAGTTACTTGATGAAGCAGCAGTGCACCAAAAGTTAATGCTTCCAAATAAACCTGTTGGACTATAACCTGGTGTTATGTGATTTTTAACTTCCTTTACCTACACCAATCCCAACCATTGATGACAAGGCTGTGTTTGGATACTATTGGTCAGTATTAGTTCTTGATGGCTGGTATGAGGTGATGGACTTTGGTCACAAAATATTTGAAAGAAAATATATAATGGGGTACAATTCTAAAAGGGGTATAGGAGCAGAATGATCTGGGTTCATAGTGTGCAGATCTTTGAGTGATAAGGACATATGGGAATTGCCATCAATAAAAACATACAGTGTCCTCACTTTATTAATCGGGGCGTGCAGTACAAGAGCAAGGAAGTGATGTTGTACAAGACATTTGCGACACCTCAGCTGGAGTATTCCACACTGCTGTGGGAGCCATATTACAGCAAAGATGTGAATGCATTGGAGAGAGTGCAAAAGTGATTCACAAGAATGATTCCAGGAATGAGAAACATTAGTTATGAGGATAGGTTGAAGAAGTTGGCTCTGTTCTCCTTGAAGCATAGAATTTTTCAAAATCATGTGTGTTGGATAGAGAAGATAGGGAGAAGCTGTTCCAACTCATAAAAGAAACAGAAGGGCATACATTTGAAGTGATATGCTCACAAGGCAATGGTGACATGAGAAAAATCTTTTTCATATAGTAGTTGGTTAGGGTGGAGAGGCACTCCCTAGAAATGTGATGGAGGCAGGTTTTATTGAGGCATTCCAGAAGGCATTGGATAATAAATCGATGTTCAGAGGTTTGTGGTTAAAAACAGGAGATTGGCACTTCTCTCTAGAACTGATGCAAGCCTGATGGGCTGTATGGCTTCCTTCTGCATGATAACAATTCTGTGATGCTGTGACATTTGAAATTCACTTTCCTTATACCCATGTAAATGCTGCAGCTGATTAGAATTCAGAATCGATTAATATAATTCAACGGCACAGTGGCTCAGTGGTGAGCACTGCTATCTCATAGCAGTGTGCAGCCTCAGACAACAGTCTGTGTGCAGTTTGCTCATTGTCCCCATGTCTACATGGGTTTCCTCCGGGTGCTCCAGTTTCCTCCCACAAACCAAAGATGTGCAGGTTAGGGGAATTGGTCATGCTAAATTGCCCATGGTGTTCAGGGATGTGTCAGTTAGGTGATTTAGTGAGGGAAAGTGTAAAGTAATAGGATAGGGGAATGGGTGGGTTACTTTTTGGAGGTTCAGTGTGGGGTTTTTGGGCCTGTTTCCACACTGTAGCGATTCTGTGATTCTAACTTCAAAATAACAGCCAACTTAGCAAGGACCCTGCTCTCATCTCTTACAGATGTGGGGAAGAATCTAAGACCCACATGATCTGGTTACTGACCTACCTCCCTGGAATTCCATTGTCTGAAATGCCTATAGATCCTCTGATCAAAGCTGGTCAAACACTTGCTTGAATATACCAGGCACTTGCAGTCAGTCAAATTCAGCGATACAAGACCATTGCACAGGACACCATCAATACAAACTAGCTCCTTGATGCTTGAACTTTAGTAATAGGTAAAGATGGCAAACCTGATTTGGCTTTACGGCAAAAGCAATGAGCACTTGCACAGGGTGACAGGATCCAGTACAATACTAAAGGACGGCTGATGGAGGTGCCATCGCGAGATGTAGCCTTTTCTCTGTATATTCATTAGTGGTTAATGTTTAGTATTCAATTGTTATTATTATCCCTTGGTGTTTAATGCATCCTGTTAAATGTTTTATTGTTAATAATGAAATAAGTAATGATGCTGCAATAAATGGTTCATCAAATGACATTACTGTCCTCGGACAACCTACCAGAATGACTCATTGCTCCTTGTCCGAAATACTGGCAAATCTTCCTGCTTGGTGAATTGTAACTATTTGCCCTTCTAGGTGTGATACTCCATTTCAGACCTTTATAACACTATTGGCTCGCTGTTGGATGTTTCAAAACGTTGATGAGTGACATAAAGACTTGGAAAACACACACCCATGAGTGTTCCATATCAGGCACTTGCACGAAGTCGGTGTGTTTTGTCTCCACCGTTGTCTTTATAAGGGTTTGTGGGTGAGACTGAGGGAATCTGTGACACATATTAATCTGTTTGTGTACTTTAGATCAATACTCCCTCTATTTGGAACACATCAGAGCTTCTTTGAAACATCTTTAGCCTAACAGCACAAAATCCATTATGAAGGGGTTCTTTAAAATCATTCCTCATTCAATGTGGACTGTTAGGACAGGGTTATGCAAAATATCAAACCAGCACAGAGTCTGAATCACCCGTTTCTGGATCTGGGAAAGTTTTGGCTGTGACAAATTTATGCAGTGTTCTTTAAAAAAAGATTGAAAATTCCAAGATACCCTGCTCCAGTTCTGAGCACTGGTTGGTGATTGTATCCTGAAAATAGTGAGAACTGCAGCTGCTGGCGAAAGAGCAGAGCTGGAAAAAGCTTAGCACCAGAAGAGAAGGACAGTGAATGTTTCAGGTTGGAACCTTTCATCAGGACTGGGGAGGGGAAAGGGGCTGCCAATTAAATGGTGGAGTGGGTCAGGGGGAAAGGTGGGTGGAATGGCAATAGGTGGATGCAGGTAGGAGGTGGATGTGATTGGTCAGTGGGAAGGGTGGAGCAGATAGATGGTAAGGAAGATGGACAGGTAGAGTCAGGTGAAGGGGTTTGGCTGGAGAGGGAGGGCTGGGACTGGGATGAGGTGGAGAGAATTGGAAGCTGGTGAATTCGGTGTTAAGGCCATATGGATGTAAGCTTCTGAGGTGGAAGATGAGGTATTCTTCCTCCAGTTTGCATGTGGCCTTATGTTGCCAGGGGAGGAGGCCCAGGATGGATATGTCATCTGGGAGTGGGAGGGGATGTTGAAATGGATGGCAACCAGAAGGTAGGGTAGCTGACAATGTACGGACCATACATGGTTTCCGAGTTTGTGCTCGGTCTTTCTGACATAGAGGCGACCACATAGGGAGCAACAAATGCAATAAATCAGGTTAGAGGTCTTCCACCTCAATCTCTGCCAGACTTGGAATGATTCTTAGGCACCTTCATTGGAGATGAGAGGGGGAGGTGTGGGGGCAGGTTTTGCACCTCCTGCAGCTGCAGGGGAAGATTTCAGGTGTGGATGTTGCGTTGGTGGGGAGTGTGGATCTAACGAGGGAGTCGTGGAGGGAACAGACCCTGTGAAAAGCGGATAGTGGTGGGGAGGGAAATATTATTTTGGTGGTGGGGGTCAGACTGCTCGTGGTGGAATGGTGGAGGGTGACGTGCTGAACTTGAAAATTAGTGGGATGTAATGTGAGGACTAGGGGGACTCTACCCTTGTCATGGTTGGGGGATGTTTTGTTTGAGGGCAGAAGTACAGGTATTGGAGGAGATGCAGTTGAGGGCAATGTTGATCATGTGGGAGGGGCAATTGCGGTCCTTGAAGTAGAAGGACATCTGGGATGTCCTGGAGTGGCATTACTCCTCCTGAGAGCAAATACGGCATAGGTGGAGGAATTGGGAACAGGGAATTGTGCTTTTACAGGAGGAGGGATCGGGAGGAGCAGTAATCAAAGTAGCTGTGGGAGTCGGCAGGTTTGTAACAAATGTTGGTGCTGAGTTGGTTGCCGGAGATGGAGACAGAGAAGTTCAGGAAAGGGAGGGAGGTGTCAGAGGTGGTCCAGATGAATTTGAGGTCAGGGTGGAAGGTGTGTATGCAATGGATGAACTGTTTAAGCTCCTCACGGGAGCATGAGGCAGCGCTGATACGATCATCGATGTAGCGGAGGAAAAGGTGGGGGGTGATGCCGGTGTAGCTGCGGAAGATGAATTGGTCCATGTATCCTTTGAAGAGGCAGGAATAGCTCTGACCTATGCAGGCACCCATGCCACCCCTCTGGTTTGTAGGAAGTGGGAGGATTCCGGGCAACTGAAAGTTGTGGTGAAGGTGGATGGTGTGGGTGGTGTCCTGAATGGATGTGGAGAGTTCCTGTACCAAAAGGGACAGGATAGAGTCAAGATAAAAAGAGTTGACTTCAGTGGGGTAGGAGCAAACAGAGACAATCGGTCAACTGGCGCAGGCAGGTTATGAATTTTAGGGAGAAGATATCAGGAACTGTAACAATAAGATGATTTTGGTGTAATCCCCTTGAAGATTTCCCCTGATATGGACAGTGACAGAGGATAAAGGAGTCACCAATCAACGATGGTCTGTGGGGAGATGTTGGCAATGGAATCCAGTGCCTTATTGTCATCCATTAAGGATTAACCAGCAGAAACCAGACAAAACAACAGGGATGAATTTCTCTTGCAATAGTCAAAAGAAACTAAAATAAAATATCCTTTATTGTCACATGTATTCAAGTACAGGAGTAAGGGAGTGCGGGAATAGAGAGTATGGGAGTGCGGGAATAGAGAGTATGGGAGTGCGGGAGTAGAGAGTATGGGAGTGCAGGAGTAGAGAGTATGGGAGTGCGGGAGTAGAGAGTATGGGAGTGCGGGAGTAGGGAGTACAGGAGTACAGTGAAGAGTTTTACAATGCCATCTCTTATGGCCATGATTTAGAGATTCTGGCATTGGACAAAGTTGAAAATTCCACAACACCAGGTCATAATCCAACAGGTCTATTTGGAAATACAAGCTTTCAGACCACTGCTTCTTCATTAGAAGCTAGTGGGGGGGGGGGGGGGGGCAATAACATGTTAGGACTTTTAAGCAAGTGTTTGATAAGGTGCCACACATAAGGCTACTTAGTAAGCTAAAAACCCATGGTGCTGGAACTCCAAGTATTCACAATATATATTAATCACTTAGATGAGGAAAGTGTATGTACTGTTGCCAAGTTTGCAGATGACACAAAAATAGCTTCAGAAGGCAAGTGATGAAAATGACACAAAGGTCACAGAGGAATATAGACAGGTAAGTGAATGGGCAAAACTTGACAAATTGATAAATGTGGGGAAATGTGAGGTTATGCACCTTGGCAGGAAGAGGAGAAACTGAATGTTATTTCAATGGAGAAAGACTGTAAAAAGCTACAGAACAGAGGGATTTGGGAGTTCTTGTCCATGAATCACAAAAAGCTAGCATCCGAGTACAGTGGGTAATAGGGAAGGCAAATAGAATGCCTTCAAAGGAAATGAAGTATAAAAGTAGGGAGGTTTTGCTAAAACTGGACAAGGCACAAGTCAGACCACAGGTTGAAAACTGTGAAGGGTTTTGGTCCCTTCTCTGAGGACAGACATATCATCATTGGAGGCAATCCAGAGAAGATTCACTCCACTGATCCCAAATGTGGAGGAACTGTCTTGTGAAGGGAGGTTCAGTAAGTCGGGCGTGTACTCATTGCAGTTTGGAAGAATGTGAAGTGACCTTATTGACATTTACAAGATTCTGTGTCGACTTTACAAGGTAAACATGGGATGGTTATTTACCCTTGTGGGAGATCAGACGGCATAATTTCAGAATAGGGAGGTGTCCATTTAAGATGGAGATGAGGAAGTATTTCTTCTCTCAGAGGGTAGTGAGTATGTGATATTCTCTATTGCAGAGGGCTATTGAGGCTATATATCCTGGCTGATCAAAACAGATTTTTCATCAGTAATGAAATCAAGGGTTACAGGGTTAAGGTAGAAAGATGGTGTTGAGGACTATCAGATCAGCAATGATTTCAATGAACAGAGCAGATGCGATGGGATGAATGGTCTGCTTACACTCTCATATCTTAAAGTCCAACAGCACTTCAATAAATCCCAATTCCGTGCCCTTCCTTCTCTCTCAGCTCATTCTTATCCCATCCAATACTTCCTTTCCAATTCCATGTTCAGCTCCTCTCAGGCACTTGCCTGCTCTTACACTTTCTCTCGAATGTATGCCCAATCTTTAAACATTTATTCATTCATGGGATGACGGCATCACTGGTTAGGCCAACATTCATTGTCCATACCAGAGGACAGTTAAGAGTCTACCACATTACTGTGGGTCCAGAGTCACGTGTAACCCAGACCAGGTAAGAATGGCAGTTTCCTTCCCTAAAGGACATTGGTTAACTGGATAGGCTTTTTCAATAACAACAATGATTGCATGGTCATTATTGCATTCTTAATTCCAGGTTCTTATTGAATTCAAATTCCACCATCTGTCATGGTAGGATTCGAGTCAGTGTCCCCCAGAACATTATCTGGGTTTCTGGAGCAACAGTCCAGTTATAATACCAGGAGGCCATCACCTCCCAAACTGCCCTCACCCGCATGATGTTCATCCTCCCAGGCTGCACCTGTGCCATCTCAGGCTCCAGTCAACACCTCACCCGAGCAGATACACATCTAAACAGCAATCCTCTGAGTATGGTGGCTCCCTTTTTGAGAGGCTGGGGGTGCTCAGTGTTAAAGACTGTGCACAGGCACAGCTTTGTGTTCTTCACCAGACTGTTGTAGAATATCCAGTGAGAGAAATTAAAATGAATCAAAACAATTCAGAATGGAATAATGGGGCAGTCTAGTGACATTGGGATGTAACTGTTGTCTGTGAGGTCTCCTCATATGTTCCAGTCCCATTTGAGGACCAGCCAGCACCTCATGTGATACACTCCAGGCGTCAAATCAACTCAGCCACTCACTGCAGATAGACAAGAACTGCAGGTTGTTATCCGAGATTACCCATCCAGCCATGTGGTGGGGAACAGCTGCCCTTGAATGTCTGGCAGTGGGTTTGCACTTCAGCTCGAGCACTGGGAGGTGTCTATCTTGGCCCAACCTCATAGGACCCAGCCTCCCAGGGCCCAATCTCCCAGGTCAGTGGAGAACATTGTCCAGACCTGATCATGGCGCTGGGTTGTACAGGGAGCAGAATTCCACAGAAAACCAGATGGAGAGGCCGGGAAACAACCAGGTAGCTCAAGGGCAACCAGGGACTGGCAGTAAATGCTGGCCAGCCAGTAATGTCCACATCCCATGAGTGAATGAAATAAAAGTTATACTTGGAAACAGATGCACTGCTCAGTCTGGTGCTCTGTTTTGAGTATACAAAGCAAATAGCTCATTCACAAATTTTCCTGGTTCTTGTAGTCGGGAGATCCCAGGGATGGATTGCGATCTGACAGCTTGCTGGATGCATTGGGTGGGAGAGGTAATTGATTTCTCTCACTGGCAGGAATTCCAGCATCCTATCCTGATGAGTCTGCAGCAGCCGGATTTCCTCTGGAAACTCTCAAACATTCACTTGCTGAACAAGTATCTTTATGCAGTGGGAGAGGAAAGGGATCACCAAATTATAGAGCAAATTATTCAACAATTCCAGGAAGAGATAATTCCAACTCTCTGCATGTTGCGTCAAAGTAAGTGACCATCCCTCTTGGCCCAGAAACCAACAGAGGGTGGAACAGGTTTTGGCACAAAGCCTTTAGAATTGGTGTTCTGTCTGCTATACAGCTGATTTGCTATTCAGAAAAAAACACAATCATCGAGTCATAGAGATAATACAGCATGGAAACAGACCTTTTGGTCCAACTCATCAATGCCCACCCAGATATCCTAACCTAATCCAGTTCCATTTGCCAGTACTTGGCCCATATCCCTCTAAAACCTTCCTATTCATATACCCATTCAGATGCCTTTTAAATGTTGGAATTTTACCAGCGTCTACCACTTTCTCTGGCAGCTCATCCCATACACGCATCACCCTCTGTGTGAAAAAGTTGCCCCTTAGGTCCTTTTTAAATCTTTACCCTCTCACCCTAAACCTATGCCCTCTAGTTCTGGATTTCCCAACCCAAAGAAAATGCCTTGTCTATTTACCCTATCCTTGCCCCTCATGAATTTATAAACCTCTGTAAGGTCACCCCTCAGTCTCAGAGGCTTCAGGGAGAACAGCCCCCGCCTATTCAGCCTCTCTCTATAGTTCAAACCCTCCAAACCTGGCAACATCCTTGTAAATCTTTTCTGAAAACTCGGGCAAAAAGTGGCCTAACCAATGTCCTGTACAGCTGCAACATCACCTCCCAACTCCTTTACTGAATACTCTGTCCAATGAAGTTAAAAATCACACAACACCAGGTTATAGTCCAACAGGTTTAATTGGAAGCTAGTGTGCTTCCAATTAAACCTGTTGGACTATAACCTGGTGTTGTGTGATTTTTAACTTTGTACACCCCAGTCCAACACTGGCATCTCCAAATCCTATCCAATGAAGGAAAGCATACCAAACACCACCTTCACTATCTTATCTACCTGTGATTCCACTTTCAAGGATCTATGAACCTGCTCTCCAAGGTCTCTTTGTTCAGTAACACTCCCTGGAACCTTACTATTAAGTGTATAGGTCCTGCTCTGATTTGCCTTTCTAAAGTGCAGCACCTCACATTTATCTAAATTAAACTCCATTTGCCACTCCTCAGCCCATTGGCTCATCTGATCAAGATCCCATTGTAATCTGAGGTAACCTTCCTCACTGTCCACTACACCTGCAATTTTGGTGCCATCTGCAAACTTACTAACTATACCTTCTATCTTCACATCCAAATCATTTATATAAATGACAAAAAGTAGTGGGCCCAGCATAAGTCCTTATGGCACTCCACTGGTCACAGGTTTCCAGTGTGAACAGCAACCCTCCACCACCACCCTCTGTCTTCTGCCTTCAAGCCAGTTCTGTATCCAAATGGCTAGTTCTTCTATATTTCATGAGATCTAACCTTGCTCACTGTCTCCCATGTGGAACCATGCTGAACGCCTTACTGAAGTCCATCTAGATCACATCCACCTCTCTGCCCTCATCAATCTTCTTCATTACTTCTTCAAAAAACTCAATCAAGTTAGTGAGGCATGATTTTTGATGCATCCATGTTGACTATCACTAATCAGTCCTTGCCTTTCCAAATACATGTACATCCTGTCCCTCAGGATTTCCTCCAACACCTTGCCCACCACCAACGTCAGGCTCACCGGTCTATAATTCTCTGGCTTGACTTTACCGCCTTTCTTAAACAGTGGCACCAAGTTAGCCAACCTCCAGTCTTCCGGCACCTCACCTCAATGATACAAATATCCCAGCATGGGGCCCAGCAATCACTTCCCTAGCTTTCCACAGAGTTCTAGGGTACATCTGATCAGGTCCTGGGGATTTATCCACCTTTATATGTTTTAAGATATCCTGCACTTCCTCCTCTGTAATATGGACATTTTTCAAGATGTCACCATCTAATTCCCTACATTCTATATCTTCCATGTCCTTCTCCACAGTAAACACTGATGCCTTCCCCATCTCCTGCAGCTTCACACAAAGGCTGTCTTGCTGATCTTTGAGGAGCCTAATTCTCTCCTTAGTTACCCTTTTATCCTTAATGTATTTTTAAAGTCCCTTTGGATCCTCCTTAACCCTATTTGTCAAAACAATCTCGTGTCCCCTTTTTGCCCTCCTGATTTCCCTCTTAAGTATACTTCTACTGTCTTTACACTTTTCTAAGGATACACTCAACCTCTGCTATCTATACCTGACATATGCTTCCTTCTTTTGCTTAACCAGACCTCAATTTCACTAGTAATTCAGCACTCACTACACCTATCAGGCCTTCCTTTCATCTTAAATAAATTGACTCTAATCTCTTTATCTCATTTTCGAAGGCTTCCCATTTTCCAGCCGTCCCTTTACCTGTGAACATCTGCCCCCAATCAGCTTTTGAAAGTTCTTGCTTAATACCATCAAAATTAGCCTTCCTACAATTTAGAACTTTAATCTTTTGATCCGATCTATCCTTTTCCATTACTATTTTAAGACTAATTAAATTGTGGTCGCTTGCCCCAAAGTTCTCACCTGCCCTGCCTGATTTCCAAAGAGATCAAGGTTTGCACCTTCCCTAATAGGTACATCTACATACTGATTCAAAACATTTCCTTGTACACACTTAACAAATCCCTCTCCGTCTAAACACTTAACACAATGGCAGTCCCAGTAAAGTTTAAATCACCTACTATAACCACTCTATTGTTCTTACAGATAAATGAGATCTCCTTACAAATTTGCTGTTCAATTTCCCTCTGACTGTTGGGTATTAGGTCAAGCCTAAAACAGGCTGGTGATAGGCCATCCCAGAGTGTATTGCTACCTCTCAAGATCTGAATTGTTTCCATGTGGGACTGACAGAAAAGCAAAAGAGAATCTCCACCACCCTCCAAACTATTATTTTAAGTGTTTGTCCACTCTATTGGACAAACTATGAAATTTTTCCACAAATGACAATTGTGAGATTCACTGTACATTTTCAGTCTCAGACTGATGTACCTGTATTATCTCAGTAAATGGAGAGAGAAGGGACATGGTGTAGGCTCTTCAGCTGGTTTATTATAGACCTTTACCATTCCAATATCCCCAGCTAAAAACTCCGTGGAAGCCCATCAGCTTCTCAACAGATATCCTGTGTGGGTGGGAGCTACATTGATTGCTTTAAGATCTGACTGGTGTCCTTTTCTTAGGAGGTCCCTGCTTTAAGCGAGCTACAAATCAATCCAACTAGTCAGGAGCTGTGTAGTAACAGCAGCAAAGGTATGGGATGGCGGGCACAGTTGGTATCACAGGCAGTCCCTGACACTGAAGAATTGGCTAAGTTTGAGTCCAGGGGTCTCAGGGAGCAGGGTGAAGATGATGGGGGACCAACCTTGAAAAAGGGGTGCCTCTGATGGGCCACTCACCACTGTTTAATTGAAGGTCTCAGTAACACAAGGTAGATGGACCACTCAATCCCACTCTGATCATTCCCGATTTTCTTCACTTGAACATGGACACCCACGCCTTCTCAGTCCTCAACTTGGCACTTTCTCCACAAACATTTCCTCTACTATTTCTCCTCTTCTTGACAAATCCTGTGACCTATGACCGGGTGTCCCATTTGTGACAGTGCTGCTCCTTTAAGAAGGTTATGCTGTCCGTGGCTTTTTTCTTTAGAGCGGTCTTAAAAGCAGCAAATCCAAAATATTTAGGTTTGAAGGGTTTAGGGGCCAGTTTGATTATAGCTAACAGATATTGCCTCAAGAAAAAAGGATTTCAAGTTTAAAATAAAACCCTTGTGCAATGAAAGGGGAGTGGCCAGTTCTCCCAGCTCAGCTATTTTCCGGGTTGGTTTGGTCTGGCCATTCACTGAAAGCAGTCAGTCAGTTGGGAAGCTGCTGGATCCATAGAAGCAGGTCCATGCTGATCCTCCTTTTGTGCCAAGCGGTGTCTATGGGGCTTGTTGTAAGTATTTGGAACAGCATCATTAAGTTGGGGTATTCTGTTGGGTTTTCGGATTGGTTAAGTTGTCGTGTTCTCTTTTGTTTGTGTTTTATTCGGTAATCTTGTAAATAAATTCTGTTTTGTTTAAAACTGTGATTGTGCCGGCTGGGTCACTATGTGCTTTCCAGGTCCTATATGGACAATTTTATCAGAATCGGACAGCAGCCAGACTGAGGAACATCATCTTCCAATTGAGCACAGTCATCTCTGGAGGAAAATAACCTTTAATCCCCTCCAATCCCTCCAGACACCTGCATTTATCTCATTCCAGAATGTTCCACATCCCTGATTCAGTACGAGTGGTCGTGTCTTCAACTGTCTGGGCCCTAGTGTCTGGAATATCACTAATCTCCTCCTCCCCTATCCCCCCCACCCCACCCCCCCCCCCGCCCCCACCCCCCACCACCACCGCAACTCCCACAAGCTCCCCCCACAAGTGTTTTTGCCATCTATCTCACTGGTCCCCTGAAAACCCAGCCCTCTGTCCCAGCCACTGATTAGACACCCTAATATTACCCTAGCTAGGTTTTTATCCAGCTTTGGTTAATGATGATGCTGTGAAGTATCTCGGGATATTTTACTACAAGCAGGGTGCTGAATGAATGCGAGTTATGATTGTTGATTAAACTTAACTGTTCTTCTTCAGGTTTCCTTTCTGCCTTTGGAAAGAATGACTGTTTTCATTTTGCAAGGCTGTGGGGTAACCGGGATGGCCTTGAGTTTTGTGGGGTCATTTCCAGGTGATTGAGTTTAATTATACACGTTGGAGGAGGCCATCAATTGGGGTTTCGATTGTGTAGATATCAAGGGAAACATTGAAACTATAGTCTAGTTATGGGCTGGTTATGTTTGAAGGTATAAACTTATAATGTTTCACTCTGTAAATAAGTGTAAGATTGAGTAAAGTCAAGTGTGTTTATGTCCGAAATGTCAATTCTCTAGATCGATGATTTGAATGTGGAGTTTAAATATAGTACTTCTAACGTTGTGATGACACAAAACTGGGTGGGAATGTGTGTGGTGAGGATGATGCAAAGAGGTTTAAAAAGGGATTGAGACGGGCTGAGTGTGTGGACAAATTGAAATACATTTGCAAACATATCCACTTTGGAGGGAGGAACAGAGGTCATGCTGTTTGTTAAAAGAAGAAAGATAGGCAAATACCGATGTCTAAAGAGACCTGGGTATCCTTGTACTTGGGTCATTGCAGGTACAGAAAACAATTAGGAAGACATATTTTATGTTGTCCTTTGTTGCAAAAGAATTTGAACTGTTTTGCTTTAATTGTATCGCATTTTGGTGAGACGTACCTGGATTGCTACAATGGTCCCTTTTCTGAAGGAAGAATATATTTGTCATGGTGGGTGTGCAGCAGAAGCTCTCACAGATTAATTCCCAGGATGAGTGGACTGTTTTCTGAGGAGACATTAAAGAGTCTAGGCCTGTATCGTCGAGGGTTTAGAAGAGTGAGAGCTAATCTCAGAAACTTACAAAATTCTTAAACAGCCAGATAATGTAGATCCAAAAGGGAAGTTTCACATGGCTACAAATACAGAACTGTGACATTAGTCTGAGAATAAGGTACAGGCCATTTGAAAATGAGATGAGGATGAATTTCTTTGGAATTTTCTATCCCAAGGGGCTGTGAAAACTCAGTCAGTGAATATGCCCAAGACAGAAATTGATAACTTGTTGGATACTATTGTATTAAGGTACGGAATAGCAGGAAAAATGGGAGAAAAAGGGAAAACTGAAATAGACAATTAACCATTATCCAGGCCGAATGGCCTACTCCTGTTCTCATGTTCATTAAACAAAGACATGATCATTTAAAAGCTGATTTTAAATGCTCATTCATGGAACTATAGTATGTCCTGCAGAATTGTTTCAGTTATAATGTAGAACAAGGTAAGAGAAAGATATAAAACATCTGTACCAAACAGAAGTTGCTGTAGAAACTGTGTTGGTCTGGCAGCAGGTTCTGAAGAACATGCAGCACGGTGGCTCAGTGCTTACAACCCGGTGCTAACCCGGGTTCCTGTTATGGGCGACTGTCCGTGTGGAGTTTGCATATTCTCACTGTGTCTGCGTGCTTTGGTTTCCTCCCACAGTCCAAAGATGTGCAGGTTAAGTGGATTGGCCATGCTAAATTGCCCATAGTGTTCAGGGACATGGAGGCTAGGGGGAATTAGCCATGGGAAATACAGGGTTACAAGGATAGGTTGCTCTTTCAGGGGTTGGTGTGGACTCAAGGGGCTGAATGGCTTCCACGCTGTAGGGATTCTCATTCTAAGAAGGGTCACGGGACCTGAATTGTTGACTCTGCTATTTCTTAATAAATGCTGCCAGGGCTGTTGACTTGTTCCAGCAAGTTCTGTTTTTGTTTTGGATTTTTCACATCCATAGTTCTTTGTTTTACAAATTGGTAGTAGATTGGGTTATATAGAATCCTCACAGCGTGGAAACAGGCCATTTGGCCCAAAACGTCCACACCAACCTTTCAAAGATCATCACACCCATCCCCTATCCTATATTTCTCATGGCTAACACACCTAACTTATGATTTGGAGATGCCGGTGTTGGGCTGGGGTGTTTAAAGTAAAAAAAATCACACAACACCAGGTTATAGTCCAACAGGTTTAATTGGAAGCACACTAGCTTCCAATTAAACCTGTTGGACTATAGCCTGGTGTTGTGTGATTTTTAACTTTGTACACCTAATTTACACATTCCGAAACACAATGGGCAATTTAGCATGGCCAATCCACTGAACCTGCACATCTGTGGGAGGAAACCAGAGCACCCAGCAGTAACCCACACAGACACAGGGAGAATGTACAAACTTCACACAGACAATGACCCAAGACTGGAATCAAACCCAGGTCCCTGGTACTGTGGGGCAGCAGTGATAACCACTGAGCCACAATAAACAACATGGCTTCAAAAGCTTGTATCAGTAATGATGGTTATGAAACTGTCATTGATTGTTGTAAAGCCTGTCTAATTCGCGCATATCCTTTAGCGAAGGACATCTTACCCAGTCTGGCCTGCACGTGATTCCATACCCACAGCAATGGCATTGATTTTAAACTGCTGTCTGAAAAGAGTCACTCAGTTCATGGATAATTAGAGATGGACAATAAATGCAGGCCTTGCCAGCTACATAAAAGCATAAAAAGTTTTGTCCTTTGATTCAATCCAAAGTTTGTAGTTGAGGTACTCATTCCTAAGTCTGTGTTTAATGAATGCATTTACTAAACTTGTGGAATTTGATGTCTATGAAAATGGTTGATTTGATGAACAGAGTTAACCCTTCACAACATAATGACAGCTGGTTAGGTTAATATGGCAAAACAGGAAGGTTTCCTGTTTCTGTTTGAGAGCTGTGAGGCTAACAACGCATTGTCTGAAAGGGGAATGATCTGATCAGATGAGAAGGATTGTACGATCAGCCTTTCCTTATTTCCTATTCGCAGTGACTCACACCGTTCGAGAATCAGTAACGGATTTCTTCCACTTTTAGGAGTTCTTTCACCCAACCACACAGAGTCTGCATCGGGAAGGGTTCAAGTGGGGCCTTCCATATTTTCACCTCCTGGAAGAGTACCTGCCCGAAATAGAGGAAGACAAAACACGTTCAATTGTCAAGCAAGTTCTTCAACATTTCAAGGAGAAGTTACTCCCTAACCTCAGCAAATTTCGCAAAAGTAAGTTTGAATCTCATTGCAAAACTGGATGTGTTCCCAACGCAGTTTGGTCACAGGATCATTGAATGTTACAGTGCAGTGCCATCTGAATGTTTGAAACCCCTGGATTTAGCCCACTCACCCATTCACTCCCTATACCTACAGCTTTTTCAGCTCCTGATTGAACAATTTCATGGAGACACAGATGGAAGATTTTATTCTCACTGGGATTTTGGAGGGGGTGGGGGAAAGAGTGTGGGATGTTAGAAATTTGAATTGCTTTATCCATCTCCCTCAAAGGCTCACTTGATCCCCAAACTCTTCAATGTTAAAACAACCCCACCACTCATTGCATTGAATTTAAAGATTTATCACCCTGTTAGAATGGACCTCTTTGCAAAAACTGTATTTCCCACTGTTGCTCCTTTGACAGTCTGTTCTTCACCAACTGCATGTGTATAGAACAAAACCTCTTCTCGTATCTCCTCTCATGCTTTTGTTGAGGATCTTAAATGTTTGCCCTCTACACAGACCCTTTGGAGATGATGTTCCTGTTAAAACCTTGTTCATATGATATAAAATACTGTCTAATCTCCTTTGACCATATCCCCATGACAAATGTTCCTGTTATGGAGCAGACCAAACTCTCTCCAAATATTTTAAGAAGGTAGCTTAGTACCTAATTTTTCTTATTTCAAAGGCATACGTGCAATGTTTGTTCCACATGCAATGCAGCTAGCCAAAGCATTTGAAGTTAAGCAAAACACAATTTATTTAAACACTCTAGTTAAAATACAACCAAAGAAAGAGAAATTTAACATAACTTAATTCTATTGGTAAACTTAACTGAATAATAGATACAATGACCTTTTGCTAATTAACTGTTTCAATACAGTAATATCCCACAAGCACGCCCCTCAGCAAAAAGGCAAATTCAGCCACAGATTCTCACAGTTCTTCAATCCAGGAGGAAAAAATATTAGGAGAAAGTTCAGAGTGTAGCAGCTATGAGACATTTACTGAAACTTCTGACTCTGTTGGGATCACAATAGCTTCTGTTTAAAACTAAATCTAAAAACCCATAAACCCTGATCGGTGAGAGCTGGCCATGCCCATTCAGGCTGTTAGCAAAACAACCCAAGGCTTCCCAAGCTGGTTACTATAGTGGGCCTGGTAGACTGCTCAATGCCTCTGCCTTACAACCTCTCTTCGAAAATATGGAGAAAATAACTTGTTGAAATCACAACATTGTCACATTCCCATAGTGTGTGCACATTTCTAACTCTATCAGGTTAAAAAGAATCACACAACACCAGGTTATAATCCAACAGGTTAAATTGGAAGCACTACCTTTCAGAGCACTGCGTGGGCGACATGGTTGAACGGTGGTTAGCACTGCTGCCTCACAGCGCCAGAGACCTGGGTTCAATTCCCACCTCAGGCACATTCTCCCACAGTCCAAACATGTGCAGGTTAGGTGAATTGGCAATGCTAAATTATTAGGTGGAGGGCTAAATGTAAGGCGTGTCGGGTTGGTGTGGACTTGTTGGGCCGAAGAGCCTGTTTCCACACTGTAAGTAATCTAATCCTTCATCACAACCACCTGATGGAGCGGCACTCTGAAAGTTCGTGCTTCCAATTAAACTATAACCTGCTTTGTGTGATTTTTAAGTTTGTAAACCCCTGTCCAACACTGGCACCTCCAAATCATAACTTTATTAAAACATACAATATCCCGAAAGTATTTGATAGGGTGGATACCAGAACAATGTTTCTTCATTGGGGGTGAGGTCTAGAAAAAGGGGGTCACCTTCTAAATATTAGATGTTTTCATTTTAAGATGGAGGTGAGGAAAGCTTTGTTCACTCATAGGGTTGTAACTCTGTGAAATTCTCTTTCCCAGAGAGAGGTGCAGGCAGGTAGTTGAATTTATTCAAAGTGTCAGATTTGTCAGATATTTTGATAGACAAGGGGGTTTATTTTTATTTTCTCACAGGACGTGGGCATCGTTGGGTAGGCTAGCATTTTTTTTTCGCACATCCCTAACTGCCTTTGAGAAGGGTTAAGGATCATGCTGGTTGGGGTCATGGAGTTGAGGCCATAATCTGGTCAGCCATGTTCTTATCAGATTGCATGACAGGTTTGAGGAGCTGGATGGTCTAAATCTGCTCATAAATCTAATTACCTAACAGCAAAGGAGTATTTTTTCTTACCAATTCTCTGTCTATATTCACAATTCAGAGATAATATTTCTGGGACAGTTAGTGGATCCAGATCATTATCAGATTTAAAAACTCTTTTTCATGGGATTTTGGCAGCCATGTTGAAACTATGTTTGTCCATCCCTAATTGCCCTAAAATTGGGTGGCTTGATGGTCCATTTAATGGAATCATAGAATACCCTACCGTGCTGAAAGAGGCCATTCAGCCCATTGAGTCTGCACTGACCATCAAAAGAGCATCCTACCCAGCTGTTTCCTTATCCTAAAAGCCCACATTTACCATAGTTCCCCACCTAGCCTGTACGGCATGGCATAATTTAGCATTGCCAATCTACCAAACTGCACATCTTTGGACTGTGAGAGGAAACCAGAGCACCTGGTGGAAACCTGTGCAAACACAGGGAGAATGTACAAACTCTACACAATTACCTGAGGCTAGAATTGAACATAGATCCCTCGTGCTGGTCGGCAGCAGGGCTCTTAAAATCAAATGCTTTGCTGTGGTTATGGAGTCATATGTTAAGAATATGCAATGAGCTGTAAGTTTAAAAGAACCTGAAAGGAGATATTAAAGAAAGAGTTATATTTGTTTCCAGTAATTCATTCTGAGGACATGTTGAAACTGAACATCCACTCCCCCATTCCCTAAATGTTTATTCATCACTTCAAAACTGTCATTAAGAGTCCATCATGTTGGAGTGGGACTGGAGTCACATAGATGTCAGTGCTGGAAGGTCTCAATTCCAAAAGGACTTTAATGAATGAGTTGAGTTTTTAATAACATTCCAACGGCTTCATGGTCATTTTATGGGTTACTTTTCTTTCTAGATGTAGTCCTAAAATCATACAGCCTAGAAACAGGCCCTTCAGCCCACCATGTCTATGCTGACCAACAAGCACCAAACTACACTAATCCTATTTTCCTGCACTTGCTCCATAGCCTACCATGTCCCAGTAGAGACTTTCTGATATGAATTTAAATTCCCAATCCACCATGGTGGGGTTTCAGCTCCTGCCATGTGGATTGCTAATCAATGTCTCAGTATGTCTCCTCCAGTAATTTCAATCACTTACACCATCAAAACTCTTCTCATGTCAGAGCATGTGGGAGGATCAATCAAATTACCCAGAAGTGAGCAGCCAGAAGGTAACTGCACAATCTTGACAAAAGATGATCAATGTCCACTTACTCCGCAACTCCTCAGAAATAAGATTAGTGGCTTTTTCAAACAGGAAAGGAAACGCAGATCATGTGGTAGTTTTGCTGGGAAAAGGAGAAACAGACAGGTTTAGTCACCAAAAGCAATTTTTATTTCTACAGCACCTTTTAATGTCATTTGAATGTCACAAATTCTTTCATATGAACATTACAAAGCAAAATTAGACATAAGGTCATAGAGTCATAAAGATGTACAGCATGAAAACAGACACTTCAGCCCAACTCGTCTATGCCAACCAGATATCCCAACCTAATCTATTTGCCAGCACTTGACCCATATCCCTCTAAATCCTTCCTATTCATGTACCAATCATAAACCCTCTGCGTGAAAATGTTGCCCCTGAGGTCCCTTTTAAATCTTTCCCCTCTCATCCTAAACTTATGCCCTCTAATTCTGGACTCTCCCATCTCAGGGAAAAGACCTTGTCTCTTTAACCTATCCACGCCCATCATGATTTTATAGACCTCTATGTGGTCTGCCCTCAGACTCCGATGCTCGAGGGAAAACAGCCTCAGCCTATGTCCTGTACAGCCATAACATGACCTCCCAACTCCTATACTCAATGCTCTGACCAATAAAAGACAGCCTATAAAATGCCGCCTTCACTCTCCTATCTTTCAGTGAGCTTGTGTTGAAAGGTGAATAATCATAGAATATTTTTTTAAAAAGAAACCTCAATCAAAATATTCTTTCCAGAACACTGACCGAATCAGTATGCGTTAGAAAGCAAGTGTTTGTGAACTCCTAGAGTGTTATGGAAAATTATTTATGCCAGGTGGAGTAAATATTAAAGGCCATTACAATTTCTTCAGTTTAGAATCATCAAGGATTGATCCTTGGTTTAGACATTCCACAGCATACAACTCTTTAGGGGTAGGTCAGAGGAGTCCTGACTGGGGTCTGAAGCAAATATTGGCCTCCCTCCTCAGAGGGAGCTTTTCAGAACAGTCAAGGGAATAGGTTAACTCAGTGGAAAAGTTTAGTTTGTGCAATGTCCAGATCACGAGTGTTTGATTAGATATCTGCAGGCTATTAGAAGCTGAGAAAGTCTAAGCTCTTAGCTTTGTGAGTATTCATATAGGAATATGCACTGTTTACAAGACAGAAACTGGGAGAATCAGTTAACTCAAACTTAATGTTTGATATAAAGGTATTATTTCTCTGGATTTCATTCACTGGTTTTAAGATGGTTCTAACTGTATTCCATATCCAGATAGCTTACTTAATTACTTTTACATTTGTGTGTAACAAAACTCTTTTGTTAAACACTCTGCAGCTTTGTATGACTGTTTCAGTCAATGATCAACACATCAATAATCTATGAAGCCAGGTTTCTTTCTGGGGTTTGACTTTAATAGTACCCTCAGCTGGAATTTTGTTTTTAAATGGTCAAAGCTTGGTGAAAGAAGTATGATCTGAGGATAATGTTCAAGGAGGAAAGTTAGTTATAGAGCTTTCAGGAGAGAGTTCCAGAGCTTGAGTCCAGAAAACTTAATTCAAAGGCCCAATGCTTCAGCGATCAAAATCATGTGGAAGATGCCAGAATGAGATGATGGTGGATATCTCAAAGGGCTGTGGGACTGGAGGGCCTCAAAGAATAGTATCCTCAGGGAGATGATTATGTTTAATATGAGTATGAGATTGATGCTCTTCTCAGCTCTCAGATACCACCCTCTATCTCCCCGTGGACCATAACCCTATCATGGAACATCAGGCCATTGCGCCCATTCCCATCACTAACCTCATTTCATCTGGTCATCTTTCCTGCCCACTGCCTGCAAGCTCATAGTTTGCCAATTTTACACAGCCCGCTTCCACCTCCTTCCCAAAATCCACAAACAGGACAGCCCAGCCAGACTCATTGTTTCTACCTGCTCCCATTCCACCGCACCCACCTCTTCTTACCTCAACTCAATTTATTTCCCCAATTTTCCAGTCCATTCCCACTTATATCCACGATTCCTCTGACAGTTTTACGGCAGTTTCAGAATTTCCAGTTTGTTGGATCCAGCCACTTCGTTTTTACCACGGAGCTTCCATCCCCTTAGATGTCCATTACCCATCAGGGTGGTCTCAGGGCTCTCTGCTTCCTAGACAGAAGGTTTGAACCGTTCCCATCAACCACCAGCCTTCTCAACCTAGCTGAACCCATCCTCACTTTCAACAACTTCTCTTTTAACTCCTCTCACTTTCTCAGGTCAGAGGGGCTGCCCTGGGTACCTGCATGGGCCCCAGTGATGTCTGTCTCTTTGTGGGGTATGTGGAACATTCCTTGTTCCAGTCCTATTCTGGACCCCACCCGTAATTCTTTCTCCAGCACCTTGATGATATCACCTGTTGAGCTTCTCCAGCAATTGCTGTTGAATGGTGCTCCTCAGTTTGGCTGCTGACTGTAAAATCAGATCCTGATTGAATACCTCTTCACCCCAGAGCTGTCTGATGATATACAATCTCAAGAAACTGGACTGGACTGGCTTCATCTCAGATACCGAATGCTGTAAAGATCTTTGCAGTTCAAGGGCCTTTCACTTTGGATACATTGGGTCAAAGTTGCCTTGCAAATGGCATTGCAGAAACCCTGAAACCCATTGGGAAAAACATCAGTGTTTCAAGAAAACAGCTCACCCCAACTTTCTCCCAGCTTGGCATGGTGGGCAATAAATGCTGGGCCAGCCAACAATATTCACATCACAGCAACAGGTTTTTTTTTCACAAAATATGCAACAAACTTTTTATTAACCGGCACCAATGGGACCTGGAATGTACTGGTTGATAACATATTCCGGTTGACCACACGGTTCACATAATCAACACACACGAAGGAATAGAAAGGTAATGCATGGGGAATACACATCACTGTTACACTTACAACATACATCACTAAAATATTAATGCAACTTTGCATTAAGTAGAATGTACAGCATCCTCACCTGACTGCTCTGAGATAATGATAATACAGTAAACTTCACAGTTTTTGAGATACATGATTCTTGCTGATTTTTTGAGAGTGCTGGTTCATGGGCTTGGTTGGCACTACATCCAGAAGCATCAACTCCCTCTACCCACTGATGCTCAGTTGCAGCAGTGTGTACAATCCACAAGAAATTTATCAAAGATCCTCAGACAGCACCTTCCAAACTCATGACCGCTTCCATTGAGAAGGACAAGGGCAGCACATATATGGGAATACCACCATCTATACATTCCCCACCGATCCACTTACCATCCTGACTTGGAAATATATAGCGTCATTCCTTCACTGGCACTGGTTAAAATCCTGGAATTCAATTCACAAAGGGATTGTGGGTCACCCCACAGCAGGTGGACTGCAGCGGTTCAAGAAGGCAGCTCCCCACCACCTTCTCAAGGGTAACGAGGGATGGTTAATTAATGCTGGCCCAGCCAGTAACACCCACATCCCACAAATGAGTAAACCAAAACTAAAACATACGGAACCGATTAAAACAAAGTTTAGTATACCTTAATGATTAGGAGCTTAAAGTATTAATACAATTCCAGGTTCCAGCAGTCAGGGGCGGTACGGTGGCTCTGTAGTTAGCACTGCTGCCTCACAGTGCCAGGAACCTGGGTTCAATTCCGAACTCGGCCAACTGTCTGTGTGGAGCTTGCACATTCTCCCCGTGTCTGTGGGTGGGTGGGTCCATGTGGGTTTCCTCCGGGTGCTTCGGTTTCCTCCCTCAATCCAAAGATGTGCAGCTCAAATGAATTGGTCATGCTAAATTGCCCATAGTGTTTGGTGCATTAGTCAGGGGTAAATATAGGGTTGGGGACTGGGTCTGGCTAGGTTACTCTTCGGAGGATCGGTATGGACTTGTTGGGCTGAAGGGCATGTTTCCATACTGTAGGGAATCTAATCTAATCTAATCTAATAATCTTCATCGAGATGTCCTTGTTCTCCTGGAAGCCAATGTGCCTGGGACTACACTGAAACAGGGTCTGCATCAAGTGCTTTGGAACTTGCCTGCCTCAAACCAAATCTTTCCTACTGCCTCTTTCCCCAGCGACCACAGTTGGTGGAGACACTTCCAGCCAGCTCTCCCAGTGCTCAGAAGGTACTCTGAATTTTCAGGGTAAAGCAGAGTATTGTATCTCCCCATAACCAGTGACTGAGAAAACCTGCAAAGAACCAGCAGGAAAATGGCGTCTTGCTCCTCAGGGAGTAACGGGATCACACTCTCAAAGCCCGAGAGGACATGGCCCCCTGCACTAATGGGATCGTTACTCCCCAGCATCAGATACATTATGGATATGGCCACATCAAAGACATAATAACCATAATTCATGTCACTGAAGTCCAGTAACCCAGAGATGTCCAGTTCCAGCTGCAGCTCAGTTGGGTTGGAGTGATTAGCTGAGGGGTGAACAGGCTGGACTAGAATGTTGGTGTGACTGAGGTCTCCGTGATTCAAGCCTGGGAAAAAAACAAACATTGCAATGTTTTATCATCCATCACTGACAAGAAGATTTCAATGACAATCTAATATTCCAGTCTATTAATGATTTTGTTACACCGCACCTAATTGTTACGGTATCAGACTTGCTGAGTCACACAGTCACTGTCACATTCTCTAGGACCTGCCTCACTGTGAGCAATGCCACTGGAGGTCAGCTGTAAACGTATTGGAACTTTAACTCCTGAGATTGCAATAGGACACTGGGTCAGAGGTCCCAAAGACCCCATGTTTTAGGGCAATGTAGGGAAGAAGAGGTGAATTTGTACATTTGTAGATTGACCTGGATTCCACTCTGTTTAAATCGGTCAAGATTCCAGGTACATGAAACACCAACAACTGACATCTCAATAGAACCATTAACAGAGTAAAATATTTCAAGAACACTAATTCCACAGGTTTTGTGCCAAAACCTGTTCGCACACTGTAGTTTCTGGACTAAGAGGGATAACCACTTACTTTGACGCAACTTGCAGAGATTTGGAATTATCTCTTCCTGGAATTGCTGAATAATTTGCTCTATAATTTGGCGATCCCTTCCCTCTCCCACTACATAAAGATACTTGTTCAACAAGTGAATGTTTGAGAGTTTCCAGAGGAAATCCGGACGCTGCAGACTCTTCCGGAAAGGATGCTGGAATTCCTGCCAATGAGAGAAATCTATTACCTCTCCCACCCAATACATCCAGCAAGCTATCAGATCGCAATCCTTCTCTGGGATCTCTCAACAACAAAAACCAGGAAAATTTGTGAATGAGCGATGTATACCCGACCAATTTTTTTTGTGTGTCTCTCAAATGGAGCACCAAGATGACCAGGATCCATTTCCAGGCTGTTTCCTGGTTTCTCTGTCTGGATTAAAACTCAAAGCTGTGTCTGTTCACATGCTCTTTAAAACACACAGTACTCCCAGCCCCTCCAAAAAGGGAGCTAACTTTTCTGGAACAGCCATTTGATTAGCGCTGCTTTGAGTTGAATCTGCTCTGATGAGATGTTGACTGGAGCCCGAGATAGCTCAGGGTGAGTGCAGCCTGGGAGGGTGGGCATCATTGAGGGGAAAGGGCAAGATTGGGAGTACATTATGGAGAAACTATAGGAATACTGAGAGGAGTTTCATGGGGATTGGGCAAGAAAGAATGGGATGAGATAAGAATGAGGGAGAAGGGACAGCATGTACTGGGGATGTAACGAACCACGGTTGCTGTAAAGATATGAATTACCATCCTGGTGTTTTATCACATGTATCATTAATGAATGACAATCAGGAACTGGATCACATTGCCAATGTCTCCCAATGGGCCAGTGTCTATTGTGATCCTTTCTTCCTCTGTCATTCTCTATATTAGAGGACAGTTTCAAGCAGCTTACATGAAGATCTTATTGTCCTGGTTCAGGATGTAATCACCAATCAGGGCCCTGAACTAGAAGGAAATGGTCCTTGGGTGAAATTTTTGGAAATTTACTGTCTTTTTTATAAAAACATTCCATAAATTTGTTGCAATTTAAACATCCCCAGATGCAGAAATAGGTAAGTCAGTCTCTCTGTGGACTTGATATTTCAAATAGACGATATCAAATGAAGAAAATCTTTAAAGAACCCTTTCATAATGGATTTTATACTGTTAGGCTAAAAATGTTTCAAAGCAGCTCTGATCTGTTTCAAATGGAGGGAATATTGATCTAAACAACACCAACAGATTGATTTGTGTCACAGCTTCCCTCAGTCTCATTCACAATCCTTTATATAGACAACAGTGAAGGCAAAACACCCCAACTTACTGCAAGCACCTCATTCATTCGTGCGAGGGTTTGACCAGCTTTGTACAAGATCTGAGGCTCTATAGGCATTTCAGACAATGGACGTCCAGGGAGGTAGGTCAGTAACCGGACCATGTGGGCCTTCGATTGGACTCCACAGCCTGTAAGAGATAAGAGCACAGCATTTTTGTTAACTAGTGTTGCGTGTCAGAAATTGAATGAAAGAAACTGATTTCTCATTAATTATATCATTGACAAGGACTTATTTGAAGTGCGTACATTTATGTAAAGGAAAATTTCAAACATTGGGTCTGTGACCTGGCCAACTGGAAGCTGAACCCAGCCACCAATAACTGATACTGACCAATCGTCTCCAACGACATAATCTTTCCATCAATGGTTGGGATTGGTGTGGGTGTAGGAAATCCTTTCTCACTCAAAAATATCATGGCTTGCGTTTGTGCTTCAATTAAATCAGCATCCTCACTGTCACCAGTGTTCATCACCTTGAGGACATAGCTCTGACTGTGATCTCTGGTCACCTGGTCCTCAGACACCAGGATGTGGAAGTTCTGGTCATCGTAACTAGGCATTGGTTGGACACTGGAGACCTTCAGACCGTACAATCGCTCGACCAACTCGACAGCCTGGGCCTCAGTCAGCGAGGGTTTGATGAGAACAGGTTTCTCTGAGGAAGACATCTGAGAAACATCAAAATAACAAAGCTGAATAAATAAGGGACTGTTTTACCACTGAATGTAACTGATTCTTAACTCAGTCATTCACAGTCACTGCAACATCGTCACATCACACAGCACAGAAAGAGACCCTTCGGTCCACGCCAACCATGTTCCCAAACTGAACTAGTCCCATCTGCCTGCACTTGGCCCATATCCCTCCAAATGTTTCCCATTCATGAATCATCTTTCTCTGGTAGGTCATTTTACACATGAGCCACTCTCTGTACAAAAACCTTACCCGTACCCATTCTTACATCTTCCTCCTCTCACCTTAAATATATGTCCCCAGGTTTTGAACTCCCCCACCCATGGGCAAAAGATCCTTGTTGGTCACCTTATCTATGCCCCTCATAATTTTATAAACCTCAATAAAGTTACCCCTCAACCTCCTACACTCCGGTGAAAGTAGTCCCAGTCTTTCTAGTCTATTTTTATATCTCAAACCCTCCATTCCTGGCAACATCCTGATAATTTTTTTCTGAACCCTCTCCAGTTTAATAATATCCTTTCTGTAGCCGGGTGATTAGGCCGACATACAGTACTCCAGAAGAGGCCTCACCAATATCCTGTACAGCCAGAACATGGCATCCCAACTCCTGTACTCAAAGGTCTGAGCAATGAAGGCAAGTATGTGAAATACCTTCTGAATCAGCCTGTCTATCTGTGATACAAGTTTCAAAGAATTATGTCATATCCGTTCAGATGATGCCACCATTCAAAACAGCCCTGCTGACATGGCTTCCTCCTTCCAGAGCCATGGTTTCCCACCCACTGTGATTGACAGGGCCCCTAAACGGATCTGGCCTATCTCATGCTTCGGCCCTCACCCTTTCCCATCGCTCCCAACAGCATGATTGGATCCCCCTTATCTCCACCTTTCGTCCCACCAGCCTCCGCATTCAAAGGATCATTCTCTGCCATTTCAGACAACTCCAGCAGAAATGCCACCATCAACCACATGTTCATCTCATCCCCACTGCCTGCATTTCATGCAGTTGTTCCCTCTGGGACTACCCTCGTCTGTTCCTTGACCACTGCACCACATCCCCCGCCCCTCCCATTGCACCTTCCCATGTAACCACAGAAGTTGTGACGCCTGCCCCTTCACCTCCTCCCTGCTCACCATCCAAGGGCCTAAACTGTCTTTCCAGGTGAAGTAGCACTTCCCCTGTACCTCCTCCAATCTTATGTACTTTATTCGCTGCACCCAACATAGCCTACTCTACTTTGGAGAAGCCAAATAAAGGCTGGTTGTCCGCTTTCCAGAACATATCTGGTCTGAGAACCCTGAGGAGTCATCTAGACTTGAAATATTACCTACTTTTTCTCTGTGGATGCTGCCTGAGCTAATGTGATCATCAACATTTTTTGTTTTCTGTGGATCATAGAACATTGAACATTACAGCGCAGTTAAGGCCCTTCGACCCTCTATGTTGCACTGACCTGTGACACCAATCTGAAGCCTATCTATCTCACACTATTCTTTTTTCAGCCATAAGGTTTTTTTTAGATTAGATTACTTACAGTGTGGAAACAGGCCCTTCAGCCCAACAAGTCCACACCGACCCACCGAAGTGCAACTCACCCAGACCCACTCCCCTACATTTACCCCTGCATCTAAGCATACAACTTAGCACGGCCAATTCACCTAACCTGTGGGAGGAAACCAGAGCACCCGGAGGAAACCCATGCAGACACAGGGAGAACATGCAAACTCCACACAGTCAGTTGCCTGAGGTGGGAATTGAACCCGGGTCTCGGGGCGCTGTGAGGCAGAAGTGCTAACCACTGTGCCACTATGCCGCCCACAATGACCATTTAAAGTTGACGAGTCTACTACTGTTACGGGCAGCGCGTTCCATGTCCCTATTACTTTCTGAGTAAACAAACTACCTCTGACACCTGTCTTGTATCTATCACCCCTCAATTTCAAGCTACGTCTTCTCGTGCTAGCCATTACCATCCGAGGAAAAAGGCTCTCACTGTCCACCCTATCTAACCTTCTGATTATCTTATATGTCTGAATTAAGTCACCTCTCAACCTTCTTCTCTCCAATGAAAACAGCCTCACGTCCCTCAGCCTTGCTTCATAAGACCTTCCCTCCACACCAGACAACTTCCTGGTCAACCTCCTCTAACCCTTTCCAAAGCTTCCACATCCTATAACACAGTGACCAGAAACTGTACACAATACTCCAAGTGTAGCTGCACCAGAGTTTTGTACAGCTGCAGCATGACCTCATGGCTCCAAAACTCAATCCCTCGAGTAATAAAAGCTAACACACCATATGCCTTCTTAACAACCCTATCAAACTGAGTGGCAACTTTCAACGATTTATGTATATGGACGCCAAGATCTCTCTGCTCATCTATACTACCAAGAATTTTACCAATAGCCCAGTACTCTTTATTCGTGTTTGTCCTTCCAAAGTGAATCACCTCACACTGTCCCGCATTATTTGTCATCTCTCAGCTTAGCTCTATAGCTTATCTATGTCCCTCTGTAATCCTTTATCCACACCCTCCAGCAACCTTAGTATCATATGCAAATTTACTAACCTATCCTTCTACGCCCACATCCTGGTCATTTATGAAAATTATAAATAGCGGTGGGCCCAAAACAGATCCTTGCGGTACACCACTAGTAACTGAACTCCAGGATGAACATTGCTTTCAGGTAACCAATTTCTGATCCAAACCGCTAAATCATCCTCAATCCCATGCCTCTGTATGCTGTACAATACCCTGTCGGGGGAACCTTATCAAAAGCCTTACTGAAATCCATATACACAACATCTACCGCTTTACCCTCATCCATCTGTTTGGTCCCCTTCTCAAAGAACTGAATAAGGTTTGTGAGGCACGATCTACTCTTCACAAAACCTTATTCACAAAATCTCAGTATTCTTCCCCTTGAGTTTGAGTGAACTGTCAGAAAAAGTAATATTAATTTTAGCAAAAGTTCTATTCTGAAGAAGAGTCATATTGGTCTCGAAATGTTAATTCTTTTTCTGTCTCCATAAATGCTGCTGTACCTGTTGAGTTTCTCCATCATTCTCTATGTTTTAAGACGTAAACTATTTGGTACTGCATCACTGAGTCATTTAAATTCCCTTGTCTTGTACTTTGCCTTATTTGACTCTTTTTGGGGATGAGATGTGGCTGATGCAGACTGGAGAAGGTGGTCTTTATCTGTGCCACATATTAGAACATAGAACATAGAAAAATACAGCACAGAGCAGGCCCTTTAGCCCACGATGTTGTGCAGAGGTTTAATCCTAATGTGGAATATAGTAACTTAACCTACGCACCCCTCACTCACTGCTATCCATGTGCATGTCCAGCAATCACTTAAATGTCCCCAATGACTCTGCTTCCACCACCACAGCTGGCAACGCATTCCATGCATTCACAACTCTCTGCGTAAAGAACCTACCTCTGATGTCTCCTTTATACTTTCCTCAACACTATGACTCCACGTACCAGTCAAACCTGCCCTGGGAAAAAGTCTCTGGCTATCGACTCTATCTATTCCACTCATTACCTTGTACACCTCAATCAGGTCACCTCTCTTCCTCCTTCACTCCAGAGAAAAAAGTCTGAGCTTATTCAACCTTTCTTCAGGCAGCATCCTGGTAAACCTCCTTTGCACCCTCTCCAAAGCCTCTGTATCTTTCCTATAGTAGGGCAATCAGAACTGGACACAATATTCCAAGTGTGGTCTCACCAGGGACTTGTAGAGCTGTAGCTAAACCTCGCGGCTCTTAAACTCAATCCCCCTGTTAATGAAAGCAAAACCACCATATCTTTTCTTAACAACCCTATCTACTTGGGTGACAACTTTGAGGGATCTATGCACTTGAACACCCACATCCCTCTGTTCCTCCACACTGCCAAGAATCCTGTCTTTAATCCTATATTCAGCATTCTCATTGGACCTTCCAAAATGCATCACTTTGCATTTATCCAGGTTGAACTCCATCTGCCATTTCTCAGCCCAGCTCTGTATCCTGTCTACGTTGCGGTGCAGTAGCTCTCTATACTATCGATGACACCTCCAACCTTTATGTCATCTGCAAATTTACTAAGCCACCCCTCAACCTCCTCATCCAAGTAATTTATAAAAACTGCAAAGCACAGAGGCCCAAGAACACCACTCAACACTGACCTCCAGGCAGAATACTTTCCATCTACAACCACTCTCTGCCTTCTGTCAGCCAGGCAATTCTGAGTCCAGATAGCCAATTCTTCCTGTATCCCATACTTCCTGACTTTAGGAATGAGCCTAAATGTTGGCAGTTTGCCACAGAAATGAAGTCTCGGTGAGTTCAGTGCTCTCAGCCCCCAAAGGAGTGAGAGGCAATGGTGCAGATTTATCATAAGATAACTCATTCAGTTTAGATTGCCTGTATTTCAGTATTCTCCTCAACAATATTGTATTTTTCCAGTGTGAACACTGACAAAAAAAATTCATTTAGCGCTTCCCTTCCCCTCTGAATACACACACAACTTTGCACTACTATCGTCGATTGACCCTAGTCTTTCTCTAGTCATTCTTTTATTCCTGATGGACCTATAGAAAGTTTTAGGGTTTTCCTTGATCCTATCTGTCAATGACTTCTCATATCCCCTCCTGGCTCTTCTTAGCTCTTTCTTGAAGTCTTTCCTGGCTAGCTTGTAACTCTCAAGCGCCCTAACTGAGCCTTCAAGTCTCATCCGAACAAAAGTCTTCTTCATCTTGACAAGACCTTCAACTTCTTTAGGAATTTGCTTCTTCAAAGAATTATGCACCTGAACCTCTAGATCCTTCTGTTCTATAACACTACCCAAGGCCCGAATATTAATTGTTTCAATCCTGCCCTTGTCTGTATCACCAAAATGCAATACCTTACAATTATCCAAATTAAACTCCATTTGCTATTCCTCAGTCCAGTGATTGATTAAGATCACTTTGTAATCTTAGATAACATTCTTCACTGTCCACTATCCCATTAATTTTGGTGAGGTAAAAACAATGACTGCAGATGCTGGAAACCAGATTCTGGATCAGTGGTGCTGGAAGAGCACAGCAGTTCAGGCAGCATCCAACGAGCAGCGAAATCGACGTTTTGGGCAAAAGCCCTTCATCAGGAATAAAGGCAGTGAGCCTGAAGGGTGGAGAGATAAGCTTGGGGAGGGTGGGGGTGGGGAGAGAGTAGCATAGAGTAGAATGGGTGAGTGGGGAAGGAGATGAAGGTGATAGGTCAGGGAGGAGAGGGTGGTGTGGATAGGTGGAAAAGGAGCTAGGCAGTTCGGACAAGTCATGGGGACAGTGCTGAGCTGGAAGTTTGAAACTAGGATGAGGTGGGGGAAGGGGAAATGAGGAAACTGTTGAAGTCCACATTGATGCCCTGGGGTTGAAGTGTTCCGAGGCGGAAGATGAGGCGTTCTTCCTCCAGGCGCCTGGTGGTGAGGGAGCGGCGGTGAAGGAGGCCCTGGACCTCCATGTCCTCAGCAGAGTGGGAGGGGGAGTTGAAATGTTGGGCCACGGGGCAGTGTGGTTGATTGGTGCGGGTGTCTCAGAGATGTTCCCTAAAGGGCTCTGCGAGGAGGCGTCCAGTCTCCCCAATGTGGAGGAGACCGCATCGAAACGGATACAATAAATGATATTAGTGGATATGCAGGTAAAACTTCCATGGATGTGGAAGGCTCCTTTAGGGCCTTGGATAGAGGTGAGGGAGGAGGTGCGGGTGCAGATTTTATAGTTCCTGCGGTGGCAGCGGAAAGTGCAGGGTGTCCTCTGCAAACTTACTAACCATGCTTCCTGTATTGTCATCAAAATCATTTCCATAATCATTATTCTTTTAAACCTCGACAAACGCAGTTTAACATAAGATCCCTGTGGAACACCACAGGTCACGGGCCTCCAGTCCAATAAACAACTCACCATAAATACTTTGTGTCCCCTATGTTACAAGTGAATTCAGTCTAGGTATTCTAAATCTCCGGAGAATAGTCCCTGACACTCGGCTAACTACTCTACACTAGGGCTATGGTTCAGATCAACCGAGTTCTGCCTCCACACTCTGCCGACCGCGGACTGTCCTTTAACCCTTGACTTCAAGGGAGACTGTCCACAAAGTCCTGTCCTAGGAGGCGAACTCCAAGCTGACAGCACCAGCCCTCATCCCCTCCGGCTACCGCTTTTCCCGTGGCAAATCGAAATGCTGCGAGACACACAAATGAGCAACGGATGTTTATTTCAAACTTGCAAGTTTGGGCGGCTTCCAAAAAAAAAGAGCTTCGGAAAATCGCGACGGAAGATTTTACAGCACTGATATTTATACATTATTTTTACATGTAAAAACATTAATGACAATTCCATTGGTTAAAACATTTCAGGCTTTTCTCTGCCAACTCTTTGATTATCTGTATGTTTCTAATATTCTGAGAGCTTCTATTGTATCATGGCCACCTGTTTCTTAAACATTACATTATTTTTAACAATTCTATTGACTAAAGCATTTCTCGCTTCTCTATCCCAGGCCTTGGTTATCTGTATGTTTCTAATATTTTAAGAGCTTCTATTGTATTATTGCCAAGGTTACCTAGCTTCATAGCAGCCTAGTTTTAATTAACAGCTTACGTCAGTTTCATTCAAGGTTACAAACCGCCATGTTTTTGACATAACAGTTTCTCCCTGTTTCCAGGCTAACTTACATTCAGTCTCACAGTTCGCCCTTACTTATTAACCCTTAGTTAAACTGCAGAAATTACATCACCCATATCAATCCCCCCGTCTTTTTATACGGTCTGTAATTTCTGCAGCATAATCATGGCCTGTCTATCCCAATCAGCCTCAGGGTCATCCGCAACAATCTGGAGGTGAATGCCCACCAATGTACGCGGGTCGCCCTTCATCAGGGCCGTCTCAATAAGGCGGGTGATTAAACCCCACACACAGGGAATTATTCAACAGGCCAGAACGACTAAGACCCCTGTTACCACCAGGAACGAAACTATAACTGAGACCATCACCCCTTTCCATTTCCCGAACCACAGCTCCAGCCAGTCCAATCAGTATTTACACCCGAATTTTCTGCTATCCAAGGCTAGCCTATTCTCCCACTCCATCCGACTGGTGGCGTTCAGTTGCTCTGCCAGCCCCTTGACTGCGTCTCTGGTAAAGTTAATAAACCGCCCTTGGCTCTTATGTCTTTCCTGTTCCCCTACTATGTCTTCCTTCTCAAATGCCAGGGTAAATGGAATTGCCAATTGTACAATTGCACATATCCCGTCCCAATCTGGAGGCAGGGTGGGTCTCAACAGTTTCCCTCCACAGTACCACCACAGATCCGCTCGGGGAACCTGTAGTGCTGAATAGTTCCCTCCTTCCTTTGTTGCGGTGACATTGTTAATCTCTGTACACAATGTCAGCTCCCCCAAATCCTGAAAATGTGGGGGGGAGCACGTACCTCTTTCGCCTTCAAAGGAGGGAATATCCGAGATAGGGAGGTACAATTCCCATCACTCCATGCAGTCTCTTCCTGATACAGGGCTATCATACATTCCATGCCCTGCATGTCCTACTCCCACCCGAGCGGAAAGGGGGCCACTTGGGCCAACGGCCTGCCGGAGGCACATGCATAGCAATTGCTTCTGTTCAGACTTTACCCATTCTACCCAGGCATTTGCATCCCCATATTCCGTTTCTATTGCGAAAGTCCGTCTCAAGTCCTTTACCTCTGCAACTTTCCAGTGGGTTCCCAAGTTCTTTCTGCCCTACATCAACTCGAAAACAGCAGCCAACAAATTGTCCATGTTTTTGTTTATCTTCACCTCACCCCAAACCGGTCCGATGAGGTCTCCTTGATTATCAGGTAGATCCAAAATTAGTTTTCTTATGTACTCCTGAACAATCATTTCTCAATTACAATACTTCAGGTCGTAAAATAATCAGAGCTGTCTTACAATAATTTGTCAATTCAAGTTAAAAGAAATTCTAATGGCCGAATCCAAGGTCTCAGATAATAACCATGGAAGTTATCGTTTTCTTTTTCGACAGCCTACTGTTGTACTGAAAATTCAACTGTACTTCACATATTGAAAAAAAAATCATGTTAAGTTTACATAAAAATCACATTTAAAACAATCCTGGAACTCAAGCTCCAGTGAATAAAACTTCCTCATTCAATCACCAACAAACAAATGTACATTCAAATCAAATCACAAAGGGTTAAATATTTTGCTTGCTGTTTTCGCACTCTCTCTCTCTCTCTCTCTCTCTCTCTGCCGGTCTTACTGCAAGCTGCTGGTAAAAATAAACTTCAGTTGTCCCCCTTATACGGCTTCTATGTAAGGATAATAGAGACCATCCAGAAGCGGGGTTCAACACTATCAGTTTGTAACTAATCTCTTCCGCCCTCCACAATCTCTGTAGAATCTATCAGAGGGAATTTTCGGGGTTTCGTCTTCCCGTTCCTTTTTCGACCTGGAACATTGGCCACCCATGGTTGGTCTTCAGGCTAACCTGTTTTCTATACTCTGGTTACTTAGTCAACCCTTTTATCCCGGTTACAAAGTTAACCCTTAATTTCCCGGTTACCTGTCACAACCACAGAGTCGACAAGGCAGTGTACACTTCTCAATTCCGCGAAAACCCCAAATACCAGAGAAGGTTCTTACCTTGATCCGTGCATGGAGTTGTCCGACTCAAGATAACACTTCAACCTGTTACCTTATCAAAACTTCAACCTTTTACTTTATTATAAGCGCTTCCTATTCACATCGTTTGCTCAAATATCTGTGTGTGTCACAGTGTCCCGGAATCATTCAGAGCCTCCCGTGGGAGTTCTTTTTAGTATCCCGGACGAGCCCCCAAATTTGTTATAAGTGAATTCTGTCTAGGTATTCTAAATCTCCGGAGAATAGTCCCTGACACTCGGCTAACTACTCTACACTAGGGCTATGGTTCAGATCAACCGAGTTCTGCCTCCACACTCTGCCGACCGCGGACTGTCCTTTAACCCTTGACTTCAAGGGAGACTGTCCACAAAGTCCCGTCCTAGGAGGCGAACTCCAAGCTGACAGCACCAGCCCTCATCCCCTCCGGCTACCGCTTTTTCCGTGGCAAATCGAAATGCTGCGAGACACACAAATGAGCAACGGATGTTTATTTCAAACTTGCAAGTTTGGGCGGCTTCCAAAAAAAAGAGCTTCGGAAAATCGCGACGGAAGATTTTACAGCACTGATATTTATACATTATTTTTACATGGAAAAACATTAATGACAATTCCATTGGTTAAAACATTTCAGGCTTTTCTCTGCCAACTCTTTGATTATCTGTATGTTTCTAATATTCTGAGAGCTTCTATTGTATCATGGCCACCTGTTTCTTAAACATTACATTATTTTTAACAATTCTATTGACTAAAGCATTTCTCGCTTCTCTATCCCAGGCCTTGGTTATCTGTATGTTTCTAATATTTTAAGAGCTTCTATTGTATTATTGCCAAGGTTACCTAGCTTCATAGCAGCCTAGTTTTAATTAACAGCTTACGTCAGTTTCATTCAAGGTTACAAACCGCCATGTTTTTGACATAACAGTTTCTCCCTGTTTCCAGGCTAACTTACATTCAGTCTCACAGTTCGCCCTTACTTATTAACCCTTAGTTAAACTGCAGAAATTACATCACCCATATCACCTACCATAAAGCCAATCTTGTATCCAGCCGGCAAGTTCACCCTGCATCCCACGTGATCTAACTTTACCAAATAGTCGATCATACGGAGCCTTGTCAAAGGCTTTACTAAAATCCAAGTAAACAATTCTGATGAAGGGCTTCTGCCCGAAACATCGATTTTCCTGCTCCTCGGATGCTGCTTGACCTACTCTGTTTTTTCAGCACCACTCTGATCTAGACTCCAAGTAAACAATGTCTGCCATCATCAATCTTTTTGGTTACTTCATTAAAAAACACAATCAAGTTCGTGAGACATGTTTTCCTCACAGAAAGCATGAAGATTGGGTGGGAGAGGCCTTCACATGTTTGTCAAGTATTGATTTGTTGGGAGTTTGTTTTCTTTCTCTGTTCTAAACTTGTATATTTCTGAAAAATAGACCTCTAAAAAATGTGAAGGAGAATTTCTTTTACAATTGCAAAGGAGTATTTTACAATTGGGTTTGTGTCTTATTATTAAATCTATGTGTAATAAAAGGTGGTTTATTTTTATGTATGCGGTGCTAATCAGAACTTCTTCCTTTTAGGCTTCATGTCACTGAGGGGATACAAGAGACACTGAGTGTGATGACCAGTAGATCTAGAGAGGTGATTTCACAGCAAGATCAGTCAGATCGATGGGTAACTGCCAGGAAAGGGAAGAAGCGTGTTCCCACATTTGGATTGAGGGAGGAAACCAGAGCAAACCCGCGCAGACTCAGGGAGAATATGCAAAATCCACACAGAAAGTGGCCTGAGGCAGGAATTGAACCCGGATCTCTGGCGCTGCGAGGAAGCAGTGCTAACCACCGTGCCGCCTACAATTTGATTGGAGTAGACTGTTAGCATGTAAAAGGACGACTGACAGGTAGGAGGCCTTCAAACATGTGATAGTGAGAGTTCAGAAGCATTATGGAGTGAAAGTCAAGGCAGGCAAAATTAGGGAAAATTGATGAATAAAGATATTGAAGTTCGAGTTAAGAATAAAAAAAAAAGAAATAAACAACTGGGAACAACTGAATCTCCTAAAAAGTATGAGTGTAAGGGCATTATTAAGAAGGGAATAAAGAAGGCAAAGAGGGGATATGAAATAGCTTTGACAGATAAGGTTAAAGGTAATCCATAAAGATTCTACAAATACATTAAGAGCAAGACAGCAAGCTCCAGAGAGAGAGTAGGACCCCTGAAAGATCACCGAAGGTTGTCTTTGTATTGAACCTCATGAGATGCGAGAGATGTTAAATGAAGATTTTGCATCAGTTTTTACAGTTGAGAAAGAAATGGAGGCGAGAGAATTCAGGCTGGAGAAAACAGTTCATATTACTGAAGAGGAAGTGCGAGAGATCTTAGAAAACATAAAGGGAGATACATTTCTAGGACCTGATCAAGTGTATTACGGAGATTGTCAGATGTGAGGGAGGTAATTCTCCAGGAATAATATTTGTAACACGAGTGAAGTACTGGGGGGTGGAGGGTGGGTAAGTTGTTTATGAAAGGCTGTAAGGAAAAGCCTGAAAACTTTCAACCTGTGAATCTGATATCGGTGATGAGTAA
The DNA here is from genome assembly GCF_020745735.1 of Hemiscyllium ocellatum. Lineage (NCBI taxonomy): Eukaryota > Metazoa > Chordata > Chondrichthyes > Orectolobiformes > Hemiscylliidae > Hemiscyllium > Hemiscyllium ocellatum. The sequence goes on from NC_083442.1 coordinate 11,208,984, forward strand.
GTTGTTGGAGGTGATTCTGAAAGATATGATTTACATGTATTTGGAGAGGCAAAGATTAATTAAGGATAGTCAACGTGACTAAGTGCGAGGAAAATCATATACCAAAGTGCCCTGGTGAGCCCAAAGCCCCTCCCTACAAAGTGCCCTGGTCAGCTCACTGCCCCTCTCTACCAAGTGCCCTGGTCAGGCCACTGCCCCTCCCTACAAAGTGCCCTGGTCAGGCCAGTGCCCCCACTACAGATTTTGCTCTTTCCCACATGTGCAAGCATCTCAGATTTTGAAGGTAAACAGTTGGTGGACTGTAGGTTGTCAGCTGGCTTGGAGGCAACTCCCCACCAGGAAGGAGAGCGACAGGAGGAGATCCTGGCAGGGTCTCAGGATGTGGGACTTTATTTGTGGGTCACAGATGAGCGGCCATGATTTCTGGCCTCTCCAGCCTTTGAAGTAGTTCTGGTTGTTCAGAGAGGCCACAGTGGGTCCTTCAAGTGAATTAAAAAAGAGATTCAGACACAGGATCATGGAATCCCTACAGTGTGGAAGGAGGCCATTCAACCCATTGAGGTTACACTCCCCTCTGAAGAGCATCCCACTCAGAACATCTCCCCCCACCCCCCAACCCTATCCCTGTAACCTCACATTTCCCATGGCTGACCCACCTCGCCTCTACATCACTGTCACTTCAGGCAATTTTGTGCCAATGTATGCCAACATTTATTGGCCATTTTTAGTTGCCCAATTGCTAATCACTGAGCCACCATGCTACCCATTAGCCCACCCAAAACTGGAGTCAGCAAGGCTGTGTCATCACATTGAGACTCTTCTGCATAATCCTTGCTGTAACACTACACTCCATATCCATTAAGCATCCTGTTGGAGTGGAACTTCTCTGCAGGATGGGTAGGAAACTGTTCAACTTGTGTTGCTCCAAACCCAAAGCAAGACCGCCTCAACCTCTGTCATTGACTGCACTACACAGATGATGCTTGCACTCAAAGGCTGAGCTCCAACCAACATCATCACATTCATGGACACATGAGAGAATGGGCCTGATACTAAATATCCAGACGATAAAGGCAATCTACCAACCTGACATTCATTGAAATCAATGGTCCACATACCTGGCATCACACTGACAATTAAATATTTCACTACATCTTTGTGTGGTTTGCAAAATATTGGCTGGACAACAGCATCTTGCTAATGAAGAAATAACTTGTGGTACAAGATGCACAGTGTGCTCAATGCTGGTTCCAAATTAATACCAAAAGGAACTGCCAATATACGCAACCATTCTGTCAGCTCAGCATCTGTGTGTGTACGTGCAACCCAAGGTGCACAGACGCGATGCCCCTTCCATCCTATTCTAGCAATGACTGACTCTGCACTGAATTGGTCAAACGGCTCTGCGAGCTGTTTCAATCAGTTCCAGAGGAGTTTTCCACATACACAATGAAGCATTCCTTTACATTCACTAAGACCATACATGGTCTACAGGTGAAACTACCAATCTCGCTCTGCCACTGAGTCATAGACACAAGTGGTTTTCTGCTCAAACAAGACGCTACTGTCAAGCAAATGATATCTGAGTTTAAGTGGCAGTGTGATGCCAGGTATTTAGGTTTTGTGTTGGACTGTGGAGAACAACACATCCAGTTAACCATTTGCAGCAGACAGCTGACCAACTGTGCTCTACCAGCCTGAGCTGCAAGTCTCCAAACAGTATGTCCAGAATAGATGTGATTCTGTTGGACATCATTGATTAAATGGACTGAACTATGCTGAGAATTACACCAAATATCAAGTTAAGATGATCTTTAGTGTTCCCAGTGTGATGTGTGCTGATAGCTCCATATATTAACACATTGGAGTCTGATTTATGTCAGTAACAGGAATTCGTACATGCATTGTACCTTTTACATTGGTAATGAAAAGGTCATGAAAACTGTCAATTGCTACTGTCTTCCCATAGCAGTACTCTGACCAGAATGCACAGGCCATGTCAGGAACTAAGAACTGATCTTGTTGCACCTTGTTATCAACTCCAGCCCAACCCATGGGCAGTCTGTTCTCATGCTGTATAAATTGGTGTTCCCTGTTATCAAGTTTGTTTCTTGTGTCTGAATGAGAGCAAGCTGACCTTTACCCTTTTAACAATGTTACCTTCTGCACCAACGAGAAATTATTTGTAAAACTGCAAACATTGAGGAGTCTGTGAAGGAGATAAAACACCACTTTCTCCAGTCTGTATCACCCAGACCTACTGCCAAAGAAATCACATCAGGCAAAGTACAAGACAAGGGAACAGTGGGTCAGCAATGTCTTAGAGACTGATTGAAAGGTCATGGGGAAAGGAAGAATAAGAAATGCAGGGAGAAGAGAATAGGAAAGGACAGAATGGGAGAAACGGTTTGAATATTCACTTAAACGGGTTTATTGAAAGCCATTGATTACTGTTCCTGACAACTCACACAGACCCGACCGTTGCGGGAGCCACACATTCAATTTCAAGGGAATCAGACACTTTGAGAGTTAAATACAAAGTTACACACAAAGGTTTCAGTTTGTAAACTGGAAATACAGGAACTCAATGACAAAGGAGTAGCATTCCGAAAGTTTGTAATTTAAATAAACCTGGTGGACTATAACCTGGTGTTGTGTGATTTTTAACTTTGTCCGCCACAGTCCAACACCGGCTCATCCATGTCGTACAGAGTTAGAACTTTAATTCTAACTTTATATTCAAGCACAGGAGATAAACTGAAGTGTTTTCTTTCAACAACCAGTTGTAAAGGTGTGATGGTTAGACCCAGACGGTAATTTCTGTCTGATATTTTCACACAGTCAGCTCCCTGGCCTGTGTTCACTGCACACTGCTCATCACAACACACGACTCTCCTGATCCCTGATAACCTTTTCTTACCTTTTCTTCGGAACAGCACGACGGCTTAAAGTCCCCTCCCACAGTCCAATTGGGATGAAAATCAAATACAGTCGTGTGACTACAAAACCCAGAAAACGTGTTCCTCTGCTTTTAATAACATGACGGAGTCTTCAGTGATGTCAGACTGCTTCAGGAAAGATTAGGAATGGTGCAAGGTCCGGGGTGCAGCTGCCAGTTAGAGAACAGGTTCCCACAAGCAGTGATTAGATGCAAGTATGGTGGCTCAGTGGTTAGCACTGCTACCTCACAGCGCCAGGGTGCTAGGTTTGATTCCACCCTCGGGTGACTGTCTGCGTGGAGTTTGTACATTCTCCCCGTGTCTGTGCGGGTTTCCTCCGGGTGCTCCGGTTTCCTCCCACAGTCCAAAGATGTGCAGGTTAGGTGAATTGGCCATGCTAAATTGCCTGTAGTGTTAGGTAAAGAGGTAAATGTAGGGGAATGGGTGGGTTGCACTTCGGCGGTCGATGTGGACTTGTTGGGCCGAAGGGCCTGTTTCCACATTGTAAGTAATCTAATCTATTCTGCAAATAAACCAGTCATGATTATGTCAATTCGAATTGCAGGAACAGATTTGAAAGGCTAAATGGCCGCTTTGTTGTCTCTGCTATTTGACAATCCCGATCAGTCTCATTTCAATCATCCAGCAGGTCAGGGAATCCTCCCAAAATGAACAACAGCTCAGGCTATTATATGGTGAGTTTGAATCCTAACCATGGGTTGGTGAAATCTCTGACCCAGTGAGTTGCAAACTCTGAAATCCCATCCCAGAGAGTGGCGCACAGCATTACAATACCATCTGGAGGGAGTGTTGCACTGTCAGAGGGTCAGTACCGAGGGAGTGCTGTCCTGTCGGAGGGTCAGTACTGAGGGAGTGTTGCACTATGGAGGGTCAGTACTGAGGGAGTGTCGCACTGTCAGAGGGTCAGTACTGAGCGAGTGCTGCATTGTCAGAGGGTCAGTACTGAGGAAGTGCTGTCCTGTCAGAGGGTCAGTACTGAGGGAGTGCTGCACTGTCAGAGGGTCAGTACTGAGGGAGTGTTGCACTGTCAGAGGGTCAGTACTGAGGGAGTGCTGTCCTGACGGAGGGTCAGTACTGAGGGAGTGTTGCACTGTGGAGGATCAGTACTGAGGGAGTGTCGCACTGTCAGAGGATCATTACTGAGGGAGTGCTGACCTGTCGGTGGGTCAGTGCTGAGGGAGTGCTGCATTGTCAGAGGGTCAGTACTGAGGGAGTGCTGCACGGTCAGAGGGTCAGTACTGGGGAAGTGCTGCACTGTCAGAGAGTCAGTACTGAAGGAGTGCTGCACTGTCAGAGAGTCAGTACTGTAGGAGTGCCGCATGTCTAGACAGTCAGTACTAAAATAACCCACACTGTCGGGGATAATTAACCAGGTTAGGCTGGTGAACTCAGAGAGGCCCCCTGCAAATAGTGGTGTGGATAGTATGAACCTGCTGACCTTGTTGTTTGACAAGGTTGTAGGAGACACTGTGGGTTTGAAAGGTGCTGCTGAAGAAGATTGACTGACAGTAAGCGGCCTGAATTATCTGATCATTTGTTGGACCTTGCAGTGCTCAAAATTATAGTATATTCATTGATCAACCTCATATTATAGTATGACTACATGCAGTGCAGATCATGGTACTGTAACATGTGACTGTTTAGCTTCACATGACAACAAAATGCACTATGGGATTGTGAACAGAGTGATGACAATACACAATAATGCATTAGAGTTCCTACTATGAGGATGACAGGGCTCTGTTTAACTTAGATGTCGCTTAGATCCAGAATCCCAACACTGAAAATGTCAGAGATGCTGTACTCCCAGCTGTTTGGCCCTTGTCATAATGCAGCTGTGCCCATTGTTAACATTGTGTTTAATTTTGTAATTGTATAGTCTTTTAGATTTCAACATACCCTGTAATACAATTTATAAAGATTAGTAACCTTTGTGAGCTTCTGTATTTAGACCACAGACTTTGGAGTAGAAGTGGGCCATTCAGCCCATCGGGTTTGCTCTGTCATTCAATGAGATCACGGCTGATCTGATAACTCCACTTCCTGCATTTCCCCCATATCTCTTGGTTCCTTACTGTTTATAGCCCTCTGCAGTAAACTAGTCCACAGAGACACCCTCCGAGATAAGGAATTACTTCTCATCTCTGTCTCAAAGGTCGAAGACAGAGGGTGGTGATGGAGGGTTGCTCACTGGCAGGAATTCCAGCATCCTAACCTGACGAGTCTGCAGCGGCCGGATTTCCTCTGGAAACTCTCAAAACCCTGCTCATGACTCCACCCCCATTCCCCGCACCATCACACCCACTCCAGTTACGGGCACTGCCCCCACTCCCAGCTCCACACCCACACCAGATCCCAGCTCCCAGCCCTGCCGAGTTTTCACCATCCCTCCAGACCTCCCCCTCACTGAGGATGAACGATCAGTCCTCAGCAAAGGACTCACCTTTATCCCCCTCCGCCCATGCATCAATGAATTTAATACACGCCGTGACATCGAACACTTCTTCCATCGCCTCCACCTCCGAGCTTACTTTCACAATCAGGACCCCCGCCCACCTTCCGAGGACCCCTTTGCCCACCTCCAACACACTGCATCCACCTGGACACTCCATGCTGGCCTATTACCCGCCCTCGACCTCCTCATTTCCAACTGCCACCAGGACATTAACCGCCTCAACCTGTCTACCCCCCTCCCCCACTCCAACCTCTCACTCTCACAACGCGCAGCCCTCCAATCCCTCAGCTCCAAACCCGACCTCACCATCATGCCAGCAGATAAAGGAGGTACAGTGGTAGTCCGGCACACTGACCTGTACACCGCTGAAGCCAGACGCCAACTCAAGGACACCTCTTCCTACCGCCCCCTCGACCATGACCCTACCCCCCATCACCAAACCATCATCTCCCAGACCATACAGAACCTCATCACCTCAGGAGATCTCCCACCCACGGCTTCCAACCTCATAGTACAGAAACCCCGCACTGCACGGTTCTACCTCCTTCCCAAGATCCATAAGACTGACCACCCTGGCCGACCCATTGTCTCAGCATGCTCCTGTCCCACTGGACTCATTTCTACCTTTCTCGACACTGTCCTGTCCACCCTTTTCCAGGAACTCCCCACATACATTTGAGACACCACCCACGCCCTCCACCTCCTCCAAGACTTCCGTTTCCCAGGCCCCCAACGCCTCATTTCACCATGGATATCCAGTCCCTCTACACTTCCATTCGCCATGACCAGGGCCTCCAAGCCCTCCGTTTCTTCCTCTCCCGATGTCCCCAACAGTACCCTTCCACCGACACTCTTATTTGTTTGGCCGAACTGGTCCTCACCCTTAACATTTTCTTCTTTGAACATTCTCACTTCCTCCAGACCAAAAGGGGTAGCCATGGGCACACGTATGGGCCCCAGCTATGCCTGTCTCTTCGTTGGCTACATAGAACAGTCGATCTTCCATAATTACACCGGCACCACTCCCCACCTCTTCGCTACACTGATGACTGCATTGGCACCACCTCGTGCTCCCGTGAGGAGGTTGAGCAATTCATCAACTTCACCAACACATTCCACCCTGACCTTAAATTTACCTGGACCATCTCTAACACCTCCCTCCCCTTCCTGGACCTCTCCATTTCCATTAATGACGACCAACTTGACACCGGCATTTTTTACAAACCCGCCGACTCCCACAGCTACCTGGATTACACCTCTTCCCACACTACCTCCTGCAAAGATGTCATTCCATATTCCCAATTCCTCCGCCTCCGCCTAGGAGGACCCAGATGGCCTCCTTCTTTAGAGACCGCAATTTCCCTTCCCACGTGGTTAAAGATGCCCTCCAAAACATCTCGTCCACATCCCGCACCTCTGCCCTCAGACCCCATCCCTCCAACCCTAACAAGGACAGAATGCCCCTGGTGCTCACCTTCCACCCTACCAACCTTCACATAGACCATATCATCCGCTGACATTTCCGCCACCTCCAAACAGACCCCACCACCAGGGATATATTTCCCTCCCCACCCCTTTCCGCCTTCCGCAAAGACAGCTCCCTCCATGACTACCTGGTCACGTCCACGCCCCCCTACACCAACCCTCCCATCCTAGCACCTTCCCCTGCCACCGCAGGAATTGCAAAACCTGTGCCCACACCTCCTCTCTCACCTCCATTCAAGGCCCTAAAGGAGCCTTGCACATCCATCAAAGTTTTACCTGCACATCCACCAACACCATTTGTTATATCTGTTGCTCCTGATGCAGTCTCCTAAACATTGGGGAGACTGGACGCCTCCTAGCAGAGCGCTTTAGGGAACATCTCAGGGACACTCACACTGATCAACCAACCTGCCCTGTGGCCCAACATTTCAACAACCCCTCCCGCCCTGCCAAGGACATGGAGGTCCAGGGCCTCCTTCACCGCCAGTCCCTCACCATCCCACACTTAGAGGAAGAACGCCTCATTTTCTGCCTCGGAACACTTCAACCCCAGGGCATCAATGTGGACTTCAACAGTTTCCTCACTTCCCCTTCCCCCACCTCACCCCAGTTCCAAACTTCCAGCTCAGCACTGTCCCCATGACTTGTCCTATCTTCTTTTCCACCAATTCACTCCACCCTACCCCCGCTCCTGACCCATCACCTTCATCCACTCCCCCACTCACCTATTGTACTCTATGCTACTTTCTCCCCACCCACCCTCTTCTCATTTATCTCTCCACCCTTCAGGCACTCTGCCTGTATTCCTGATGAAGGGCTTTTGCCTGAAATGTCGATTTTACTGCTCCTCGAATGCTGCCTGAACTGCTTTGCTTTTCCAGCACCACTAATCCAGAACTCTCAAACATTCACTTGCTGAACAAGTATCTTTATGCAGTGGGAGAGGGAAGGGATCGCCAAATTATAGAGAAGATTATTCAGCAATTCCAGGAAGAGATAATTCCAAATCTCTGCAAGTTGCGTCAAAGTAAGTGACCATCCCTCTTGGCCCAGAAACCAACAGAGGGTGGAACAGGTTTTGGCACAAAGCCTTTAGAATTGGTGTTCTGTCTGCTATACAGCTGATTTGCTATTCAGAAAAAAACACAATCATAGAGTCATAGAGATAATACAGCATGGAAACAGACCTTTTGGTCCAACTCATCAATGCCCACCCAGATATCCTAACCTAATCCAGTTCCATTTGCCAGCACTTGGCCCATATCCCTCTAAACCCTTCCTATTCCTATACCCATTCAGATGCCTTTTAAATCTTGGAATTTTACCAGCCTCTATCACTTCCTCTGGCAGCTCATTCCATACACGCACAACCATCTGTGTGAAAAAGTTGCCCCATAGGTCCATTTTATATCTTTACCCTCTCACCTTAAACCTATGCCCTTTACTTCTGGACTCCCCCAACCCAAAGAAAATACCTTGTCTATTTAGGTAAAAACCTTTGCCCGAAACGTCGATTTTACTGCTCCTCGGATGCTGCCTGAACTGCTGTGCTCTTCCAGCACCACTAATACAGAACCTTGTCTATTTACCCTATCCTTGCCCCTCATGATTTTATAAAACTCTGTAAGGTCACCCCTCAGTCTCAGAGGCTCCAGGGAGAACAGCCCCAGCCTATTCAGCCTCTCCCTATAGTTCAAACCCTCCAAACCTGGCAACATCTTGTAAATCTTTTCTGAAAACTTGGGCAAAAAGTGGCCTAACCAATACCCGGTACAATGATCTCCCAACTTCTTTACTGAACACTCTGTCCAATAAAGGAAAGCATACCAAATGCCACCTTCACTATCCTATCTACCTGCGATTCCATCTTCAAGGAGCTATGAACCTGCACTCCAAAGTGTCTCTGTTCAGTAACACTCCCTCGGACATTTCTATTCAGTGCATAGGTCCTGCTCTGATTTGCCTTTCCAAAGTGCAGCACCTCATATTTATCTAAATTAAACTTCATTTGCCACTCCTCAGCCCATTGGCCCATCTGATACAATATCTGAGGTAACCTTCCTCACTGTCCACTCCACCTCCAATTTTGGTGCCATTTGCAAACTTACTAACTATACCTTCTCTGTTCACATCCAAATCATTTATATAAATGACAAAAAGTAGTGGACCCAGCATAAGTCCTTGTGGCACTCCACTGGTCACAGGTTTCCAGTGTGAACAGCAACCCTCCACCACCACCCTCTGTCTTCTGCCTTCAAGCCAGTTCTGTATCCAAATGGCTAGTTCTTCTATATTTCCTGAGATCTAACCTTGCTCACTGTCTCCCATGGGGAACCATGCTGAACGCCTTATTGAAGTCCATATAGATCACGTCCACTGCTCTGTCCTCATCAATCTTCTTCATTACTTCTTCAAAAAACTCAATCAAGTTAGTAAGGCATGATTTTCGATGCATTAGGCCGTGTTGACTATCACTAATCAGTCCTTGCCTTTCCAAATACATGTACATCCTGTCCCTCAGGACTCCCTCCAACAACTTGCCCACCACCGATGTCAGGCTCACTGGTCTATAGTTCCCTGGTTTGTCCTTACCACCTTTCTTAAACAGTGGCACCAAGTTAGCCAACCTCCAGTTTTCCGGCACCTCACCTCAATGATACAAATATCCCAGCAAAGGGCCCAGCAATCACTTCCCTAGCTTTCCACAGAGTCCTAGGGTGCACCTGATCAGGTCCTGGGGATTTATCCACCTTTATATGTTTTAAGACATCCCGCACTTCCTCTTCTGTAATATGGACATTTTTCAAGATGTCACCATCTAATTCCCTACATTCTATATCTTCCATGTCCTTCTCCACAGTAAACACTGATGCAAAATACTCATTTAGTATCCCCTCCCTCCCCCATCTCCTGCAGCTTCACACAAAGGCTATCTTGCTGATCATTGAGGAACCTTATTCTCTCCCTAGTTACCCTTTTATCCTTAATGTATTTTTAAAGTCCCTTTGGATCCTCCTTAACCCTATCTGCCAAAGCAATCTCGTGTCCCCTTTTTGCCCTCCTGATTTCCCTCTTAAGTATACTTCTACCGTCTTTATACTCTTCTAAGGATTCACTCAACCTCTGCTATCTATACCTGACATATGCTTCCTTCTTTTGCCTAACCAGACCTCAATTTCACTAGTAATCCAGCACTCACTACACCTATCAGGCCTTCCTTTCATCCTAACTATATTGACTCTCAATCTCTTTATCTCATTTTCGAAGGCTTCCCATTTTCCAGCCGTCCCTTTACCTGTGAACATCTGCCCCCAATCAGCTTTTGAAAGTTCTTGCTTAATATCATCAAAATTAACCTTCCTCCAATTTAGAACGTTAACCTTTTGATCCGATCTATCCTTTTCCATTACTATTTTAAGACTAATTAAATTGTGGTCGCTTGCCCCAAAGTTCTCGCCTGCCCTGCCTGATTTCCAAAGAGTAGATCAAGGTTTGCACCTTCCCTAATAGGTACATCTACATACTGAAACAAAACATTTCCTTGTACACACTTAACAAATCACTCTCCATCTAAACACTTAACACAATGGCAGTCCCAGTCAAAGTTGGAGAGTTTAAATCAGCTACTATAACCACTCTATTATTCTAACAGATAAATGAGATCGCCTTACAAATTTGCTGTTCAATTTCCCTCTGACTGTTGGGTATTAGGTCAAGCCTAAAACAGGCTGGTGATAGGCCATCCCAGAGGGTATTGCTACCTCTCAAGATCTGAATTGTTTCCATGTGGTACTGACAGAAAAGCAGAAGAGAATCTCCACCACCCTCCAAACTATTTTTTTAAGTGTTTGTCCACTCTATTGGACAAACTATGAAATTTTTCCACAAATGACAATTGTGAGATTCACTGTACATTTTCAGTCTCAGACTGATGTACCTGTATTATCTCAGTAAATGGAGAGAGAAGGGGCATGGTGTAGGCTCTTCAGCTGGTTTATTATAGACCTTTACCATTCCAATATCCCCAGCTAAAAACTCCGTGGAAGCCCATCAGCTTCTCAACAGATATCCTGTGTGGGTGGGAGCTACATTGATTGCTTTAAGATCTGACTGGTGTCCTTTTCTTAGGAGGTCCCTGCTTTAAGCGAGCTACAAATCAATCCAACTAGTCAGGAGCTGTGTAGTAACAGCAGCAAAGGTATGGGATGGCGGGCACAGTTGGTATCACAGGCAGTCCCTGACACTGAAGAATTGGCTAAGTTTGAGTCCAGGGGTCTCAGGGAGCAGGGTGAAGATGATGAGGGACCAACCTTGAAAAAGGGGTGCCTCTGATGGGCCACTCACCACTGTTTAATTGAAGGTCTCAGTAACACAAGGTAGATGGACCACTCAATCCCACTCTGATCATTCCCGATTTTCTTCACTTGAACAGGGACACCCACGCCTTCTCAGTCCTCAACTTGGCATTTTCTCCACAAACATTTCCTCTACTATTTCTCCTCTTCTTGACAAATCCTGTGACCTATGACCGGGTGTCCCATTTGTGCCAGTGCTGCTCTTTTAAGAAGGTTATGCTGTCCTTGGCTTTTTTTTTTCAGAGTGGTCTTAAAAGCAGCAATTCCAAAATATTTAGATTTGAAGGGTTTAGGGGCCAGTTTGATTATAGCTAACAGATACTGCCTCAGGAAAAAAGGCTTTCAAGTTTAAAATAAAACCCTTGTGCAATGAAAGGGGAGTGGCCAGTTCTCCCAGCTCAGCTATTTTCCGGGTTGGTTTGGTCTGGCCATTCACTGAAAGCAGTCAGTCAGTTGGGAAGCTGCTGGATCCATAGAAGCAGGTCCATGCTGCTCCTCCTTTTGTGCCAAGCGGTGTCTATGGGGCTTGTTGTAAGTATTTGGAACAGCATCATTTAGTTGGGGTATTCTGTTGGGTTTTTGGATAGGTAAGTTATCGTGTTCTCTTTTGTTTGTGTTTTATTCGGTAATCTTGTCAATAAATTCTGTTTTGTTTAAAACTGTGATTGGGCCGGCTGGGTCACTATGTGCTTTCCAGGTCCTATATGGACAATTTAATCAGAATCGGACAGCAGCCAGACTGAGGAACATCATCTTCCCATTGAGCACAGTCATCTCTGGAGGAAAATATCCTATAATCCCCTCCAATCCCTCCAGACACCTGCATTTATCTCATTCCGGAATGTTCCACATCCCTGATTCAATACGAGTGGTTGTGTCTTCAACTGTCTGGGCCCTAATGTCTGGAATATCACTAATCTCCCCCCACCACCCCCCCACACCACCCACCACCGCAACTCCCACAAGCTCCCCTCCCATAAGTCTTTTTGCCATCTATCTCACTGGTCCCCTGAAAACCCAGCCCTCTGTCCCAGCCACTGATTAGACACCCTAATATTACCCTAGCTAGGTTTTTATCCAGCTTTGGTTAATGATGATGCTGTGAAGTATCTCGGGATATTTTACTACAAGCAGGGTGCTGAATGAATGCGAGTTATGATTGTTGATTAAACTTAACTGTTCTTCTTGAGGTTTCCTTTCTGCCTTTGGAAAGAATGACTGTTTTCATTTTGCAAGGCTGTGGGGTAACCGGGATGGCCTTGTGTTTTGTGGGGTCATTTCCAGGTGATTGAGTTTAATTATACACGTTGGAGGAGGCCATCAATTGGGGTTTCGATTGTGTAGATATCAAGGGAAACATTGAAACTATAGTCTAGTTATGGGCTGGTTCTGTTTGTAGGTATAAACTTATAATGTTTCACTCTGTAAATAAGTGTAAGATTGAGTAAAGTCAAGTGTGTTTATGTCCGAAATGTCAATTCTCTAGATCGATGATTTGAATGTGGAGTTTAAATATAGTACTTCTAACGTTGTGATGACACAAAACTGGGTGGGAATGTGTATTGTGAGGATGATGCAAAGAGGTTTCAAAGGGATTGAGACGGGCTGAGTGTGTGGACAAATTGAAATACATTTGCAAACATATCCACTTTGGAGGGAGGAACAGAGGTCATGCTGTTTGTTAAAAGAAGAAAGATTGGCAAATACCGATGTCTAAAGAGACCTGGGTATCCTTGTACTTGGGTCATTGCAGGTACAGAAAACAATTAGGAAGACAAATAGTATGTTGTCCTTTGTTGCAAAAGAATTTGAACTGTTTTGCTTTAATTGTATCGCATTTTGGTGAGACGTACCTGGATTGCTACAATGGTCCCTTTTCTGAAGGAAGAATATATTTGTCATGGTGGGTGTGCAGCAGAAGCTCTCACAGATTAATTCCCAGGATGAGTGGACTGTTTTCTGAGGAGACATTAAAGAGTCTAAGCCTGTATCGTCGAGGGTTTAGAAGAGTGAGAGCTAATCTCAGAAACTTACAAAATTCTTAAACAGCCAGATAATGTAGATCCAGAAGGGAAGTTTCACAAGGCTACAAATATAGAACTGTGATGATAGTCTTAGAATAAGGTACAGGCCAGTTGAAACTGAGATGACAATGAATTTCTTTGGAATTTTCTATCCCAAGGGGCTGTGAAAGCTCAGTGAATATGCCCAAGACAGAAATTGATAACTTGTTGGATACTATTGTATTAAGGTACGGAATAGCAGGAAAAATGGGAGACAAAGGGAAAACTGAAATAGACAATTAACCATTATCCAGGCCGAATGGCCTATTCCTGTTCTCATGTTCATTAAACGAAGACATGATCATTTAAAAGCTGATTTTAAATGCTCATTCATGGAACTATAGCGTGTCTTGCAGAATTGTTTCAGTTATAATGTAGAACAAGGTAAGAGAAAGATATAAAACATCTGTACCAAACAGAAGTTGCTGTAGAAACCGTGTTGGTCTGGCAGCAGGTTCTGAAGAACATGCAGCACGGTGGCTCAGTGCTTACAACCCGGTGCTAACCCGGGTTCCTGTTATGGGCGACTGTCCGTGTGGAGTTTGCATATTCTCACTGTGTCTGCGTGCTTTGGTTTCCTCCCACAGTCCAAAGATGTGCAGGTTAAGTGGATTGGCCATGGTAAATTGTCCATAGTGTTCAGGGACATGGAGGCTAGGGGGAATTAGCCATGGGAAATACAGGGTTACAAGGATAGGTTGCTCTTTCAAGGATTGGTGTGGACGCAAGGGGCTGAATGGCTTCCACGCTGTAGGGATTCTCATTCTAAGAAGGGTCACGGGACCTGAAATGTTAACTCTGCTATTTCTTAATAGATGCTGTTGACTTGTTCTGTTTTTGTTTTGGATTTTTCACATCCATAGTTCTTTCTTTTACAAATTGGTAGTAGATTGGGTTATATAGAATCCTCACAGCGTGGAAACAGGCCATTTGGCCCAAAACGTCCACACCAACCTTTCAAAGATCATCACACCCATCCCCTATCCTATATTTCTCATGGCTAACACACCTAACTTATGATTTGGAGATGCCGGTGTTAGACTGGGGTGTGCAAAGTTAAAAATCACACAACACCAGGTTATAGTCCAACAGGTTTAATTGGAAGCACACTAGCTTCCAATTAAACCTGTTGGACTATAACCTAGTGTTGTGTGATTTTTAACTCTGTACACCTAATTTACACATCCCAAAACACAATGGGCAATTTAGCATGGCCAATCCACTGAACCTGCACACCTGTGGGAGGAAACCAGAGCACCCAGCAGTAACCCACACAGACACAGGGAGAATGTACAAACTTCACACAGACAATGACCCAAGACTGGAATCAAACCCAGGTCCCTGGTACTGTGGGGCAGCAGTGATAACCACTGAGCCACAATAAACAACATGGCTTCAAAAGCTTGTATCAGTAATGATGGTTATGAAACTACCATTGACTGTTGTAAAGCCTGTCTAATTCGCGCATATCCTTTAGCGAAGGACATCTTACCCAGTCTGGCCTGCACGTGACTCCATACCCACAGCAATGGCATTGATTTTAAACTGCTGTCTGAAAAGAGTCACTCAGTTCATGGATAATTAGAGATGGACAATAAATGCAGGCCTTGCCAGCTACATAAAAGCATAAAAAGTTTTGTCCTTTGATTCAATCCAAAGTTTGTAGGTGACGTACTCATTCTTAAGTCTGTGTTTAATGGATGAATTTACTAAACTTGTGGAATTTGATATCTATGAAAATGATTAATTTGATGAAGAGTTAACTCTTCACAACATAATGACAGCTGGTTAGGCTAATATGGCAAAGCAGGAAGGTTTCCTGTTTCTGTTTGAGAGCTGTGAGGCTGACAACACATTGTCTGAAAGTGGAATGATCTGATCAGATGAGAAGGATTGTACGATCAGCCTTTTCTTATTTCCTATTCGCAGTGACTCTCACCATTCGAGAATCAGTAACGGATTTCTTCCACTTTTAGGAGTTCTTTCACTCAACCACACAGAGTCTGCATCGGGAAGGGTTCAAGTGGGGCCTTCCATATTTTCACCTTGGTAGTAGATTGGGTTATATAGAATCCTCACAGCGTGGAAACAGGCCATTTGGCCCAAAACGTCCACACCAACCTTTCAAAGATCATCACACCCATCCCCTATCCTATATTTCTCATGGCTAACACACCTAACTTATGATTTGGAGATGCCGGTGTTAGACTGGGGTGTGCAAAGTTAAAAATCACACAACACCAGGTTATAGTCCAACAGGTTTAATTGGAAGCACACTAGCTTCCAATTAAACCTGTTGGACTATAACCTAGTGTTGTGTGATTTTTAACTCTGTACACCTAATTTACACATCCCAAAACACAATGGGCAATTTAGCATGGCCAATCCACTGAACCTGCACACCTGTGGGAGGAAACCAGAGCACCCAGCAGTAACCCACACAGACACAGGGAGAATGTACAAACTTCACACAGACAATGACCCAAGACTGGAATCAAACCCAGGTCCCTGGTACTGTGGGGCAGCAGTGATAACCACTGAGCCACAATAAACAACATGGCTTCAAAAGCTTGTATCAGTAATGATGGTTATGAAACTACCATTGACTGTTGTAAAGCCTGTCTAATTCGCGCATATCCTTTAGCGAAGGACATCTTACCCAGTCTGGCCTGCACGTGACTCCATACCCACAGCAATGGCATTGATTTTAAACTGCTGTCTGAAAAGAGTCACTCAGTTCATGGATAATTAGAGATGGACAATAAATGCAGGCCTTGCCAGCTACATAAAAGCATAAAAAGTTTTGTCCTTTGATTCAATCCAAAGTTTGTAGGTGACGTACTCATTCTTAAGTCTGTGTTTAATGGATGAATTTACTAAACTTGTGGAATTTGATATCTATGAAAATGATTAATTTGATGAAGAGTTAACTCTTCACAACATAATGACAGCTGGTTAGGCTAATATGGCAAAGCAGGAAGGTTTCCTGTTTCTGTTTGAGAGCTGTGAGGCTGACAACACATTGTCTGAAAGTGGAATGATCTGATCAGATGAGAAGGATTGTACGATCAGCCTTTTCTTATTTCCTATTCGCAGTGACTCTCACCATTCGAGAATCAGTAACGGATTTCTTCCACTTTTAGGAGTTCTTTCACTCAACCACACAGAGTCTGCATCGGGAAGGGTTCAAGTGGGGCCTTCCATATTTTCACCTCCTGGAAGAGTACCTGCCCAAAATAGAGGAAGACAAAACACGTTCAATTGTCAAGAAAGTTCTTCAACAGTTCAAGCAGAAGTTACTCCCTAACCTCAGCAAATTTCGCAGAAGTAAGTTTGAATCTCATTGCAAAACTGGATGTATTCTCAAAGCAGTTTGGTCACAGGATCATTGAATGTTACAGTGCAGCGCCATCTGAATGTTTGAAACCCCTGGATTTAGCCCACTTACCCATTCACTCCCTATACCGAGAGCTTTTTCAGCTCCTGATTGAACAATTTCATGGAGACACAGATGGAAGATTTTATTCTCACTGGGAATTTGGAGGGGGAGGGGGGTAGAGTGTGGGATGTTAGAAATTTGAATTACATTTTCCATCTCCCTCAAAGGCTCACTTGATCCCCAAACTCTTCAATGTTAAAACTACCCCACCACTCATTGCATTGAAGTTAAAGATTTATCACCTGCTGGAATGGACCTCTTTGCAAAAACTGTATTTCCCACTGTTGCTCCTTTGACAGTCTGTTCTTCACCAACTGCATGTGTATAGAACAAAACCTCTTCTTTTATCTCCTCTCACGTTTTTGTTGAGGATCTTAAATGTTTGCCCTCTACACAGACCCTTTGGAGATGATGTTCCTGTTAGAACCTTGTTCATATGATATAAAATACTGTCTAATCTCCTTTGACCGTGTCCCCATGACAAATGTTCCTGTTATGGAGCAGACTAGAGTCTCTCCAAATATTTAAAGAAGGTAGCTTAGTACCTAACTTTTCTTATTTCAAAGGCATACGTGCAATGTTTGTTCCACATGCAATGCAGCTAGCATTGAAGTTAATGCATTTGAAGTTAAGCAAAACACAATTTATTTACACACTCTAGTTAAAATACAACCAAAGAAAGAGAAATTTAACATAACTTAACTCTATTGGTAAACTTAACTGGATAATAGATACAATGACCTTTTACTAATTAACTGTTCCGATATAGTAATATCCCACAAGCACGCCCCTCAGCAAAAAGGCAAATTCAGCCACAGATTCTCACAGTTCTTCAATCCAGGAGGAAAAAAATATCAAGAGAAAGTTCAGAGTGTAGCAGCTATGAGACATTTGCTGAAACTTCTGACTCTGTTGGGATCACAATAGCTTTTGTTTAAAACTAAATCTAAAAACCCATAAACCCTGATCTGTGAGAGCTGGCCATGCCCATTCAGGCTGTTAAAAAAAAAACAACCCAAGGCTTCCCAAGCTGCTTACTATAGTGGACTTGGTAGACTGCTCAATGCCTCTGCCTTACAACCTCTCTTTGAAAATATGGAGAAAATAACTTGTTGAAGTCACAACATTGTCACATTCCCATAGTGTGTGCACATTTCTAACTTATTAAGTTAAAAGGAATCACACAACACCAGGTTATAATCCAACAGGTTTAATTGGAAGCATTACCTTTCAGAGCACTGCGTGGGCGACATGGTGGGACAGTGGTTAGCACTGCGGCCTCACAGTGCCAGAGACCTGGGTTCAATTCCCACCTCAGGCACATTCTCCCACAGTCCAAAAATGTGCAGGTTAGGTGAATTGACCGTGCTAAATTGCCCCTAGTATTAGGTGAATGGGTCTGGCGGGTCGGTGTGGAAATGTTGGCCCAAAGGGCCTGTTTCCACACTGTAATTAATCTAATCCTTCATCGCAACCACCTGATGAAGGAGCGGCGCTCCGAAAGCTAGTGCTTCCAATTAAACTTGTTGGACTATAACCTTCTTTGTGTGATTTTTAAGTTTGTACACCCTAGTCCAACACTAGCACCTCCAAATCATAACTTTATTAAAACAAACAATATCCCGAAAGTATTTGATAGGGTGGATACCAAGACAATGTTTCTTTGTAGGGGGTGAGGTCTAGAAAAAGGGGAACACGGCACGGTGGCACAGTGGTTAGTACTGCTGTCTCACAGCACCTAACATTTCCCGCCTCAGGCGACTGACTGTGTGGAGTTTGCACGTTCTCCCCGTGTCTGCGTGGGTTTCTTCCGGGTGCTCCGGTTTCCTCCCACAGTCCAAAGATGTGCGGGTCAGGTGAATTGGCCATGCTAAATTGCCCGTAGTGTTAGGTAAGGTGTAAATGTAGGGGTATGGGTGGGTTGTGCTTCGGCGGGTCGGTGTGGACTGGTTGGGCCGAAGGGCCTGTTTCCACACTGTAAGTAATCTAATCTAATCTAAAAAAAATTAGATGTTTTCATTTTAGGATGGAGATGAGGAAAGCTTTGTTAATTCATAGGGTTGTAACTCTGTGAAATTCTCTTTGCCAGAGAGAGGTGCAGGCAGGTAGTTGAATTTATTCAAGGTGTCAGAGTTGTCAGATATTTTGATAGACAAGGGGGTTTATTTTTATTTTCTCACAGGACGTGTGAGAAACTGGGTAGGCTAGCATTTTTTTTTCGCACATCCCTAACTGCCTTTGAGAAGGGTTAAGGATCATGCTGGTTGGGGTCATGGAGTTGAGGCCATAATCTGGTCAGCCATGTTCTTATCAGATTGCATGACAGGTTTGAGGAGCTGGATGGTCTAAATCTGCTCATAAATCTAATTTTCTAACAGCAAAGGAGTATTTTTTCTTACCAATTCTCTGTCTATATTCACAATTCAGAGATAATATTTCTGGGACAGTTAGTGGATCCAGATCATTATCAGATTTAAAAACTTTTTCATGGGATGTTGGCAGCCATGTTGAAACTATGTTTGTCCATCCCTAATTGCCCTAAAACTGGGGTGGCTTGATGGTCTGTTTAATAGAATCATAGAATACCCTACCGTGCTGAAAGAGGCCATTCAGCCCATTGAGTCAGCACCGACCATCAGAAGAGCATCCTACCCAGCCGTTACCTAATCCTAAAAGCCCACATTTTCCATAGTTCCCCACCTAGCCTGTACGGCATGGCATAATTTAGCATTGCCAATCTACCAAACTGCACATCTTTGGACTGTGAGAGGAAACCAGAGCACCTGGTGGAAACCTGTGCAAACACAGGGAGAATGTGCAAACTCTACACAATTACCTGAGGCTAGAATTGAACACAGATCCCTATTGCTGGTCGGCAGCAGGGCTCTTAAAATCAAATGCTTTGCTGTGGTTATGGAGTCATATGTTAAGAATATGCAATGAGCTGTAAGTTTAAAAGAACCTGAAAGGAGATATTAAAGAAAGAGTTATATTTGTTTCCAATAATTCATTCTGAGGACATGTTGAAACTGAACATCCACTCCCCCATTCCCTAAATGTTTATTCATCACTTCAAAACTGTCATTAAGAGTCCATCAAGTTGGAGTGGGACTGGAGTCACATAGATGTCAGTGCTGGAAGGTCTCAATTCCAAAAGGACTTTAATGAATGAGTTGAGTTTTTAATAACATTCCAACGGCTTCATGGTCATTTTATGGGTTCCATACTTTTCTTTCTAGATGTAGTCCTAAAGTCATACAGCCTAGAAACAGGCCCTTCAGCCCACCATGTCTATGCTGACCAACAAGCACCAAACTACACTAATCCTATTTTCCTGCACTTGCTCCATAGCCTACCATGTCCCAGTAGAGACTTTTTGATATGAATTTAAATTCCCAATCCACCATGGTGGGGTTTCAGCTCCTGCCATGTGGATTGCTAATCAATGTCTCAGTGTGTCTCCTCCAGTAATTTCAATCACTTACACCATCAAAACTCTTCTCATGTCAGAGCATGTGGGAGGATCAATCAAATTACCCAGAAGTGAGCAGCCAGAAGGTAACAATGCACAATCTTGACAAAAGATGATCAATATCCAGTTACTCCACAACTCCTCAGAAATAAGATTAGTGGCTTTTTCAAACAGGAAAGGAAACGCAGATCATGTGGTAGTTTTGCTGGGAAAAGGAGAAACAGACAGGTTTAGTCACCAAAAACAATTTTTATTTCTACAGCACCTTTTAATGTCATTTGAATTTCACAAATTCTTTCATATGAACATTACAAAGCAAAATTAGACATAGGGTCATAGAGTCATAAAGATGTACGGCATGAAAACAGACACTTCAGCCCAACTCGTCTATGCCAACCAGATATCCCAACCTAATCTAGTCCTATTTGCCAGCACTTGACCCATATCCCTCTAAATCCTTCCTATTCATGTACCAATCATAAACCCTCTGCGTGAAAATGTTGCCCTTGAGGTCCCTTTTAAATCTTTCCCCTCTCATCCTAAACTTATGCCCTCTAATTCTGGACTCCCCCTATCCACGCCCGTCATGATTTTATAGACCTCTATGTGGTCTGCCCTCAGACTCCAATGCTTGAGGGAAAACAGCCTCAGCCTATGTCCTGTACAGCCATAACATGACCTTCCCACTCCTATACTCAATGCTCTGACCAATAAAAGACAGCCTACCAAATGCCGCCTTCACTCTCCTATCTTTCAGTGAGCTTGTGTTGAAAGGTGAATAATCATAGAATTTTTTTTTAAAAAGAAACCTCGGTCAAAATATTCTTTCCAGAACACTGACCGAATCAGTATGCGTTAGAAAGCAAGTGATTGTGAACTCCTAGAGTATTATGGAAAATTATTTATGCCAGGTGGAGTAAATATTAAAGGCCATTATGATTTCTTCAGTTTAGAATCATCAAGGACTGATCCTTGGTTTAGAAATTCCACAGCATAAAACTCTTTAGGGGTAGGTCAGAGGAGTCCTGACTGGGGTCTGAAGCAAATATTGGCCTCCCTCCTCGGAGGGAGCTTTTCAGAACAGTCAAGGGAATAGGTTACCTCAGTAAAAATGTTTAGTTTGTGCAATGTCCAGATCACGAGTGTTTGATTAGATATCTGCAGGCTACTAGGAGCTGAGAAAGTCTAAGCTCTTAGCTTTGTGAGTATTCATATAGGAATATGCACTGTTCACAAGACAGAAACTGGGAGAATCAGTTAACTCAAACTTAATATTTGATATAAAGGTATTATTTCTCTGGATTTCATTCACTGGTTTTAAGATGGTTCTAACTGCATTCCATATCCAGATAGCTTACTTAATTACTTTTACATTTGTGTGTAACAAAACTCTTTTGTTAAACACTCTGCAGCTTTGTATGACTGTTTCAGTCAATGATCAACACATCAGTAATCTATGAAGCCAGGTTTCTTTCTGGGATTTGACTTTAATAGTACCCTCAGCTGGAATTTTGTTTTTATATGGTCAAAGCTTGGTGAAAGAAGTATGATCTGAGGATAATGTTCAAGGAGGAAAGATAGTTATAGAGCTTTCAGGAGAGAGTTCCGGAGCTTGAGTCCAGAAAACTTACATCAAAGGCCCAATGCTTCAGCGGTTAAAATCATGTGGAAGATGCCAGAATGAGATGATGGTGGATATCTCAACGGGCTGTGGGACTGGAGGAGCTCAAAGAATAGTATCCTCAGGGAGATGATTGTGTTTAATATGAGTATGAGATTGATGCTCTTCTCAGCTCTCAGATACCTCCCTCTATCTCCCCATGGACCATAACCCTATCATGGAACATCAGGCCATTGCGCCCATTCCCATCACTAACCTCATTTCATCTGGTCATCTTTCCTGCCCACTACCTGCAAGTTCAAAGTTTTCCAATTTCACACAGCTCGCTTCCACTTCCTTCCCAAAATCCAAACAGGACAGCCCAGCCAGACTCATTGTTTCTACCTGCTCCTACTCCACCGCACCTACCTCTTCTTACCTCAACTCAATTTATTTCTCCCTTTATCTAGTCCATTCCCACTCATATCCAAGATTCCTCTGACAGTTTTACGGCAGAATTACCAGTTTTACGGATCCAGCCACTTAGTTTTTATCATGGAGGTTCCACCCCCTTAGACGTCCATTACCCATCAGGGTGGTCTCAGGGCTCTCTGCTTCTTCCTAGAAAGAAGGTTTGAACCGTTCCCATCAACCACCAGCCTCCTCAACCTGGCTGAACCCATCCTCACCTTCAACTTCTCTTTTAACTCCTCTCACCTTCAGGTCAGAGGGGCAGCCCTGGGTACCTGCATGGGCCCCAGTGATGTCTGTCTCTTTGTGGGGTATGTGGAACATTCCTTGTTCCAGTCCTATTCTAGACCCCACCCGTAATTCTTTCTCCAGCACTTTGATGATAACACCTGTTGAGCTTCTCCAGCAATTGCTGTTGAATGGTGCTCCTCAGTTTGGCTGCTGTCTATAAAATCAGATCCTGATCGAATACCTCTTCACCCCAGAGCTGTCTGATGATATACAATCTCAAGAAACTGGACTGGACTGGCTTCATCCCAGATACCGAATGCTGTAAAGATCTTTGCAGTTCAAGGGCCTTTGACTTTGGATACATTGGGTCAAAGTTGCCTTGCAAATGGCATTGTAGAAACCCTGAAACCCATTGGGAAAAACATCAGTGTTTTAAGAAGACAGCTCACCCCAACTTTCTCCCAGCTTGGCACGGTGGGCAATAAATGCTGGACCAGCCAACAATATTCACATCACAGCAACAGGTTTTTTTTTACAAAATATGCAGCAAACGTTTTATTAACCGGCACCAATGGGACCTGGAATGTACTGGTTGATAAAATATTCCGGTTGACCACGGGATTCACATAATCAACACACACGAAGTAATAGAAATGTAATGCATGGGGAATACACATCACTGTTACACTTACAACATACATCACTAAAATATTAATGCAACTTTGCATTAAATAAAATGTACTGTATCTTTACAGCATACAGTATCTGGAATGAAGCCAGTCCAGTCCAGTTTCTTGAGATTGTATATCATCAGACAGCTCTGGGGTGAAGAGGTATTCGATCAGGATCTGATTTTACAGACAGCAGCCAAACTGAGGAGCACCATTCAACAGCAATCCTCACCTGACTGCTCTGAGATAATGATAATAGAGTAAACTTCGCAGGTTTGAGGTACATGATTCTTGCTGATTTATTGAGAATGCTGGTTCATGGGCTTGGTTGGCACTACATCCAGAAGCATCAACTCCCTCTACCCACTGATGCTCAGTTGCAGCAGTGTGTACAATCCACAAGAAATTTACCAAAGATGCTCAGACAGCACCTTCCAAACTCATGACCGCTTCCATTGAGAAGGACAAGGGCAGCACATATATGGGAATACCACCATCTACACATTCCCCACCGATCCACTTACCATCCTGACTTGGAAATATATAGCGCCATTCCTTCACTGTCACTGGGTCAAAATCCTGGAATTCAATTCACAAAGCGATTGTGGGTCAACCCCACAGCAGGTGAACTGCAGCGGTTCAAGAAGGCAGCTCCCCACCACCTTCTCAAGGGTAACGAGGGATGGTTAATTAATGCTGGCCCAGCCAGTAACACCCACATCCCACAAATGAGTAAACCAAAACTAAAACATACGGAACCGGTTAAAACAAAGTTTAATATACCTTAATGATTAGGAGCTTAAAGTATTAATACAATTCCAGGTTCCAGCAGTCAGGGGCAGCACGGTGGCTCAATGGTTAGCACTGCTGCCTCACAGCGCCAGGGACTGGGTTCGATTCCCAACTTGGGCAACTATCTGTGTGGAGCTTGCACATTCTCCCCGTGTCTGTGGGTGGGTGGGTCCGTGTGGGTTTCCTCCGGGTGCTCCGGTTTCCTCCCTCAATCCAAAGATGTGCAGCTCAAATGAATTGGTCATGCTAAATTGCCCATAGAGTTAGGTGCATTAGTCAGGGGTAAATATAGGGCAGGGGACTGGGTCTGGCTAGGTTACTCTTCGGAGGGTTGGAATGGACTTGTTGGGTTGAAGAGCCTGTTTCCATACTGTAGGGAATCTAATCTAATAATCCTCTTCATCGAGATGTCCTTGTTCTCCTGGAAGCCAATGTGCCTGGGACTACACTGAAACAGGGTCTGCATCAAGTGCTTTGGAACTTGCCTGCCTCAAACCAAATCTTTCCTACTGCCTCTTTCCCCAGCGACCACAGTTGGTGGAGACACTTCCAGCCAGCTCTCCCAGTGCTCAGAAGGTACTCTGCATTTTCAGGGTAAAGCAGAGCATTGTATCTCCCCATAACCAGTGACTGAGAAAACCTGCAAAGAACCAGCAGGAAAATGGCGTCTTGCTCCTCAGGGAGTAACGGGATCACACTCTCAAAGCCCGAGAGGACATGGCCCCCTGCACTAATGGGATCGTTACTCCCCAGCATCAGATACATTATGGATATGGCCACATCAAAGACATAATAACCATAATTCATGTCACTGAAGTCCAGTAACCCAGAGATGTCCAGTTCCTGCTGCAGCTCAGTTGGGTTGGAGTGGTTAGCTGAGGGGTGAACAGGCTGGACTAGAATGTTGGTGTGACTGAAGTCTCCGTGATTCAAGCCTGGGAAAAAAACAAACATTGCAATGTTTTATCATCCATCACTGACAAGAAGATTTCAATGACAATCTAATATTCCAGTCTATTTATGATTTTGTTACACCGCACCTACTTGTTAAGCTATCAGACTTGCTGAGTCACACAGTCACTGTCACATTCTCTAGGTCCTGCCTCACTGTGAGCAATGCCACTGGAGGTCAGCTGTAAACGTATTGGAACTTTAACTCCTGAGATTGCAATAGGACACTGGGTCAGAGGTCACAGAGAACCCATGTTTTAGGGCAATGTAGGGAAGAAGAGGTGAATTTGTACATTTGTAGATTGACCTGGATTCTACTCTGTTTAAATCGGTCAAGATTCCAGGTACATGGAACACCAACAACTGACATCTCAATAGAACCATTAACAGAGTAAAATATTTCAAGAACACTAATTCCACAGGTTTTGTACCAAAACCTGTTCGCACCCTGTAGTTTCTGGACTAAGAGGGATAACCACTTACTTTGACGCAACTTGCAGAGATTTGGAATGATCTCTTCCTGGAATTGCTGAATAATTTGCTCTATAATTTGGCGATCCCTTCCCTCTCCCACTGCATAAAGATATTTGTTCAGCAAGTGAATGTTTGAGAGTTTCCAGAGGAAATCTGGCCGCTGCAGATTCTTCCGGAAAGGATGCTGGAATTCCTGCCAATGAGAGAAATCTATTACCTCTCCCACTCAATACATCCAGCAAGCTGTCAGATCGGAATCCATCCCTGGAATCTCTCAATAACAAAAACCAGGAAAATTTGTGAATGAGCGATGTATACCCGACCGATTTGTTTTGTGTATCTCAAATGGAGCACCAAGATGACCAGGATCCACTTCCAGGCTGTTTCCTACTTTCTCTGTCTGGATTAAAACTCAAAGCTGTGTCTGTTCACATGCTCTTTAAAACACACAGTACTCCCAGCCCCTCCAAAAAGGGAGCTAACTTTTCTGGAACAGCCATTTGATTAGTGCTGCTTTGAGTTGAATCTGCTCTGATGAGATGTTGACTGGAGCCCGAGATAGCTCAGGGTGAGTGCAGCCTGGGAGGGTGGGCATCATTGAGGGGAAAGGGCAAGATTGGGAGTACATTATGGAGAAGCTATGGGAATACTGAGAGGAGTTTCATGGGGATTGGGCAAGAAAGAATGGGATGAGATAAGAATGAGGGAGAAGGGACAGCATGTACTGGGGATTTAACGAACCACGGTTGCTGTAAAGATATGAATTACCATCCTGGTGTTTTATCACATGTATCATTAATGAATGACAATCAGGAACTGGATCACATTGCCAATGTCTCCCAATGGGCCAGTGTCTATTGGTGATCCTTTCTTCCTCTGTCATTCTCTGTATTAGAGGACAGTTTCAAGCAGCTTACATGAAGATCTAATTGTCCTGGTTCAGGATGTAATCACCAATCAGGGCCCTGAACTAGAAGGAAATGGTCCTTGGGTGAAATTTTTGGAAATTTACTGTCTTTTTTATAAAACATTCCATAAATTTGTTGCAATTTAAACATCCCCAGATGCAGAAATAGGACGTCAGTCTCTCTGTGGACTTGATATTTCAAATAGACGATATCGAATGAAGAAAATCTTTAAAGAACCCTTTCATAATGGATTTTATACTGTTAGGCTAAAAATGTTTCAAAGCAGCTCTGATCTGTTTCAAATGGAGGGAATATTGATCTAAACAACACCAACAGATTGATCTGTTTCACAGCTTCCTTCAGTCTCATTCACAATCCTTTATAAAGACAACAGTGAAGGCAAAACACCCCAACTTACTGCAAGCACTTCATTCATTCGTGCAAGGGTTTGACCAGCTTTGTACAAGATCTGAGGCCCTATAGGCATTTCAGACAATGGAAGTCCAGGGAGGTAGGTCAGTAACCGGACCATGTGGGCCTTCGATTGGACTCCACAGCCTGTAAGAGATAAGAGCACAGCATTTTTGTTAACTAGTGTTGCGTGTCAGATATTGAATGAAAGAAACTGATTTCTCATTAATTATATCATTGACAAGGACTTATTTGAAGTGCGTACATTTATGTAAAGGAAAATTTCAAACATTGGGTCTGTGACCTGGCCAACTGGAAGCTGAACCCAGCCATCAATAACTGATACTGACCAATCGTCTCCAACGACATAATCTTGCCATCAATGGTTGGGATTGGTGTGGGTGAAGGCAATCCTTTCTCACTCAAAAACATCATGGCTTGTGTTTGTGCTTCAATTAAATCAGCATCCTCACTGTCACCAGCGTTCATCACCTTGAGGACGTAGCTCTGACTGTGTTCTCTGGTCACCTGGTCCTCAGACACCAGGATGTGGAAGTTCTGGTCATCGTAACCAGGCATTGGTTGGACACTGGAGACCTTCAGACCGTACAACCGCTCGACCAACTCGACAGCCTGGGCCTCAGTCAGTGAGGGTTTGATAAGAGCAGATTTCTCTGAGGAAGACATCTGAGAAACATCAAAATAATAAAGCTGAATAAATAAGGGACGGTTTTACCAATGAATGTAACTGATTCTTAACTCAGTCATTCACAGTCGCTGCAACTTTATTGTGTCACACAGCACAGAAAGAGACCCTTCGGTCCACGCCAACCATGTTCCCAAACTGAACTAGTCCCATCTGCCTGCACTTGGCCCATATCCCTCCAAATGTTTCCCATTCATGAACTTATGCAAATATCTTTCTCTGGTAGGTCATTTTACACATGAACTACTCTCTGTACAAAAACCTTACCCCTCAGGTCGTTCTTACATCTTACTCCTCTCACCTTAAATATATGTCCCCAGGTTTTGAACTCCCCCACCCATGGGCAAAAAAATCCTTGTTGGTCACCTTATCTATGCCCCTCATGATTTTATAAACCTCAATAAAGTTACCCCTCAACCTCCTACACTCCAGTGAAAGTAGTCCCAGTCTTTCCAGTCTATTTTTATATCTCAAACCCTCCATTCCTGGCAACATCCTGATAATTTTTTTCTGAACCCTCTCCAGTTTAATAATATCCTTTCTGTAGCTGGGTGATTCGACCGACATACAGTACTCCAGAAGAGGCCTCACCAATATCCTGTACAGCCAGAACATGGCATCCCAACTCCTGTACTCAAAGGTCTGAGCAATGAAGGCAAGTATGTGAAATACCTTCTGAATCAGCCTCCAGCAGAAATGCCACCATCAACCACATGTTCATCTCATCCCCACTGCCTGCATTTCATGCAGTTGTTCCTTCTGGGACACTCTCGTCTGTTCCTTGACCACTGCGCCACACCCCCCGCCCCCCTCATGGCACATTCCCATATAACCACAGATGTTGTGACACCTTCCCCTTCACCTCCTCCCTGCTCACCATCCAAAGGCCTAAACTGTCTTTCCAGGTGAAGTAGCACTTCCCCGTACCTCCTCCAATCTTATGTACTTTATTCGCTGCACCCAACGTAGCCTACTCTACATTGGAGAAACCAAATACAGGCTGGTTGTCCGCTTTGCAGAACATCTCTGGTCTCCCAACCTTCCTGCAGCTGATCATTTTAACAAAGTTTTCTGATGACATGTCCACCTGTCTGTCCTTGGCATGCTGCAGTGTCCCAACAAATCTCAGCACAAACTGGAAGAACAACATCTCATCTTCAAATTGGCACTTTACAAACTTCTCGGCTCAATATGGAGTTCAACACCTTGAAATTCTGAACTCACTCCCATTCATTCCTTTCTTTTAGCTTGGCTTGTCACATTCTCTGAGTTCTCTCCTCGTCCCCACTCCAATGGGACTCTATTCTTTCCAGTCTGGTAGTTAGGCACACTATTGTTCTGCTGTTCTCACATTCTGACCATTTAATCTGAACTATCAATACCCTTTCTCCACCAGCCCTCCAACATCCCCCACCCACTATTGCATAAATGCTGCCCCCTCCAAAATTCACTTCAGTTCTGAGGAGTCATCTAGACTTGAAATATTACCTGCTTTTCCTCTGTGGATGCAGCCTGAGCTAATGTGATCACCAACATTTTTTGTTTTCAGTATAATCCCAGCATCTGCTGTCCATGGATCATAGAACATTGAACATTACAGCGCAGTACTGGTCCTTCGGCCCTTCGTCACCGACCTGTGACACCAATCTGAAGCCTATCTATCTCACACTATTCTTTTTTCAGCCATATGGTTTTTTTTTAGATTAGATTATTAGATTAGTATGAAAACAGGCTCTGCGGGCCAACAAGTCCACACTGACCCGCCAAAGCGCAACCCACCCAGACCCATTTCCCTACATTTACCCCTGCACCTAACACAACAGGCAACTTAGCATGGCCAATTCACCTAACCTGCACATTTTTGGACTGTGGGAGGAAATCGGAGCACCCGGAGGAAACTCATGCAGATACAAGGAGAATGTGCAAACTCCACACAGTCAGTCGCCTGAGGCAGGAATTGAACCCGGGTCTCGGGGCGCTGTGAGGCAGGAGTGCTAACCACTGTGCCACTCTGCCGTCCACAATGACCATTTAAAGTTGACGAGTCTACTACTGTTATGGGCAACGCGTTCCATGTCCCTATTACTTTCTGAGTAAACAAATTACCTCTGACACCTGTTTTGTATCTATCAGCCCTCAATTTCAAGCCACGTCTTCTCGTGCTAGCCATTACCATCCGAGGAAAAAGGCTCTCACTGTCCACCCTATCTAACCTTCTGATTATCTTATATGTCTGAATTAAGTCACCTCTCAACCTTCTTCTCTCCAATGAAAACAGCCTCACGTCCCTCAACCTTGCTTCATAAGACCTTCCCTCCACACCAGACAACGTCCTGGTCAACCTCCTCTAACCCTTTCCAAAGCTTCCACATCCTATAACGCAGAGACCAGAACTGTATGCAATACTCCAAGTGTAGCTGCACCAGAGTTTTGTACAGCTGCAGCATGACCTCATGGCTCCGAAACTCAAACCCTCTAGTAATAAAAGCTAACACACCATATGCCTTCTTAACAACCCTATCAAACTGGGTGGCAACTTTCAAGGGTTTATATACATGGACACCAAGATCTCTCTGCTCATTTACACTACCAAGAATTTTACCAATAGCCCAGTACTCTTTATTCCTGTTTGTCCTTCCAAAGTGAATCACTTCACTCCGTTCCGCATTAAACTCCATTTGTCATCTCTTAGCTTAGCTCTATAGCTTATCTATGTCCCTCTGTAGCCTGCAACATCCTTTATCCACACCCTCCAGCAACCTTAGCATCATACGCAGATTTACTAACCTCTCTTTCTACGCCCACATCCTGGTCATTTATGAAAATGATAAATAGCGGTGGGCCCAAAACAGATCCTTGCGGTACACCACTAGTAACTGAACTCCAGGATGAACATTTCTTTCAGGTAGCCAATTTCTGATCGAAACCACTAAACCACCGTTATCTGTGCCACATATTAGAACATAGAATGTAGAACATAGAAAAATACAGCACAGAACAGGCCCTTTGGCCCACGATGTTGTACCAAGGTTTAATCCTAATGTGGAATATAGTAACTTAACCTACGCACCCCTCACTCACTGCTGTCTATGTGCATGTCCAGCAATCACTTAAATGTCCCCAATGGCTCTGCTTCCACCACCACAGCTGGCAACACATTCCATGCATTCACAACTCTCTGCGTAAAGAACCTACCTCTGATGTCTCCTTTATACTTTCCTCAACACTATGACTCCTCATACCTGTCAAACCTGCCCTGGGAAAAAGTCTCTGGCCATTGACTCTATCTATTTCACTCAATACCTTGTATACCTCAATCAGGTCACCTCTCTTCCTCCTTCGCTTCACAGAGAATAGTCTGAGCTTATTCAACCTTTTTTCATACCTGCTCTCCAGTCCAGGCAGCATCCTGGTAAACCTTCTTTGCACCCTCTCCAAAGTCTCTGTGTCTTTCCTACAGTAGGGCAACCAGAACTGGACACAATATTCCAAGTGTGGTCTCACCACGGACTTGTGGAGATGTAGCAAAATCTGTTTTAACATA
This sequence comes from Hemiscyllium ocellatum, assembly GCF_020745735.1. NCBI lineage: Eukaryota > Metazoa > Chordata > Chondrichthyes > Orectolobiformes > Hemiscylliidae > Hemiscyllium > Hemiscyllium ocellatum. The sequence continues at coordinate 11,239,972 of NC_083442.1, forward strand.
TTATAGAAAAGGATACATCGTTCATAAAAGTTAAAATTCTTAATTGGAGTAAGGGAAATTTTAAGCGTATGGAACGAGAACTTTCAAAAGTTTTTTTTAAGATTACTTTCAGTGTGGAAACAGGCCCAAAAAGTCCACACCAAACCCTACGGGCAATTTAGCATGGCCAATTCACCTAACCTGCACATATTTGGATTGCGGGAGGAAACCGGAACAAACCCACGCAGACACAGGGAGAATATGCAAACTCCACATAGAGAGTTGCCTGAGGTGAGAATTGAACCCTGGTCCCGTGAGGCAGCAGTGCTAACCACCGTGCCACCCACAATTTGATTGGAGTAGACTGTTAGCATGTAAAAGGACGACTGACAGGTAGGAGGCCTTCAAACATGTGATAGTGAGAGTTCAGAGGCATTATGGAGTGAAAGTCAAGGCAGGCAAAATTAGGGAAAATCGATGAATAAAGATATTGAAGTTCGAGTTAAGAATAAAAAAAATCATATAATAGACATAAACAACTGGGATCAACTGAATCTCCTAAAACGTATAAGGAGTGTAAGGGCATTATTAAGAAGGGAATTAGGAAGACAAAGAGGGGATATGAGATAGTGTTGACAGATAAGGTTAAAGGTAATCCATAAAGATTCTACAAATACATTAAGAGCAAGACAGCAAGCACCAGAGAGAGAGAGAGTAGGACCCCTGAAACATCACCGAAGGTTGTCTTTGTATTGAACCTCATGAGATGCGAGAGATGTTAAATTAAGATTTTGCATCAGTTTTAACAGTTGAGAAAGAAATGGAGGCTAGAGAATTCAGGCTGGAGAAAACAGTTCATATTACTGAAGAGGAAGTGCGAGAGATCTTAGAAAACATAAAGGGAGATACATTTCTAGGACCTGATCAAGTGTATCCCGGAGATTGTCGGACGTGAGGGAGGTAATTCTCCAGGAATAATATTTGTAACACGAGTGAAGTACTGGGGGGTGGAGTGTGGGTAAGTTGTTTATGAAAGGCTGTAAGGAGAAGCCTGAAAAATTTCAACCTGTGAATCTGACATCGGTGATGAGTAAGTTGTTGGAGGTGATTCTGAAAGATATGATTTACATATTTGGAGAAGCAAAGATTAATTAAGGATAGTCAACGTGACTAAGTGCGAGGAAAATCAAGTCTCGGGCATCATTTACTAAAGTGCCCTGGTCAGCCCAAAGCCCCTCCCTACAAAGTGCCCTGGTCAGACAGGTGCCCCCCCCTACAAACAACCCTGGTCAGGCTAGTGCTCCCCCCCCCACAGATTTTGCTCTTTCCCACATGTGCAAGCATCTCAGATTTTGAAGGTAAACAGTTGGTGGACTGTAGGTTGTCAGCTGGCTTGGAGGCAACTCCCCACCAGGAAGGAGAGCGACAGGAGGAGATCCTGGCAGGGTCTCAGGATGTGGGACTTTATTTGTGGGTCACAGATGAGCGGCCATGATTTCTGGCCTCTCCAGCCTTTGAAGTGGTTCTGGTTGTTCAGAGAGGTCACAGTGGGTCCTTCAAGTGAATTAAAAAAGAGATTCAGACACAGGATCATAGAATCCCTACAGTGTGGAAGGAGGCCATTCAACCCATTGAGGTTACACTCCCCTCTGAAGAGCATCCCACACAGAACATCTCCCCCCCAACCCTATCCCTGTAACCTCACATTTCCCATGGCTGGCCCACCTCGCCTCCACATCCCTGGTCACTTCAGGCAATTTTGTGCCAATGTATGCCAACATTTATTGGCCATTTTTAGTTGCCCAATTGCTAATCACTGAGCCACTATGCTACCCACTAGCCCACCCAAAACTGGAGTCAGCAAGGCTGTGTCATCACATTGAGACTCTTCTGCATCATCCTTGCTGTAACACTACACTCCATATCCATTAAGCATCCTGTTGGAGTGGAACTTCTCTGCAGGATGGGTAGGAAACTGTTCAACTTGTGTTGCTCCAAACCCAAAGCAAGTCCGCCTCAACCTCTGTCATCGACTGCACTACACAGATGATGCTTGCACTCAAAGGCTGAGCTCCAACCAACATCATCACATTCATGGACACATGAGAGAATGGGCCTGATATTAAATATCCAGAAGATAAAGGCAATCTACCAACCTGACATTCATTGAAGTCAATAGTCCACCTACCTGGCATCACACAGGCATTTAAATATTTGACTACATCTTTGCGTGGCTTGCAAAATATTGCTGGACAACAACATCTTGTTAATGAAGAAATAACATGTGGTACAAGATGCACAGTGTGCTCAATGCTGTTTCCAAATTAATACTAAAAGGAGCTGCCAATATATGCAACCATCCTGTCAGCTCAGCATCTGTGTGTGTACGTGCAACCCAAGGTGCACAGACACGATGCCCCTTCCATCCTATTCTAGCAATGACTGACTCTGCACTGAATTGGTCAAACGGCTCTGCGAGCTGTTTCAATCAGTTCCAGAGGAGTTTTCCACATACACAATGAAGGCTTCCTTTACATTCACTAAGACCATACATGGCCTACAGGTGAAACTACCAGTCTCGCTCTGCCACTGAGTAATAGACACAAGTGGTTTTCTGCTCAAACAGCACACTACTATCAAGCAAATGGTATATGAGTTTAAGTGGCGATGTGATGCCAGATATGTAGGTTGTATGTTGGACTGTGGAGAACAACACATCCAGTTGACCATTTGCAGCAGACAGCTGACCAACTGTGCTCTACCAGCCTGAGCTGCAAGTCTCCAAACAGTATGTCCAGCTTTAGATGTGATTCTGTTGGACATCATTGATTAAATGGACTGAACTATGCTGAGAATTACACCAAATATCAATTTAAGATGATCTTTAGTGTTCCCAGTGTGATGTGTGCTGATAGCTCCACATATTAACACATTGGAGCCTGATTTATATCAGTAACAGGAATTCGTACATGCATTGTACCTTTTACATTGGTAATGAAAAGGTCATGAAAACTGTCAATTGCTACTGTATTCCCATAGCTTACTCTGACCAGAATGCACAGGCCATGTCAGGAACTAAGAATTGATATTGTTGCACCTTATCAACTCCAGCCCAACCCATGGGCAGTCTGTTCTCATGCTGTATAAATTGGAGTTCCCTGTTATCAAGTTTGTTTCTTGTGTCTGAATGAGAGCAAGCTGACCTTTACCCTTTTATCAATGTTACCTTCTGCACCACCGAGAAATTATTTGTAAAACTGCAAACATTGAGGAGTCTGTGAAGGAGATAAAACACCACTTTCCCCAGTCTGTATCACCCAGACCTACTGCCAAAGAAATCACATCAGGCAAAGTACAAGACAAGGGAACAGTGGGTCAGCAATGTCTTAGAGACTGATTGAAAGGTCATGGGGAAAGGAAGATAAGAAATGCAGGGAGAAGAGAATAGGAAAGGACAGAATGGGAGAAACGGTTTGAATATTCACTTAAACGGGTTTAATGAAAGCTATTGATTACTGTTCCTGACAACTCACACAGACCCGACCGTTGCGGGAGCCACACATTCAATTTCAAGGGAATCAGACACTTTGAGAGTTAAATATAAAGTTACACACAAAGGTTTCAGTTTGTAAACTGGAAATACAGGAACTCAATGACGAAGGAGTAGCATTCCGAAAGTTTGTAATTTAAATAAACCTGGTGGACTATAACCTGGTGTTGTTTGATTTTTAACTTTGACCGCCACAGTCCAACACTGGCTCCTCCATGTCGTACAGAGTTAGAACTTTAATTCTAGATTTATATTCAAGCACAGGAGATAAACTGAAGTGTTCTGTTTCAACAACCAGTTGTAAAGGTGCGATGGTTAGACCCAGATGGTAATTTCTGTCTGATATTTTCACACAGTCAGCTCCCTGGCCTGTGTTCACTGTACACTGCTCATCACAACACACGACTCTCCTGATCCCTGATAACCTTTTCTTACCTTTTCTTCGGAACAGCACAACGGCTTAAAGTCCCCTCCCACAGTCCAATTGGGATGAAAATCAAATACAGCCGTGTGACTACAAATCCTAGAAAACGTGCTCCTCTGCTTTTAATAACATGACGGAGTCTTCAGTGATGTCAGATTGCCTCAGGAAAGATTAGGAATGGTGCAGAGTCCGGGGTGCAGCTGCCAGTTAGAGAACAGAATTCCACAGGCAGCGATTAGATACAAGTATGGTGGCTCAGTGGTTAGCACTGCTGCCTCACAGCGCCAGGATCCTAGGTTCGATTCCACTGTCGGGTGACTGTCTGCGTGGAGTTTGCGCATTCTGATTGTGTCTGTGTGGGTTTTCTCTGGGTGCTCCGGTTTCCTCCCACAGCCCAAAGATGTGCAGGTTAGGTGAATTGGCCATGCTAAATTGCCCGTAGTATTAGGTAAAGAGGTAAATTTAGGGGAATGGGTGGGTTGCACTTCGGCGGTCGGTGTGGACTTGTTGGGCCGAAGGGCCTGTTTCCACACTGTAATTAATCTAATCTATTCTGCAAATAAACCAGTCATGATTATGTCAATTCGAATTGCAAGAACAGATTTGAAAGGCTAAATGGCCGCTTTGTTGTCTCTGCTATTTGACAATCCCGATAAGTCTCATTTCAATCATCCAATGGGTCAGGGAATCCACCCAAACTGAACAACAGCTCAGGCTATTATATGGTGAGTTTGAATCCTAACCATGGGTTGGTGAAATCTCTGACCCAGTGAGTTGCAAACTCTGAAATCCCATCCCAGAGAGTGGCGCACAGCATTACAGCAGATAGTACAATACCACCTGGAGGGAGTGTCACACTGTCAGAGGGTCAGTACTGAGGGAGTGCTGTCCTGTTGGAGGGTCAGTACTGAGGGAGTGCTGTCCTGTCAGAGGGTCAGTACTGAGGGAGTGTTGCACTACGGAGGGTCAGTACTGAGGGAGTGCTGTCCTGTCTGAGGGTCAGTACTGAGGGAGTGCTGTCCTGTCTGAGGGTCAGTACTGAGGGAGTGCTGTCCTGTCAGAGGGTCAGTACAGAGGGAGTGTTGCACTATGGAGGGTCAGTACTGAGGGAGTGCTGCACTGTCAGATAGTCAGTACTGAGCGAGTGCTGCACTGTCGGAGGGTCAGTACTGAGCGAGTGCTGCACTGTCAGAGGATCAGTACTGAGGGAGTGCTGTCCTGTCGGAGGGTCAGTACTGAGGGAGTGCTGCACTGTCAGAGGGTCAGTACTGTGGGAGTGCTGCACTGTCAGAGGGTCAGTACTGAGGGAGTGCTGCACTGTCAGAGGGTCAGTGCTGAGGGAGTGCTGTCCTGTCAGAGGGTCAGTACTGAGGGAGTGCTGTCCTGTTGGAGGGGCAGTGCTGAGGGAGTGCTGCAGTGTCAGAGGGTCAGTGTTGAGGAAGTGCTGCACTGTCAGAGAGTCAGTACTGAAGGAGTGCTGCACTATCAGAGAGTCAGTACTGTAGGAGTGCCGCATGTCTAAACAGTCAGTACTAAAATAACCCACACTGTCGGGGATAATTAACCAGGTTAGGCTGGTGAACTCAGAGAGGCCCCCTGCAAGTAGTGGTGTGGATAGTATGAACCTGCTGACTTTGTTGTTTGACAAGGTTGTACTAGACATTGTGGGTTTGAAAGGTGCTTCTGAAGAAGATTGACTGACAGTAAGCGGCCTGAATTATCTGATCATTTGTTGGACCTTGCAGTGCTCAAAATTATAGTATATTCATTGATCAACCTCATATTATAGCATAACTACAACCAGTGCAGATCATGGTACTGTAACATGTGACTGTTTAGCTTCACATGACAACAAAATGCACTATGGGATTGTGAACAGTGTGATGACAATACACAATAATGCATTAGAGTTCCTACTATGAGGATGACAGGGCTCTGTTTAACTTAGATGTCGCTTAGATCCAGAATCCCAACACTGAAAATGACAGAGATGCTGTACTCCCAGCTGTTTGGCCCTTGTCATAATGCAGCTGTGCCCATTGTTAACAATGTGTTTAATTTTGTAATTGTATAGTCTTTTAGATTTCAACATACCCTGTAATACAATTTATAAAGATTAGTAACCTTTGTGAGCTTCTGTATTTAGACCACAGACTTTGGAGTAGAAGTGGGCCATTCAGCCCATCGGGTTTGCTCTGTCATTCAATGAGATCACGGCTGATCTGATAACTCCACTTGCCTGCATTTCCCACATATCTCTTGGTTCCTTACTGTTTCCAGTCCTCTGCAGTAAACTAGTCCACAGAGTCACCCTCCGAGATAAGGAATTACTTCTCATCTCTGTCTCAAAGGTCGAAGACAGAGGGTGGTGATGGAGGGTTGCTCACTGGCAGGAATTCCAGCATCCTAACCTGACGAGTCTGCAGCGGCCGGATTTCCTCTGGAAACTCTCAAAACCCTGCTCATGACTCCACCGCCATTCCCCGCACCATCACACCCACTCCAGTTATGGGCTCTGCCCCCACTCCCAGCTCCACACCCACACCAGATCCCAGCTCTCAGCCCTGCCGAGTTTTCACCATCCCTCCAGACCTCCCCCTCACTGAGGATGAACGATCAGTCCTCAGCAAAGGACTCACCTTTATCCCCCTCCGCCCATGCATCAATGAATTTAATACACGCCGTGACATCGAACAATTCTTCCACGTCTCCACCTCTGAGCTTACTTTCACAATCAGGACTCCCGCCCACCTTCCGAGGACCCCTTCGCCCACCTCCAACACACTGCATCCACCTGGACACTCCATGCTGGCCGATTACCTGCCCTCGACCTCCTCATTTCCAACTGCCGCCGGGACATTAACCGCCTCAACCTGTCTACCCCCCTCCCCCACTCCAACCTCTCACTCTCACAACGCGCAGCCCTCCAATCCCTCAGCTCCAATCCCGACCTCACCATCATGCCAGCGGATAAAGGAGGTACAGTGGTAGTCCGGCACACTGACCTGTACACCGCTGAAGCCAGACGCCAACTCGAGGACATCTCTTCCTACCGCCCCCTCGACCATGACCCTACTACCCTATCACTAAACCATCATCTCCCAGCCCATACAGAACCTCATCACCTCAGGAGATCTCCCACCCACAGCTTCCAACCTCATAGTCCGGGAACCCCGCACTGCCCGGTTCTACCTCCTTCCCAAGATCCACAAGCCTGACCACCCTGGCCAACCCATTGTCTCAGCATTCTCCTTCCCCACTGAACTCATTTCTACCTACCTCGACACTGTCCTATCCCCCCTTTTCCAGGAACTCCCCACATACATTTGAGACACCACCCACGCCCTCCACTTCCTCCAAGACTTCCGTTTCCCGGGCCCCCAACGCCTCATTTCACCATGGATATCCAGTCCCGCTACACCTCCATTCGCCATGACCAGGGCCTCCAAGCCCTCCGTTTCTTCCTCTCCCGATGTCCTCAACAGTCCCTTCCACCGACACTCTCATTTGTTTGGCCGAACTGGCCCTCACCCTTAACATTTTCTCCTTTGAATCCTCCCACTTCCTCCAGACCAAAGGGGTAGCCATGGGCACCCATATGGGCCCCAGCTATGCCTGTCTCTTTGTTGGTTATGGAGAACAGTTGATCTTCCGTAATTACACCAGCACCACTCCCCACCTCTTCCTCCGCTACATTGATGACTGCATTGGCGCCACCTCGTGCTCCCGCAAGGAGGTTGAGCAATTCATCAACTTCACCAACACATTCCACCCTGACCTTAAATATACCTGGACCATCTCTGAGACCTCCCTCCCCTTCCTGAACCTCTCCATTTCCATTAACGATGACCAACTTGACACCGACATTTTTTACAAACCCACCGACTCCCACAGCTACCTGGATTACACCTCTTCCCACCATACCTCCTGCAAAAATGCCATCCCATATTCCCAATTCCTCCGCCTCTGCCGTATCTGCTCCCAGGAGGACCAGTTCCACCACAGAACACACCAGATGGCCTCCTTCTTTAGAGACCGCAATTTCCCTTCCCACGTGGTTAAAGATGCCCTCCAACGTATCTCGTCCACATCCCGCACCTCCGCCGTCAGACCCCATCCCTCCAACCGTAACAAGGACAGAACGCCCCTGGTGCTCACCTTCCACCCTACAAACCTTCGCATAAACCAAATCATCCGCCGACATTTCCACTACCTCCAAACGGACCCCACCACCAGGGATATATTTCCCTCCCTTTCCCTCCCCACCCCTTTCCACCTTCCGCAAAGACAGCTCCCTCCGTGACTACCTGGTCAGGTCCACACCCCCCTACACACACCCTCCCATCCTGGCACCTTCTCCTGCCACCGCAGGAATTGCAAAACCTGCGTACACACTCCTCCCTCACCTCCATCCAAGGCCCTAAAGGAGCCTTCCACATCCATCAAAGTTTTACCTGCACATCCACCAATATCACTTATTGTATCTGTTGCTCCCGATGCAGTCTCCTCTACATTGGGGAGACTGGACGCCTCCTAGCAGAGCGCTTTAGGGAACATCTCTGGGACACCCGCACCAATCAACCACACTGCCCTGTGGCCCAACATTTCAACTCCCTCTCCCACTCTGCCGAGAACATGGAGATCCAGGGCCTCCTTCACCGCCGCTCCCTCACCATCCGACGCTTGGAGGAAGAACACCTCATCTTCTGCCTCGGAACACTTCAACCCCAGGGCATCAATGTGTACTTCAACAGTTTCCTCATTTCCCCTTCCCCCACCTCACCCCAGTTCCAAACTTCCAGCTCAGCACTATTCCCATGACTAATCCTACTAGCCTATCTTCTTTGAGGAGAAAGTGAGGACTGCAGATGCTGGAGATCAGAGCTGAAAATGTGTTGCTGGAAATGCGCAGCAGGTCAGGCAGCATCCAAGGAACAGGAGAATCAACGTTTCGGGCATAAGCCCTTCTTCAGGAATCTTCTTTGCCAACTATCCACTCCACCCTACCCCCGCTCCCAACCCATCACCTTCATCCACTCCCCCACTCACCTATTGTACTCTATGCTACTTTCTCCCCACCCACCCTCTTCTCATTTATCTCTCCACCCTTCAGGCACTCTGCCTGTATTCCTGATGAAGGGCTTTTGCCCGAAATGTCGATTTTACTGCTCCTCGGATGCTGCCTGAACTGCTGTGCTTTTCCAGCACCACTAATCCAGAACTCTCAAACATTCACTTGCTGAACAAGTATCTTTATGCAGTGGGAGAGGGAAGGGATCACCAAATTATAGAGCAAATTATTCAACAATTCCAGGAAGAGATAATTCCAAATCTCTGCAAGTTGTGTCAAAGTAAGTGACCATCCCTCTTGGCCCAGAAACCAACAGAAGTGGAACAGGTTTTGGCACAAAGCCTTTAGAATTGGTGTTCTGTCTGCTATACAGCTGATTTGCTATTCAGAAAAAAACACAATCATAGAGTCATAGAGATAATACAGCATGGAAACAGACCTTTTGGTCCAACTCATCAATGCCCACCCAGATATCCTAACCTAATCCAGTTCCATTTGCCAGCACTTGGCCCATATCCCTCTAAACCTTTCCTATTCATATACCCATTCCGATGCCTTTTAAATGTTGGAATTTTACCAGCCTCTATCACTTCCTCTGGCAGCTCATTCCATACAAGCACCACCCTCTGTGTGAAAAAGTTGCCCCATAGGTCCATTTTAAATCTTTACCCTCTCACCCTAAACCTATGCCATTTAGTCTGGACTCCCCCAACCCAAAGAAAATACGTTGCCTATTTAGGTAAAAACCTTTGCCCGAAACGTCGATTTTACTGCTCCTCAGATGCTGCCTGAACTGCTGTGCTCTTCCAGCACCACTAATCCAGAACCTTGTCTATTTACCCTATCCTTGCCCCAAATTATTTTATAAACCTCTGTAAGGTCACCCCTCAGTCTCAGAGGCTCCAGGAAGAACAGCCCCAGCCTATTCAGCCTCTCCCTATAGTTCAAACCCTCCAAACCTGGCAATATCCTTGTAAATCTTTTCTGAAAACTTGGGCAAAATGTGGCCTAACCAATGTCCTGTACAATGACCTCCCAACTCCTTTACTGAATACTCTGTCCAATAAAGGAAAGCATACCAAACGCCGCCTTCACTATCCTATCTACCTGCGATTCCATCTTTAAGGAGCTATGAACCTGCACTCCAAAGTTTCTTTGTTCAGTAACACTCCCTCGTACATTTCTATTCAGTGCATAGGTCCTGCTCCAAAGTGCAGCACCTCACATTTATCTAAATTAAACTCCATTTGCCACTCCTCAGCCTATTGGCCCATCTGATAAAGGTCCCGATGTAATCTGAGGTAACCTTCCTCACTGTCCACTCCACCTCCAATTTTGGTGCCATTTGCAAACTTACTAACTATACCTTCTCTGTTCACATCCAAATCATTTATATAAATGACAAAAAGTAGTGGACCCAGCATAAGTCCTTGTGGCACTCCACTGGTCACAGGTTTCCAGTGTGAACAGCAACCCTCCACCACCACCCTCTGTCTTCTGCCTTCAAGCCAGTTCTGTATCAAAATGACTAGTTCTTCCTATATTTCATGAGATCTAACCTTGCTCACTGTCTCCATGGGAAACCATGCTGAATGCCTTATTGAAGTCCATATAGATCACGTCCACCGCTCTGTCCTCATCAATCTTCTTCATTACCTCTTCAAAAAACTCAATAAAGTTAGTGAGGCATGATTTTTGATGCATTAGGCCGTGTTGACTATCACGATTCAGTCCTTACCTTTCCAAATACATGTACATCCTGTCCCTCAGGATTCCCTCCAACAACTTGCCCACCACCAACGTCAGGCTCACCGGTCTATAATTCCCTGGCTTGACTTTACCATCTTTCTTAAACAGTGGCACCAGGTTAGCCAACCTCCAGTTTTCCGGCACCTCACCTCAATGATACAAATATCCCAGCAAGGGGCCCAGCAATCACTTCCCTAGCTTTCCACAGCGTCCTAGGGTACACCTGATCAGGTCCTGGGGATTTATCCACCTTTATATGTTTTAAGACATCCTGCACTTCCTCTTCTGTAATATGGACATTTTTCAAGATGTCACCATCTAATTCCTTACATTCTATATCATCCATGTCCTTCTCCACAGTAAACACTAATACAAAATACTCATTTAGTATCAACCCCATCTCCTGCAGCTTCACACAAAGGCTGTCTTGCTGATCATTGAGGAACCTTATTCTCTCCCTAGTTACCCTTTTATCCTTAATGTATTTTTAAAGTCCCTTTGGACCCTCCTTAACCCTATCTGCCAAAGCAATCTTGTGTCCCCTTTTTGCCCTCCTGATTTCCCTCTTAAGTATACTTCTACTGTCTTTATACTCTTCTAAGGATTCACTCAACCTCTGCTATCTGTACCTGACATATGCTTCTTTCTTTTGCTTAACCAGGCCTCGATTTCACTAGTAATTCAGCACTCACTACACCTATCAGGCTTTCCTTTCATCCTAACTATATTGACTCTCAATCTCTTTACCTCATTTACAAAGGATTCCCATTTTCCAGCCGTCCCTTTACCTGTGAACATCTGCCCCCAATCAGCTTTTGAAAGTTCTTGCTTAATACCATCAAAATTAGCCTTCCTCCAATTTAGAACGTTAACCTTTTGATCCGATCTATCCTTTTCCATTACTATTTTAAGACTAATTAAATTGTGGTCGCTTGCCCCAAAGTTCTCACCTGCCCTGCCTGATTTCCAAAGAGTAGATCAAGGTTTGCACCTTCCCTAATAGGTACATCTACATACTGAAACAAAACATTTCCTTGTACACACTTAACAAATCCCTCTCCATCTAAACACTTAACACAATGGCAGTCCCAGTCAAAGTTTGGAAAGTTTAAATCAGCTACTATAACCACTCTATTATTCTAACAGATAAATGAGATCTCCTTACAAATTTGCTGTTCAATTTCCCTCTGACTGTTGGGTATGAGGTCAAGCCTAAAACAGGCTGGTGATAGGCCATCCCAGAGGGTATTGCTACCTCTCAAGATCTGAATTGTTTCCATGTGGGACTGACAGAAAAGCAGAAGAGAATCTCCACCACCCTCCAAACTATTTTTTTTAAGTGTTTGTCCACTCTATTGGACAAACTATGAAATTTTTCCACAAATGACAATTGTGAGATTCACTGTACATTTTCAGTCTCAGACTGATGTACCTGCATTATCTCAGTAAATGGAGAGAGAAGGGGCATGGTGTAGGCTCTTCAGCTGGTTTATTATAGACCCTTACCATTCCAATATCCCCAGCTAAAATCTCCGGGGAAGCCCATCAGCTTCTCAACAGATATCCTGTGGGGGTGGGAGCTACATTGATTGCTTTAAGATCTGACTGGTGTCCTTTTCTTAGGAGGTCCCTGCTTTAAGCGAGCTACAAATCAATCCAACTAGTCAGGAGCTGTGTAGTAACAGCAGCAAAGGTATGGGATGGCGGGCACAGTTGGTATCACAGGCAGTCCCTGACACTGAAGAATTGGCTTAGTTTGAGTCTAGGGGTCTCAGGGAGCAGGGTGAAGATGATGAAGGACCAACCTTGAAAAAGGGGTGCCTCTGATGGGCCACTCACCACTGTTTAATTGAAGGTCTCAGTAAGCACGAGGTAGATGGACCACTCAATCCCACTCTGATCATTCCCGATTTTCTTCACTTGAACAGGGACACCCACGCCTTCTCAGTCCTCAACTTGGCATTTTCTCCACAAACATTTCCTCTACTATTTCTCCTCTTCTTGACAAATCCTGTGACCTATGACCGGGTGTCCCACTTGTGACAGTGCTGCTCCTTAAGAAGGTTATGCTGTCCTTGGCTTTTTTTTTGAGAGCGGTCTTAAAAGCAGCAATTCCAAAATATTTAGGTTTGAAGGGTTTAGGGGCCAGTTTGATTATAGCTAACAGATATTGCCTCAGGAAAAAAGGCTTTCAAGTTTAAAATAAAGCCCTTGTGCAATGAAAGGGGAATGGCCAGTTCTCCCAGCTCAGCTATTTTCCGGGTTGGTTTGGTCTGGCCATTCACTGAAAGCAGTCAGTCAGTTGGGAAGCTGCTGGATCCATAGAAGCAGGTCCATGCTGCTCCTCCTTTTGTGCCAAGCGGTGTCTATGGGGCTTGTTGCAAGTATTTGGAACAGCATCATTAAGTTGGGGTATTCTGTTGGGTTTTTGGATAGGTAAGTTATCGTGTTCTCTTTTGTTTGTGTTTTATTCAGTAATCTTGTCAATAAATTCTGTTTTGTTTAAAACTGTGATTGAGCCGGCTGGGTCACTATGTGCTTTCCAGGTCCTATATGGACAATTTAATCAGAATCGGACAGCAGCCAGACTGAGGAACATCATCTTCCCATTGAGCACAGTCATCTCTGGAGGAAAATCTCCTTTAATCCCCTCCAATCCCTCCAGACACCTGCATTTATCTCATTCCGGAATGCTCCACATCCCTGATTCAGTACAAGTGGTTGTGTCTTCAATTGTCTGGGCCCTAATGTCTGGAATATCACTAATCTCCCCCCACCACCCCCCCACACCACCCACCACCGCAACTCCCACAAGCTCCCCTCCCATAAGTCTTTTTGCCATCTATCTCACTGGTCCCCTGAAAACCCAGCCCTCTGTCCCAGCCACTGATTAGACACCCTAATATTACCCTAGCTAGGTTTTTATCCAGCTTTGGTTAATGATGATGCTGTGAAGTATCTCGGGATATTTTACTACAAGCAGGGTGCTGAATGAATGCGAGTTATGATTGTTGATTAAACGTAACTGTTCTTCTTCAGGTTTCCTTTCTGCCTTTGGAAAGAATGACTGTTTTCATTTTGCAAGGCTGTGGGGTAACCGGGATGGCCTTGAGTTTTGTGGGGTCATTTCCAGGTGATTGAGTTTAATTATACACGTTGGAGGAGGCCATCAATTGGGGTTTCGATTGTGTAGATATCAAGGGAAACATTGAAACTATAGTCTAGTTATGGGCTGGTTATGTTTGAAGGTATAAACTTATAATGTTTCACTCTGTAAATAAGTGTAAGATTGAGTAAAGGAGAAAGTGAGGTCTGCAGATGCTGGAGATCAGAGTTGAAAATGTGTTGCTGGAAAAGCGCAGCAGGTCAGGCAGCATCCAAAGAGCAGAGAATCGACGTTTCGGGCATGAGCCCTTCTTCAGGTTTCCGGAAAAAGGGTTCATGCCCGAAACGTCGATTATCCTGCTCCAGCAACACATTTTCAGCTAAGATTGAGTACAGTTAAGTGTGTTTATGCCCAAAATGTCGATTCTCTTGCTTCTTTGGTGCTGCCTTTCTAGTAAGATTGAGTAAAGATTGGCTCCTGTACCAGTTTTCACCAACTGACATTGTGCAGTAAAACAGTGATTGACTGTCCCTCTCATGTGCTCCATCATGAGATGAGTTTTGATCATGCCAGCGATTCAAATTCCTGGAGAAGAAATCTGGAGACATTAATTAGTCATCCAGACAATTGGAGTTCAAAGTCCGCTACTGTATGTAACAAATTTAAGTTCAGACCCAGTCCCACTTCAACATGGTGAACTAGCCATTGTTCTGAAGTAAACCATTTGGATGGTCACTCAATCCCTGCTGCAGCATGTGAATGAATAACAAAAACTATCATAACCCTTTCTCTTGTTTTGCCAAATTCTCTGATACATTTACAGCTCACATTGGTAACATTGTGTATTTCTCAGAATGTGGGTGGGCATTGCTAAACTGATTGGCTTGATTGGCTATTTTTGAGGGGAATTAAGACTCAACCATGTTGCAGTGGGTCTGGAGTCACATGTCGGGTAGACCAGGCAAGGATGGCAGGTTTCCTTAGAACACAGGAATAGATGTCGTGCCGAACATGATGCCAAATTAAACTTCTGCCTGCTCATGGTCCATATCCCTCCATTCCTTGCATATTCATGTGCTTACCTAAAAGCTCCTTAAATGCCACTTTCATATCTGCCTCCACCACCACTCTGGCAGGGCATTCCAGACTCCTCCTACTCTCTGTATAAAAAAACTTGCCCCTCACATCTCTTCTAAACTTTCCCCCTCTCACCCTCAATGTAAGCCCCCTAAAGTACACTTGTTTCAAAAATCTGATTCACAAACGATCATTGGATAAAGACATAGATGAAAATGGAATAGTGTAGGATAGATGGGCTTCATATTGGTTCCACAGGTCGGCGCAACATCGAGGGCCTGTACTACGCTGTGATGTTTTATGTCCTATAGTCACAATTATTGAGAGGTAACTTTTACGTTTATTTATCAAATGCAAATTCCACCACATATCATGATGGGATTTGAACCTTTGTAATAGTGGTCAACATGGGTTATCAATATTCAATTTAACCATTTGACTTTTAATCCCGAAAACCTTTCATAAACTAAAAATAGTTTTTAAAATGACCTATAATCACCTAACTAAAAAAGAATCTAACTCAGAAAATGCTAGAAAAACTCAGCTGGCCTGGCAGCATCTGTGAAGATGAAACAGAGGTAATGTTCTGAATCTGGTATGATTGGACTGGGGAGGACAAAGTTAAATAACACCAGGTTATAGTCCAACAGGTTTATTTGGAAGCACTAGCTTTCAGAGCGCTGCTAGTCCTGACCAGCTACCTAATGAAGCAGTTCCAAATCAATCTCCTTCCGAACCGAAAAGAACTAACAAACTTGAACAAGAACTAAGCAATGATCCGTCGAGGCTGAGATTAACGTCTATCAAAGAGAACTGGATCTCAGACTCAGCTGATACATACCTTTCTGGAAATTACCCATTGAGGTGAAATGAGGAGTCCTCCCCTCCGCCGGGTGGCACTGCGACCCCCCAGCTCCAGTCGTCGGTGTGAGGAGTCTTCCCCTCCGCCGGGTGGCACTGCGACCCCCCAGCTCCAGTCGTCGGTGTGAGGAGTCCTCCCCTCCGCCGGGTGGCACTGCGACCCCCCAGCTCCAGTCGTCGGTGTGAGGAGTCCTCCCCTCCGCCGGGTGGCACTGTGACCCCCAACTCCAGTCGTCGGTGTGAGGAGTCCTCCCCTCCGCCGGGTGACACTGTGACCCCTAGCTCTAGTTGTCGGTGTGAGGAGTCCTCCCCTCCACCGGGTGGTGCTGTGACCGTAGCTCCAGCCGTCGGTATGAGGAGTCCTCCCCTCCGCCGGGTGGCACTGTGACCCTCAGCTCCAGTTGTCGGTAGGAGTAGTCCTCCCCTCCGCTGGGTGGCGCTGTGATCGCAGCTGTCGATGGGAGTAGTCTTCCCGTCCTCCTGATGGCGCTGTGACCCGTGCCTAGAGCAAGGCGGCTGTTCTTGGGTCTCATCGGTCGGTGCGGAGCCGGGGCAGCGGGAGTGAGTGAGTGGAGGGGTGAGGAGACCCCAGCCAGGTTCTGGGAGCTGGTGGTTATTGGGCCTGGGCCGTCCCGGACACGGCCTTTCCCCACAAAGCCCCTGTCGGTGCGGCGTGGGGGGGGGCTCGGGATCGGGCCGCGGTGAAGTTGCTGCTTCATCCCCGGGATGGGGAGGTGAGGGCCCGAGGCTGGGGCCTGTGTAGGTGGGGGACAAACCCTGCTGGGCCACGGGAGACAGCGGCTCGGCCTGGGCCTGAGCCTGGAGGTGGGGGTGATGGAGGGCCAGGCCCTGGGGGAGGGTGGCGGTGGTTCTGGGGGCCCGGGTCCTGGTCCCGGCCCCGGCCCCGGCCCCGGCGGAGGGATCCCTGAGTCACCGCCAGTCGGTTTGGTTTCGGTTTGTGGAGCCGCGGGCCGCCGGAGGCCGGTCCCAGGGAATGAGGCCCCCGCTTGGAGCTGGAGGGCGGGATGTCGGTTGTCTGTAAAGGCCGTGGTACAGTCAAACAAACGCGGGTGCTGGAAATCTGCAGCAAATAACACAAATAAATTGCTGGAGAAACTCAGCGGTTCTTGTTCGGCAGCGGTTTCCAGGGATACATGGAAATGTGGGCTTAAATAAAACAGAACACTACAGCAGGCCATTCGACCCTCCATGTCTGTGCCAGCAATGATGCCATTCTAAATTAATCACATCTATCTGCACGTGATAATCCTTCCCAAAACACAGGGATCAACTGAAAACTGTCTGTCTGTCCCTGGTTGTTGTACACAACTTTTGTTGGAAATGTTGCGAGCTGACAACTCCGGGTGAAAGGGTCATGAACTTGTGAACGATCATTCTCTTGCCTTCAAACACTAATGACAATCTGAGAGCTGACCAAGAGGAGCTGGTGTCATTTATACAAAATGGGGAAGAATGTAAAGTCCATACAGTAGTACAGAACGGAAACAGGTCCAACCCATCCATGCTGACCGGATATTCTAAATTAATCTAGTCCCATTTGCCAGCACTTGGCCCATGTCCCTCTAAACCCTTCCTTTCATATATGCCTTTTAAATGTTGTAATTGCACCAGCCTCCACTACTTCCTCTGGCAGCTCATTCAATACGCGGACCATCCTCTGTGTGAAAAAGTTGCCCCTTAGATCCCTTTCATGTCTTTTCCCCTCTCATCCTAAACCTATGCTTTCTAGTGCTGGGCACCCCCACCCCAGGGAAAAGACCTTGTCTATTCCCCTATCCATGCCCCTTTTATTAACCTCTGTGAGGTCACCCCTCAGTCTCCAACGCTCCAGGGAAAATAGCCCTAGCCTATTCAGCCTCTTCCTATACCTCAATTCCTCCAGCCTTGGCAACAAAGTTTCTCACTCCTGGAAAGTACTGGACAACGAAGGGTATCACATTGGTTGTATTTTGTGCCAGTTTCCTGAGGCAGCTGTTATGGTTACTCGCTGTGGCATGTCGGAACTGGCAATCGATGAGTTGAGCATCCTCTCCTGTTCTTATGAATGCATCCTTCAGAACCTTAAGGAGTCTTTCACGTTCCTCCTCATCTGAACAGATCCTGTGTGTGCGTTGGACTTGTCTGTAGGGCATGGCTGTTTTAATATGTTGGGTTGGAAGCTTGAGAAGTGTAGCATCGTGAGATTATCCATGGGCATGTGGTAGAGTGAAGTACTGAGGTGCCTGTGCTTGATGGAAATGCATGTGTCTCAGAATAGAGAATAGTCCATGGTAAGTCTTATGGTGGGATGAACTTGTTGACATTGCTGTAGTTGTTTCAGTGACTCCTGGCTTGGGTCCAGAGGAAGACAATGTTGTCAGTGTTACTGGTGTATAGTGTTGGTCAGGTGTCCTGTGCAGCAAAAAGAAGTCTTGTTTGACAGGAAATGACATCACCACAAACCCCAGGACCCCATGCAGGACAAACAAATAGAAAGCAGGAGACAACAGCTTCACTTCCTTGGAGGTTGCCACTGATGATGTTACCTAGCCAGGTGATGAAACGTCTGGATATCAAACCTACAGCTCAGCGAGCAAGCCTACAGCCTAAGTCTTGTTTGAACTTGTGCATGAAAATGTTGGCACATTGGGGTGCAAACTTGGTCCACATGGCTGTTCCATGTGTCTGGATGAAGAAGTGGTTGTCGAATGTAAAGACATTGTGGTCGAGGATGAAGCGCGTGAGTTGGAGGATGGTGCTCTGAGGGCTGAGGCTGTTGCAGTGATGCCTTCGTGGTGGGAGATGCTGGTGTAGAGTGCCACAACATCCATTGTGGCAAGTGATTGCTCTGTTGTTGGAAATGGTTACTATTGAGATCGGTTGAGACATGAGGATCAGCTCTGATTATATTGACTAGTTGACCAAGCTTGATGAGCACAGTAGTCTGCTCGTGCCCATTTACGTGTTCGTGTGTTACTCTATTTGTATAATCTGAGACAAATCAGCTAATGAAGTTTTGGGTACAGTGGCTGATGAGAGGGCATATCGTTAAGCTAGAGGTGAAGTGGTGGCATGGAATCTGTGTGTGATGGTCAGCATTGTAAATAATATAGTCTGACCTCACTGGGACTTTCCTGGGGACTTCTGTAGATCCAGTCTTCAGGTCTGAAAGCCCTGCTTCACGATGTTAAAGTGGTCCAATTGGTAATGTGATTATTATCTATCTTAAGCTATCTTGGCTCAATTCATTGCAAACTCACTTAAGGCCATAAGAGAATTGTGCAATTGGCCGGATTGGCTGTACTAAATTACTCGTAGTGTTCAGGGATGTGTCGGTTAGGTTGGTGGGCCTTGGAAAATCCAGGGTGATGGGGATTGGGTGGGGGAGGGGGTCTGGGTGAGATGTTCTTCAGAGAGTTGGTGTGGACCTGTTGGGCCAAATGGTCTGTCACATTGTGGAGATTCTAGGGAAAAAGAGGAACAGGAGTCGGCCGTTTGGCCCCTCAAGCCTGCTCTGCCATTCATTAACATCATGACAGATCTGATGTTCCTCGTGTCCCATTTCCTTGTCCTTTCCCTGCAACCCTTGTTTATTTACTCTGCAATTTGTCTATCTCAACCTTAAATATAGTCAAAGATTCTGCCCCGCAGCATTCTGTGGCCAAGTTCCAAATACTCTTAACCTTTAAAAGAAGAAATTCCTCCTCAGCTCAGTCATCAATTGGCCGCCCTCCCCTCAACATGTCCCTGGTCAGGCCCCTTAATATTCCTATATTAATCAATAGGTTTATCATTCATTATTCTAAACTCCACCATCCCAGGGTGTGGGGAAAGGTGACAGACAAGCCATCCCCCCCCTCCCCCAATCCAAAGTCTCCGGTGATGCGCTGGTGGTATGTCCCGCCTCTCTATTTATAGGTCTGGGTTTCTTTAAGGTGGGTGATGTCATTTCTGGTTTTGTTTCAAAGGAAGGTAGATTGATTTAGATCCTATGTGTTTATTGGTGGAGTTCTGGTGAGAATGCTATGCCTCTAAGAATTCTCATGCTTGTCTTTGTTTCGCCTGTCCCTGTCAAAGTGGTGTTCTTTGTCTGTATGGAAACGAATGATAATGAGTCGTGTATTTTGGAGGCTAGTTGGTGTTCCTGTATCCTGTTTTGTCACGTTCTGGCATGTTTGTCCAATGTGTTTTATTTTACAGTTCTTGCATGGTATTTTTAAATGGCACTAGTTTTGCTGGTAGTATCTAATGGATCCTATAAGTTCATAATAACTTACTATCATTGAATTAAATTAGATAGTCTAATAGTTTAACATTGTTTTATCTTAAACTCTCATAAGTAGTGAATTATGGTCACCACATTTCCATGTCTTAATGATATACTTCTAACTTGAGCCCTAATTTCAACTCTGACACAATTAGGTTCTGATTGGGCCATTGATGTGTTCTGGAGCTCATACTGGAGTAAGTTAATTGTTGTCTTTGTTTTTTGGTAAGGATGAGAATTTGTTACAGAAAGTGCTTTGATCTTTTCTCCCAGGCAGTGCAGTTGATAACATCATTAACTTTTATTTGCAAGACACTTGAGAGAATTTATGTGGCGGTCAAAATTGGCAGGGTTTGTGGTTGCGCCACCATGTTTTTCCTAATACATGAATGAGTTCAAAGTAAAGACAAATGTTTGAGTGTAAAATGGCATCTGTTGAATCGTTATTGCCCACAGTTCTGACAGCTTTGAGTTAAATGGGCATTGACTGAAGGAGTACGTGTTGATGCTTGTTCTACTCTTTGTTTGGTCACCTGGCTCTGTCTTTTATGTATCGGCAAAAATAAGCCACTGGTCACCTCCGTCTGGGCTGATCTTCTGGTCCCGAGCTGCTTCTGTTCAATTCGCTGTGTCAGCATGGGAAAAGATACTGGATGTACATGCTGAGACAGTCTTGTTTCAGCAGATTATCACAGATCCCCACCATATTTCAGCCTCTCCAATGAGCATCATAACTTAGTGCAATCCTCTCGCTTTTTGCCAATGTCATTGCATATTGCTTTTATCTGTTCACATTAACCGATTTCCTTTTTCTCTTCCCAGATTTTTGATCTAATTTAAGTATACAATGGTGAGTGGCTGCGATTTAATTGTATAGAAACTTAAATGTGAGTTTAACAACGGGGAATCTTAACTACGTTAAAACTAGTTCATTTTCAAAGTTCTGTCAGGGCAGAGACAGCCATTGCTGCCCCTCCCTAATTGTCCTTGACCTGAGTGCTTTGCGAGGGCACTTGCATTGCTGTGGCTATGGACTCACATGCAGGGCCAGAATGGTTAAGGATGGCAGATCTCTTCCCCAAAGCAACATTAATAAACTAGATTGATTTTAACAACAGTTGATTGGGGAAAGTTTTTGAGAACAGGTTTCAGTTTAAATGCCACCAGTTGCTGTGGTAGGGATTGTAGTCAGTCCCTAGAGATGGACCTCTGGATTCTCAGACCCGTGACATTACCACTACACCACCCATCTTCCCAACGAAGTCAAACTAATTAAAAAGGGAACTGAGGTACAGTGGGTGAGGTAGCTTAAAACAGTGGTTAGCACTGCTGCCTCACAGCGCCAGAGACCCGGTTCAATTCCCGACTCGGGTGACCGACTGCATGTAGTTTGCACATTCTCCCCGTGTCTGCGTGGGATTCCTCTGGGTGCTCCGGTTTCCTCCCACAGTCCAAAGATGTGCAGGTCAGGTGAATTGGCTATGCTAAATTACCCGTAGTGTTAGGTAAAGAGGTTAAATGTAGGGAAATAGGTCTGGGTTGCGCTTCGGCGGATTGGTGTGGACTTGTTGGGCCGAACGGCCTGTTTCCACACTAAGTGATCTAAACTAATCATAACTTTAAATAAAACTATAAACATAGCAATTGTTACATATTCCAGGAATCAGAAGCTGTAGAATTGTTTGTAATGAGCTGTATTCCATATTATTAAACCAGTCATTGGCTGTCATTCTCCACATATCAAGCTGCTTATCTCCATCATGCTGATGTAATCACCTCTAGAGTTTGAGTTTTCCCTATGGTGACAGAAAGTGAATATCTGTCAACTGAATGTGATTGAAGAACAGCTGACTCCATGTATGGAAATCTCAGAAATGGAGAAAAGTGGTTGCAGGAGTGACACAAGCTGTGATCTTGTTTAAAAGTATTATAACATGAGATACTTAGCACTAATGTTTAGTTTGTTTGCCTTTGCAGTCTCGAAGATATGACTCCCGAACAACCATATTCTCGCCCGAAGGTGAGCTTTTCTAAGTGATGGCCTTCTATAAAATGGAAGATCAGACTAGTTTAATGGTCTGTAATGTGTCGTTGCTCTTTGACTCTGTTTTTTATGCTAATGCAAACTCTCTCAATAAACTAACAGGGAGGCTGTATCAGGTGGAATATGCAATGGAAGCTATCGGCCATGCTGGAACCTGTCTGGGAATCTTAGCAAATGATGGTGTTCTATTGGCTGCAGAGAGACGTAACATACACAAGCTCCTGGATGAAGTTTTCTTCTCTGAAAAAATATACAAATTAAATGAGTACGTATAAACTCGGATACATAACAAATCCATCGGCTTGCATTGAGCACCTCAATTTAAACTGATGGCATAGCCTTTGCTTTAATTAAACGTACCTTGGATTTAGATGACTAATAGTGAAGTGATCAAGGTGCATTAGATGTTAAAAGGGTTTTGTTAAGGAGAAATTATTTTCTGTGCAGGTGGCCCATAATTTGTGTATTTCAGGACGGGTATTGGGAAGAAAATGGGAAACAAAACCAAGAAGTGTTTTAAGGAAGCTCAGTAGGATAGATCGATTTTGTGTAGAGAAAGTGTGTTCGGGTCTGTGAACCGGGAAAAGTGAGAGATGTCTCACCTTGGCTCAAAACCTGTCACATTTCTAATGTTTCCCACTTCTGATGAAAGATCACAGATGTGAGCTTTTAATTAGAACATAGAACATAGAAGGATACAGCGCAGTACAGGCCCTTCGGGCCTCGATGTTGCACCGACCGAATCCTACCTAACCTATACTAGCCCAATAACTTCCAAATGCCTATCCAATGCCCGCTTAAATGACCATAAAGAAGGAGAGTTCACCACTGATACGGGCAGGGCATTCCATGAACTCACAACCCGCTGTGTGAAGAATCTACCCCTAACATCTGTCCTATACCTACCACCCCTTAATTTAAAGCTATGTCCCCTAGTAACACCTGACTCCATTAGCGGTAAAAGGTTCTTAGTATCTACCCTATCTAAACCCCTAATCATCTTATACACTTCTATCAGATCTCCCCTAAACCTTCTCTTCTCCAATGAGAACAGCCCCAAGTGCCTCAGCCTTTCCTCATAAGATTTTCCTACCATTCCAGGCAACATCCTGGTAAACCTCCTCTGCACTCGTTCTAAAGCTTCCACATCCTTCCTATAGTATGGCGACCAAAACTGCACACAATACTCCAGATGAGGCCGCACCAGAGTCCTATACAACTGCAACATGACCTCAGGACTCCGGAACTCAATTCCTCTGCCAATAAAGCCCAGTACACCATATGCCTTCCTCACAGCACTATTTACCTGGGTGGCAACTTTCAGAGATCTGTGTACATGGACACCAAGATCCCTCTGCTCATCCACACTACCAAGTAGCCTACCATTAGCCCAGTAATCCATCATCTTGTTATTCCTACCAAAGTGAACGACTTCGCACTTAGCTACATTGAATTCCATTTGCCACATTTCCGCCCAGCTCTGCAACTTATCTATATCCCGCTGTAACCTACCACTTCCTTCCTCACTATCCACAACTCCACCGACTTTTGTGTCATCCGCAAACTTGCTTACCCAGCTTTCAAGTCCTTCCTCTAGATCATTTATAAAGATAACAAAAAGCAATGGTCCCAAAACAGATCCTTGTGGTACACCGCTAGTAACTGCGCTCCAAGATGAACATAATCCATCAACTACTACCCTCTGTCTCCTTCCAGCCAGCCAATTCCTAATCCAAACCTCTAATGTATCCTCAATGCCATACCTCCGAAGTTTTAGCATTAGCCTACCATGGGGAACCTTATCGAACGCCTTACTAAAATCCATATACACAACATCTACTGCTTTACCCTCATCCACTTCCTTGGTCACCTTCTCAAAGAACTCAATAAGGTTTGTGAGGCACGACCTGCCCTTCACAAAACCATGCTGGCTATCCCTGATCACGTTATTCCTACCCAGATGTTCATAAATCTTATCCCTTACCATTCTCTCTAAGACTTGGCCCACCACTGAAGTCAGACTCACTGGCCTATAGTTGCTAGGGCTATCCCTACTCCCTTTCTTGAACAATGGGACCACAATCGCTATCCTCCAGTCCTCTGGTACTATTCCTGTTGACAATTCTGTTGTTCTACACAAACGTAACAATAATTTGCTGAGCTTTTCCCCTCCATTTTCTGATTTTGTTTCAGATTTCCAGCATCCGCTCTATTCTGCTTTCTAGCTTTTCCTTTAGACAGGAAATGGTTTTGAGGTGCAGTTTGAATTGAATCACAGAGGAACTGAATGGCCTCCTCTTCCTGCGTTCTATGCATCAAGCAGCCCCAGAGGGCAGTAGTTGTCTATAGTTCAAGCCTGTTGTTGTTATGCAATTGCACAAAGCATTTTTAAGAGGGATTCGCATATCTTTTGTCCTGTTTCGTTTAATTAAATAATTGATTAATTTAAGTAATTGACTTGATCTTAGTAGATAACCATTAGGGGTGGAATTTTCTCTGGGGCCAATTCATTCAATTGGCTGGACAACTGATTTGCGACACAAGGGTGACAACAGCATGAATTTAATTCCTGCACTGGCCAAGGTTACCTTGAAGGACCTTCCTTCTCAACACCCCCCCCGCCGCCCCTTCTCTCAGGTGTGGTGACTCTCCGGTTAAACACCACCTTTTCTAATGAGAGAATAATCCCCAGGTCTGGTAATACTATGGCAATTTTACATTTAGAGTTTTCTATATTGTACTTCTAATACTGCCAATAATCCTTTTATATTTTCACTCTATTTGTCGTCTGTTAAGAAATAAAGCTTGGGTATAAACCAAAATGACCATTTTATATAAAATTTTGTCTCCCAGTGACATGGCTTGTAGCGTTGCAGGGATAACATCTGATGCCAATGTCCTTACAAATGAGTTGCGGTTAATTGCCCAGAGGTAAGATTAACTGTTTGTTTTGAATGAAATAGTCTTCCAATTCAATACGTAATTTCTTCTCCAGTTCATTTTACAACATTAAAATTGTCTGAATGCCAAACATTGCCCTGTCATTTTTGTAGCAGATGTTTGGCTGCGCGTGGTTACCTCTACCAAGTAAAAATACACCAGCACTGTCTGAGTTGAAGCATCTGCAGTCCCACATTTCTTTTCAGGTGCCCATCAGTACTTCTCCATTTTTGCTGGTGCTGGACATCCTGTAGTAAATATTAACAATTACGGCATGAGATCTACAGCGTAGAGTAGCTATTTGAGCATAACAGTATACTTTAACACTAACTCCCCCAGAAGACCCAAGCTGCCACAATGTTTTCAGTCATCTTTTCTATCCTTTAAGGCTGCCAGAAAAGTCATGATTCAGTGTATAGCACTTGTGCTTTGAGGCAGTGTGCAATGGTTGCAGTAGCAGGTCACATTGCACCATGTTGCTTTGTGCAAATCCCACACCATCCTGGCAGAATTCTTGCATTGTAAAAGGAGATGGCTCAGCCCAGCATCTCTGTACCAGTTTTCCAAATGAATATTCTCTTAGTGTCATCTTACTGTCACTTTGTATATTGGCTTGATTGATTTTCTTTTATTCATTCATATAATGTATGTTTTGCTGCTAAGGCCAGCATTTGTTAAAGAGGTATTTAGACAGACACAACAATAGGCAGGGGATAGAGGGATATGGACCATGTGCAGTGTTGGAGAATTATCCAATTTCAAGTAAAGCTCATACGCAGACCTTGTGAAATTGACACTTGTTAATTAGGTCAATGACCGCTCAGGTACAGAATGGCTGCTCCGCCCTGATAAGTTGAAACCTCTTCCTTCAGTTACAAGCGTATGCAGTTTATAAAGGGTTACAACTAGTTGGTAGTTGATTACAGAACAATACAGGTCTAACTATGATAGGTAGATTTAACAATATTAAAAGGGGTAACAGTACAACTGGTCTGACTGCCTTGATTAGTTCAACAGTCATTCGCATCCTGTGCATCATGGCTCAGGTCTGTGGTCATCAATAATAAATAATTTGGAGACATCTTGTCTCTGGGGGCATTGCTGTAGCTAGGGTTCCCCAAAGGGGGTGCGGAAATGAAGTGTCATTGTCAGTGAGAGAATCCATTAGCATGCTCTTTAGTTAATGCGTTTTCCTCCGATTAGGAAATAGCTTGTTCACAGCCAATTCCAGTGTATAGCTTGAATCATCACTGATGTTGTGGGAATGACACTTCTTAGCGAGGGAAAATGGCTTCTGGAGGCCTGTTCCTATGCTGTACTGTTCTGCATCCTTTACAGCAGAGTGATTTGCTAGATCATGTTAGAGGGAAGTCAGAATCAATCACATTGCAGTGGGTTTGGAGGTTTTTTTAATTCATTCATTCATGGGATGAGGGCATCACTTGCCAAGCCTGCATTTATTGTCTTCCCTAATTGCCCAGGGAAGGCAATAAATGCAGGTTTGGCAAGTGATGCCCTCATCCCATGAATGAATTTTTTTAAAAACTCCAAACCCACAGCAGTTGAGAGTCAACCACATTACTGTGGGCCTGAAGTCCCATGTAGGCCAGACCAGCTAAGGGTGGCAGTTTCCTTCCCTGAAGGACATTAGTGAACCAAATGGGTTTTCTGACAATGGATTCACAGTTATCATTAGACTCTTTCTTCCAGCTTTTATTGAGTTCAAGTTCCACCATCTGCCATGGCAGGATTCAAACCTGGGCCCCCAGATCATTACTTGGGTCTCTGGATTAACAACTGAGTGATAATACCACGCAGCCATTGCTACCCCAGAGGTGCACACAAACTAGACTGAACATGGGCAACAGGCCTCCTTCCCTAAAGCACAATGGATAACCAAATAGATCTCAACAAGAATCTTATAGTTTTGTGGTCATCATTGGTGAGACTAGCTTTTTATTTCAGATTTATTAAAGGAGCTGAACTTAATTTCCCCAGCTTCCATGATCGGATTTGACCTCATGTCCCTAGATTCAGTCCAGGCCTTGAGATCAGTAATCCAGTAATGTCACCTCTATCTCACCTGACCTTGGACTTAAAAATATATTATCATCGGTTTATTGCGGTTGTGTTAAAGTCTTGAAACTCCCTCCCAAACACTGAGGGCACATTCAAGAAGTTGGCGCAGCACTGCCCCCTTGAGATTGATTCATGATGAGCACCAAATGAGAAAAGCAAAAATTGATTAGGGATAGTCAACATGGCTTTGTGCGTGAGAAATGATGCCTCACTAACTTGATTGAGTTTTTTTGAAGAATTAATGAAAAGGATTGATGAGAGCAGAGCAGTGGATGTGATCTATATGAGCTTCGGTAAGGCGTTCAGCAAGGTTTCTCAGGGTAGACTGATCAGCAAGGTTAGATCTCATGGAAGACAGAGGTGGAAGATTGCCTTTCAGACTGGAGACCTGTGACCAGTGGTGTGCCACAAGAATCAGGGCTGGGTCCACTGCGTTTCATCATTTATATTATACTGAGGAAGCATGGTTAGTAAGTTTGCAGATGACATCAAAATTGGTGGTGTAGTGGATATCAAGGAAGGTTACCTCAAAGTGCAACAGGATCTTGATCAGATGGGTAAGGAGTGGCAAATAGAGTTTAATTTAGATAAATGTGAGGTACTGCATTTTGAAAGTCAAATGAGAGCAGGACTCATACACTTAATGGTAAGGTCCTAGAGAGTGTTGCTGAACAAAAAGACCTTGGAGTGCAGGTTCATGGTTTCTTGAAAGTGGAGTCGCAGGTAGATAGGATAGTGAAGAAGGTATTTGGTATGCTTTCCTTTGTTGGTCAGTCCGCCAAGTATAGGAATTGGGAGGTCATGTTGCGGCTGTACAGGACATTGGTTAGGCCACTTTTGGAATAGGTTTGCTCGCTGAGCTGTAGGTTTGATATCCAGCTAGGTAACATCATCAGTGGCGACCTCCACTTTTGGAATACTGTGTGCAGCTCTGGTCTCCCTGTTAATGGAAGGATGTTGTGAAACTTGAAAAGGTTCAGAAAAGATTTACACAGATATTGCCAGGGTTGGAGGGTTTGCGCTATAGGGAGAGGCTGAATACGCTGGGGCTGTTTTCCCTGGAGTGTCAGAGGCTGAGGGATGATTAGATTGATTAGATTACTTAGTGTGGAAACAGGCCCTTCGGCCCAACAAGTCCACACTGACCTGCTGAAGCGCAACCCACCCATACCCCTACATTTACCCCTGACCTAACACTACGGGCAATTGATCTTGTAGATGTTTATAAAATCATGAGGGGCATGGATAGGATAAATGGACAAGATCTTTTCTCTGGGGTGGGGGAGTCCAGAACTAGAGGGCATAGATTTGGGGTAAGAGAGGAATAATTTAAAAGGGACCTAAGGGGCAACTTTTGCACACAGAGGGTGGTGTGTGTATGGAATGAGCTGCCTGAGGAAGTGGTGGAGGCTGGTACAATTGCAATATTTAAGAGGCATCTGGATGGGTATATGGATAGGAAGGGTTTAGAGGTGCTGGCAAATGGGACTAGATTGGAATGGGATATCTGGTGGATATGGATGAGTTGGACCAAAGGATCTGTTTCTGTGCTGTACATCTCTATGATTCAAATAATGCTCACACCTTTGAAAATGAATAAACAAGTAAAAGCTGGCTGCCAGTGTGATGGAGAAAGCAAACAACTGGTTTCAGTATCCCTGAGTTGTAAATACAGCACCATGACCCTGTGGTTTTACAGGTTCACATAGAGTCCTCTTCCCTTTAAATAAATAAGCTCTCAATTATCAAACTTTAAGTACACTGGGGAGTTATCGACTACCTTCTCTGTCAGAATGTTCTTTATGTATTATTTAAGTCATTAAAAAACAGAAACCTTCCTGCAGTTTTCACAATATGATAATCACTTCGTTATGC
Source organism: Hemiscyllium ocellatum (assembly GCF_020745735.1). Lineage (NCBI taxonomy): Eukaryota > Metazoa > Chordata > Chondrichthyes > Orectolobiformes > Hemiscylliidae > Hemiscyllium > Hemiscyllium ocellatum. Next base: position 11,268,994 of record NC_083442.1, read on the forward strand.
ACTCACAGATATCTACTTCAGTACCAGGAACCAATCCCCTGTGAGCAGCTGGTGACAACTCTCTGTGATATCAAACAGGCCTACACACAGTTTGGAGGTAAGCAGGAGTAAAACATGTGGAAAACAAAAAATGCAAATGTGCGACCATTAACTTTAAACTTCGTGAAGAGTCTATATTGTAGAATTTTTAATACATTATTGATTTCCAGATGAGTAAATTCTGTTTTTACAATGCTTTTATGTAGTTTACAACTAGGTATGTCTGCAGTGTTCATCTTCTGCCGTTGAATTTGAGATGTCAGGTTTACAACAGCATTTCGTTGCTTTGGATAAAATTTGCTTGATCAGGGTTCTTTTTAATTGCGCCAATTTAATGGCAAAGACGGACTGAATTGGACCTACTCATTGATGGGGAGATAAATGGGAGGGGTGTGGGGCTGGGGAGAAGATAGCCAAGAGTACAGTTGGTGGATGGAGGTGGGGATGAAGGTGATAGGTCAGAGAGGAGGTTGGAGCGGATAGTTGGGAAGGAAGATTGGCAGATAGGACAGATCATGTGGATGGTACTGAGCTGGAAGGTTGGAATTGGGGTAAGGTGGCGGAAGTGGAAATGAGGAAACTGGTGAAGTCCACATTGATGCCCTGGGGTTGAAGTGTTCTGAGGCTGAAGGTGAGGCGTTCTTCCTCCAGGTGTCAGGTGGTGGGGGAGTGTCGGTGCAGGAGGCCCAGGACCTGCATGTCCTCGGCAGAGTGAGGGGGGGAGTTGAAATGTTGGGCCATGGGATTGATTGGTGCAGGTGTCCCAGAGGTGTTCCCTGAAGCACACTGTGAGGAAGCATCCAGTCTCCCCAATGTAGAGAACACTGCATCAGGAGCAACAGATACAATAAATGACATTGGATGTGCAGGTGAAACTTTAATGGATGTGGAAGGCTCCTTTGGGGCTTTGGATGGAGGTGAGGGGGGAGGTGTGGGTGCAGGTTTTGTAATTCCTGCGGTGGCAGGGGTAGGTGCATGGAGGGGAGGGTGGGTTGTTGAGGGGGGGGGCGTGGACCTGACCAGGTAGTCACAGAGGGAACGGTCTTGGTGGGGAGGGAAATATATCCCTACTGGTGGGGCTCATTCCTGATGAAGGCCTTTTGCCCAAAACATCGATTCTCCTGCTCCTCGGATACTGCCTGACTTGCTGTGCTTTTCCAACACCACTCTAATCTATTCTGATTTCCAGCATCTCCAGCCCTCACTTTTGCCCACTCATTGATGCTCAGTTGTGCCATTTTTTTTCCTGATTCAGAGGCTGGGGCTTCAATTTCCATGGGTGGCATGGTGGCCCAGTGTTATCACTTAGGCATCACAGCACCAGAGACCCAGGTTCGATACACCCTTGGGCAACAGTCTGTGTGGAGTTTGCACACGTTCCCTGTTTCTGTGTGGCTTTCCTTTGGGTGCTCTGGTTTCCTCCACAGTCCAAAGATATGCAAGCTTGAGTAGTAGGGAGAGGCTGAATATGCTAGGGCTATTTGCCCTGTAGCTTCGGAAGCTGAGGGGATAACCTTTTTGTGGTTTATAAAATCATGAGAGGAATGGATAGGATAAATAGACAAGATCTTTTCACCAAGGTGAGGAGTCCAAAACTAGAGGGCATAGATTTAAGGTGAGAGGGGAAAGATTTTAAAAGAACCTGATGGATAACTTTTTCATGTGAAGGATAGTGCATGCACAGAACGAGCTGCCAGAGGAAGTGGTGGGAGTGGGTACAAAAACAACATTTAAAAGGCATCTGGATGGGTATATGAACAAGGTTCCGCACAGAAGACTGGTTAACAAGGTTAGATCACATGGGGTCCAGGGACAGCTAGCCAATTGAATGCATGAAGATTGGAGACTGGGGTTGGGAGTTGCTTTTCAGACTGGGGGACTATGATGAATGGTGTTGACACAAGGATCGGTACTGGATCCATTGCTTGTTGGCATTTACATAAACAATTTAGATGTGAATGTAAGAGTAGTTAGTAAGTTTGTAGATGACACCAAAATTGGTGGTGTAATGGACAGTGAAGAAGATCCCCTCAATACAATGAAACCTTGATCAGATGGGCTAATTGACCAAGGAGTGTAGATGGAATTTAATTCAGATAAACGTGAGGTGTTGCAGTTTGATAAGACAAACCATGCTTCAACAGTTAATGGGGAGTGTTGCTGAACAAAGAGATCTAAGGGTACAGGTACATACTTGAGAGTGGAGTCTCAGGTTGACAAGGTGGTGAAGCAGGTATTTGGGACACTTGCCTTTATTGATCATAACATTGGGCTACTGGGAAAATACCCTCTGGCCTACTCAGCCTTTCCCGATAACTCAAGCCCTCCAGTTATGGCAAAACCTTGTAAATCTTTTCTGCACCGTGTCAAGTTTAGCAACATCTTTCCTTTTGAAGGGCGACCAGAATTGTTCGCGGAATTCCAAAAGTTGCCACACAAATGTCCTGTACAGCGTCAACATTACATCCCAGCTCCCAGAGTCATTGCTAATGCTCTTCGGGACGGTTTAAAGTAACTCATCGGAGGGCTGTGAACTTGAATGTCGCTCTCATGTACAGGAGTTTGCGTAGTGAGGTCATAAATAAGGTTTCAATGTTGCCACAATGAACCAGCAGGCAGCAAGGTGGTTTGAAGTGTATCTGCCTCAAAGCCGAGAGCATCCGGAGTAAGGTGGGTGAACTTGCAGCATGGGTTGGTATGTGGGACTTTGATATTGTGGCCATTTTGGAGACATGGACAGAGCAGGGGCAAGAATGGTTGTTGCAGGTTCCGCGATTTAGATGTTTCTGTAAGAACAGGGAAGGTGGTAAAGGAGGGGAGGTGTGGCATTGTTAGTCAAGGACAGTATTATGGTACCACAAAGGACGTTAAATGAGGACTGGTCTACTGAGGTAGAATAGGCTGAGGTCAGAAACGGGAAGGGAGAAGTCACCCTTTATTGGCCTCCGAAAAGTTCCAGAGATGTAGAGGAAAGAATAGCAAAGATGATCCTGGATAGGAGCAAAAGTAACACATTAGTTGTAATGGGGGAACCGTAACTTTTCAAATATTGACTGGAAATACAATAGTTGGAGTACTTTTGACGGGTCAGTTTTTGTCCAATGTATGCAGGAGGGTTTGCTGACACAGATAGCCCAACAAGATGCGAGGCCATGTTGGATATGGTACTGAGTAGTTCTGGAGGTAGGTGAGCACTTTGGTGATAGTGACCACAATTTGGTTATATTCACTTTAGCGATGGAAAGGGATAGGTATATACTGCAGGGCAAAAGTTATAGCTACAGGAAAGCCAATTATAATGCAATTAGGCAAGATTTAGGATGAACAGGATGGGGAAGGAAACTGCAGGGGATGGGCACAATTGAAATGTGGAGCTTGTTCAAGAAACAGCTACTACCTGTCCTTGATAAGTGTGTCCCTGTCAGGCAGGGAGAAAGTGGTCAAGTGAGGGAGCCGTGATTTACAAAAGAAGTTGAAACTCTTGTCAAGAGGAGAAAGGAGGTTTATGTGAAGATGAGATGGAAAGGCTCAGTTAGGGTTCTTGAGAGTTAGTTAGCCAGGAAGGTGCGAGATGCTGCATTTTGGGAAAGCAAATCTTAGCAGGACTTGTACACCTTAATGGTAAGATCCTAGGGAGTGTTGCTGAACAAAGAGACCTTGGAGTGCAGGTTCATAGCTCCATGAAAGTGGAGTCGCAGGAAGATAGGATAGTGAAGAAGGCGTTTGGTATGCTTTCCTTTATTGGTCAGAGTATTGAGTACAGGAGTTGGGGGTCATGTTGAGGCTGTACAGGACATTGGTTAGGCCGCTGTTGGAATATTGCGTGTAATTCTGATCTCCTTCCTATCGGAAAGATGTTGTGAAGCTTGAAAGAGTTCAGAAAAGATTTACAAGGACGTTGACAGGATTGGAGGATTGGAGCTACAGGGGGAGGCTGAACAGGCTGGGGCTGTTTTCCCTCGAGCGTCGGAGGCTGAGGGGTGATCTTATAATAGGTTTATAATATTATGAGGGGCATGGATAGGATAAATAGACAAAGTCTTTTCCCCAGGGTCAGGGAGTCCAGAACTAGAGGGCATAGATTTAGACTGAGAGGGGAAAGATATAAAAGAGACCTACGGGGCAACCTTTTCACAGAGTGGTATGTGTGTGGAATGAGCTGCCAGAGGAAGTGGTGGAGACTGGTACGATTGCAACATTTAAGAGGCATCTGGATGGGGATATGAATAGGAAGGGTTTGGAGGGATGTGGGCCGGGTACTGGCAGGTGGGACTAGATTGGGATGGGGTATCTGGTTGGCATGGACGAGTTGGACTGAAGGGTCTGTTTCTAATTGCTAACACCTCCTCCTTATGAACCTCAATCCAGTCTAGTCTAATAGCCGGATCTCCGTATTCTCCTCGACAACATTGTCTTTTTCCTGTGTGAGTACTGACAAAAAGTATTCATTTTAGTGCCTCTCCTATCTCCTTGTCTCCAGGAACAACTTCCCACTACTGTCCTTGACTGGCCCTAATCTTACTCTAGTCATTCTTTCATTCCTGATATACCTATAGAAAGTTTTAGGGTTTTCCTTGATCCTACCTGCCAAAGTCTTCTCATGTCCCCTCCTGGCTCTTCTTAGTTCTCTCTTTAGGTCATAGAGATGTACAGCATGGAAGCAGACCCTTCTGTCCAACCCGTCCATGCCGACCAGATATCCTAACTGAATCTAGTCCCCCCTGCCAGCACCCGGCCGATATCCCTCCAAACCCTTCCAATGAATTTCAGTAAAGCGTTTGATACGGTTTCCAACAGTAGGCTATTGCAGAAAATACTGAGGGTGATTTAGTGAGTTGGATCAGAAATTGGCTAGTTGTAAGAAGACAGAATGGTGGTTGATGGGAAGTGTTCATCCAGGAGTTTGGTTACTAGTGGCGTACTGCAAGGATTTGTTTTGGGGCCACTGCTGTTTGCCATTTTTATAAATGACCTAGATGAGTAAAAGGATGGGTTAGTAAATTTGTGATGATACTTTTGGACAGTGCAGAAGGATGTTGTAGGTTACAGAGGACTAGATAAGCTGCAGAGCTGGACTGAGAGGTGGCAAATTAAGTTTATTATGGAAAAGTCTGAGGTTATTCACTTTGGAAGGAGGAACAGGAATACAGAGTACTGAGCCAAAGGTAAGATTCTTGGTACTGTGGATGAGCAAAGAGGATGGCACGGTAGCTCAGTGGTTAGTACTGCTGCCTCACAGCACCAGGGTCGCAGGTTCGATTCCAGCCTCGGGCGACTGTCTTTGTGGAGTTTACGTATTCTCCCTGTGTCTGCGTGGGTTTCCTCCGGGTGCTCCGGTTTCCTCCCACAGTCCAAAGATGTGCAGGTCAGGTGGATTGGCCATGCTAAATTGCCTATAGTGATGAGGTGCATTAGTCAGAGGGAAATGGGTCTGGGTGGGTTACTCTTTGGAGGGTCAGTGTGGACTGGTTGGGCTGAAGGTAGTTTCCACACTGTAGAGAATCGAATCTAATCTAATCTCTGTCAATGTACATAGGTCCCTGAAAGTTGCCACCCAGATTAATAGGGTTAAGAAGTCGTACAGTGGTTTAGCTTTTATTGGTATAGGGATTGGGTATCGGAACCATGAGATCATATTGCAGCTATGCAACACTCTGGTGCAGTCTTTCTTGAAGTATTGCCTACAGTTTTGGTTGCCGGATTATAGGAAGGATGTGGAAGAATTGGGAAGGGTTCAGAGGAGATTTACTAGGATGTTGCCTGGTATGGAGGGAAAGTCTTATGAGGAAAGGCTGAGAGACTTGAGATTGTTTTTGTTAGAGAGAAGAAGGTTGAGAGGTGACTTAATTGAGATATACAAGAGAATTAGATAAGGTGGACAGTGAGAACTCTTTTCCTCTGGTGATGGCTTAGCACGATGGGCCATAGCTTTAAAATGTGGGGTGACAGATGTCAGAGGTAGGTTCTTTACTCAGAGTGTAGTAAGGGCGTCAAACAACCTGCCTGCAAAAGTCATAGACTCGTCAACGTTAAGGGCATTTAAATGGTCATTGGATAAACATATGATGATATTGGAGTAGTGTGGGTTAGATGGGCTTCAGATTGGTTTCACAGGTCGACGCAACATCAAGGGCCAAAGGGCCTGTACTGGGCTACAATGTTCTATGTTCTGTATTCTATCTCTCAGTACTGGTGAGGTTTTAGATGACTGGAGAGTGCCTAATGTTGTGCATTTGTTTAAGAAGGGAAGTAAGGAGAAGCCTGGGATCTGTAGACCTGTGAGCCTGACTCCAGTGGTGGGTACATTGTTGGAAGTAATTCTGAAAGATTGCATTTATGTGCATTTGGACAGACAAGGACTGATTAGGGATAGTCAGTATGGTTTTGTGTGTGGGAAATAATGTCTCGCAAACTTGTTTGAGTTTCTTGAGGAAGTAACCATGAAGGTTGATGAAGGTAGAGTGGTAAACATTGGTTACTTGAACTTTACTAATTAGTCTACTATGTGGAACCTTTTCAAAGTTAAGTAAAGTTAAGATACCATGGGATTCAGGGTGAGCTTGCCAATTGGATCCAAAATTGGCTGAATGGCAGGAGACTGTAATGGTGGAGGGTTGTTTTTTGGACTGGAGGCCTGTGAGGAGTGATGGGGATAGATGCTGGGTCCACTTTTATTTGTATTAATGATTTAGAGGAAGGCATGTATAGTAAGTTTGCAGATGACACCAAAATTGGTGATATAGTGGACAGTGCAGAATGTTATCTAAGATTACAAAGAGATCTTGATTAAATGAGTCAATGGGCTGAAGAGGGGCAGGAGGAGTTTAATTTGAATAAAGTGGGAAATTGTACTTTGGTGAAATAACAAGGGCAGGACTTTTACAATTAAAAGTAGAACCTTGGCTAATGTTCTAGAATGGAGAGACCTAGGGATTCAGGTGTATGATTCTTTGAAGTTTGTATCATGTGGAGATGGTGATTAAGAAAGCACTTAGCAGGTTTGCCTTCATTGCTCAGACTTTTGAGTATAGGTATTGGGACATTACGTTGAGGTTGTACAAAATGTTGGTGAGGCCTATTCTGGAGCACTGTGTCCAATTCTGGTTGCCCTGTTATAGAAAGGATATTATTAAAGAGGGTTCAGAAGAAATTTAGCAGGTTGTTACTGGGAATGGAAGGCTTGAGTTAGAAGGAGAGACTGGATAGACTAGACTTCTTTCACTGGAGCATAGAAGGTTGAGGGCTGACGTTATAGAGGTTTATAAAATCATGAAGGGTATTGATAAGGTGAATGGCATGTGTCTTTTGCATAGGATAAAGAGATTCAAGACAAGTGGGCGTATTTTTAAGGTGAGAAGAGAAAGATTTAAAAAAAGACATGAGGACAAATTTTACTTTACAGAGAATAGTTCATATGTGGAGTGAATTTCCAGAAGAAGTGGTGGATGTGGGTACAGTTATGACGTTTAAAAGGCAATTACATAAGTACGTGAATAGGAAATGTTTAGAGGGATATGGGCTAAGAGCAGGTAGATGGGACTGGTTTGGTTTGGGATTGTGGTCGGCATGGTCTGTTTCCAGACTATAAGACTCTTGTCTCTTGATTCTTGCATTAAAAACTATTCTCCTATTTCTGTGCTGTATGACTCTATGACCTCCTCCTCTGTAATATGTACTCTTTTTCAAGACATCACTATTTACTTCGTCCAGTTCCCTATCTTCCATGTTCTTCACCACACTAAATACAAATGCAAAATGTTCATTTAGTATCTCACCCATCTCCTGCAGTTTCACACATAGACAACCAAGTTGATCTTTAAAGGGTCCTATTTTCTCCCAAGTTACTGTTTTCCCTTTAATGTCCTTATGAGATCTCTTTGCATTCTCCTAAACTCTTTTTACTGAAGCCGTCTTATGTCTCCTTTTTTCTATCCTGATTTCCCTGTTAAGTACGAGGAACCTCGATTATCCGAACAACACGGACAGGAGTATTTTGTTCAGATGATCGAATGCCGGATAACACAGTTTAGCCAAGCATCGATACCTTGCGATCTTGCCGGATAATCGAATGCTGGCTAATCAAGGTTCCTCTGTTACTGCCCTCACTGTCTTACACTCCTCTCAGAATTCACTCGATCCTAGTTGCCTGTACCTGATTTGTGCTGCTTCCTTTTTCTTGACCAGAGCATTGATTACTTTCATCATCCAACATTCCCTATGTCTACTAGCCTCACTCTTCACACTAACAAGAACGTCTCTGTAAATTTGAGCGATATTTTAAGCAAATATTATAAGATGCTATCATCATGAAATTTTGTGACCTTTCCTCCTCCAAAAGCCAATCTCTGTGGCAACATGAATCACGTGGGTCTTGTAGCAGGTAGAAATCTGATGATTACTTTCTAAAGCCCTAATCTAATCTATCCTGAAGTTAAATGGGCAATTTAAAATATGTCCATTTTCAAACCTTGACATTCCTAACACTGAGCGTTGGAGACTAGCAGTCCAGCTACTCACTGCGCTGGCCAGTAAAACAATGTGGGCTCACATTTAATAAAAGTCACCCAAGCTTTTTAGCTGACAGAATTAGTGGACCAAGGCCTTTTTTGTAATCCCAAATTGAAAAGAGACTCCAAAACACAGCAGTCTTAGAAACTTCATATGCATTGATTGAGTGAAATTTAATTCTACAACCTTCCCGACTCCCAATCACCACCAAATAAAAGGTTTCAGACTGTGAGCCACGTGGGGCTTTATAATGAGGGGATGGACACATATAGACTTCTTGACTCCTTCCCAATTAAGTCAAATGTGAGGAGGTTTGAGTGTGTCCTCCCCACTGTGAGGCCAATGAGTTTCAATTAAGGCTCATCCTCCACTGTGTGTATGGGATGGGCCTTATGCAGTGTATGGAGGCTGTCAGGTAAACCCTAGGGACTACCTCTACAGTCATGGATGTGTTACCCAGTCAGGCATCCTTTGGTCTATAGAGGAATATCCTGTTGAAAGAGGCTCCTACCCCATCTCTCATTGATCACAGCCAGTCTGACCTGTTGTCCTGTTTTGAGACAGGCCCAGAAACCCTTACAACAGACAGCAGACTTCTGCATGTCATTAAATCTGATTAGAACTCAGCATCGCTGTTTCAAAGTCTCTGGATAATGGTGCTTTGTGCAAAGTGACTGTCATATTTACCTAACTATTTGAAGAAATTTACTGTTGGTGAAATCCTTGGCAATCTGTATCTAACTGACAGGAAAGCGTCCTTTTGGTGTTTCGCTGCTGTACATGGGATGGGACAAGCACTATGGGTATCAGTTGTATCAGAGCGACCCCAGTGGAAACTACGGAGGATGGAAAGCCACATGTATCGGCAATAACAGTGCTGTAAGTACCTGAATGAAAGGGCTCAGTGACTTTGTAATAAGAGCAGTAACAGTCACATGTTGGTTTGATTCTAATATTACTAATGCATAGCATTGAAGATTTAGCTTCTACAGATTAATACAGTGAATATTTCTAAAAAAAAATTATAGAATTTCTAATCGAAAAGGTTTCAGGCTGGTTCCAACACTAAATATCAATCACTAAAGGACCCTTATTTTGGTTAAGATGCTCCATTTTGAGACACGTGACCAAAGGTGAAGGTGAATTAGACTTATAAACATCTTAATGACAGCAATTGGCTTTTCCTGGATTGCAAAAGGAAAATTCTAGAGATGTTAGAAATCAGCAAAAAAAATTGTAATCTTCAAGGCAGGCAGCACCTGTGTGCAGAGAATTCACAGATCCTGCCCATGATGGCTCACCTGAACTTTAACATTCTGTCACTACAGATGCTGTCAAATCTGCTGAAAGCTAACTGTGGACTAATGTCAGCAAGTTTTCTAAACTGTGTAACACACTGCCATTGTTTGTTCTTGTTTTTTGGTTGGACTAATGCCACAGTAAAAAAGGGTGAGAAAAGATTCATCCCATGTATACACTGTTTCCAAAGTTGTGTCAACCTGCTAGCTACCCTGTGGTATTAGAACATAGAACAATACAGCACAGAACAGGCCCTTCGGCCCACGATGTTGTGCCAAACATTTCTCCTAGCTTAAGCACCTATCCATGTACCTAAAGGTCACCAATGATCCGACTCTGCCACTCCCACAGGCAGTGCATTCCATGCCCCCCCCCACTCTCTGGGTAAAGAACCCACCCCTGACATCCCCCCTATACCTTCCACCCTTCACCTTAAATTTATGTCCCCTTGTAACACTCTGTTGTACCCGGAGAAAAAGTCTCTGACTGTCTACTCTATCTATTCCCCTGATCATCTTATAAACCTCGATCAAGTCACCCCTTATCCTTCGCCGTTCCAATGAGAAAAGGCCTAGCACTCTCAACCTATCCTCGTACGACCTATTCTCCATTCCAGGCAACAGCCTGGTAAATCTCCTCTGCACCCTCTCCAAAGCTACCACATCTTTCCTAAAGTGAGGTAACCAGAACTGCACACAGTACACCAAATGTGGCCTTACCAAGGTCCTGTAGAGCTGCAATATCACCTCACGATCCTTGAATTCAATCCCTCGGTTAATGTACACTAATAACCAAAGGCCTGCGGGTTTGGTCTGTCCTGCTGCTGCATAGTTGGGAGCTGACTGAGTTATATTAGCGAATAGCAATTGGTAGAAGCTTGGCCTCAGTGGTTAGCTCTGCTGCCTTATTGTACCAGGAACCCAGGTTCGATTCCAACCTTGGATGACCGTCTGTGTGGAGTTTGTATATTTTCCCCATCTCTACATGGGTTTCCTCTAAGTATTTCTGTTTTCTCCCGCAGTCCAAAGATGTGCAGCTCGGATGGCTTGACCATGCTAAATTGCCCTGTAGTATCCAGGGATATGAAGGTTAGGTGAATTAGCCATAGGAAATGTGGATTCATGGGAATTGGGGAAAGGAATGGGTTGTTCGGAGAGTTGGTGTGGATTCAATGGACTGAATGGCCTCTATCTTCACTCTAGGAATTCTGTGATTCATTGTCACAAACAGTGGAGTTGACAGTGTCAGCAACTGGAAGAGGAACCTTCAAATAACTGTGACCAAATTTAAAGTGAAGAACTATGACAAATTGTCAGCAATAGCATTTAGTTGCATAAGTCCTATAATATACAAAGTTTAAAAATCCCATAACACCAGGTTATAGTCCAACGGGCTTACTTGGAAGCACTAGCTTTCAGAACGCTGCTCCTTCATAAGGTGATTGTGGAGAATAAGATTATAAGACACAGAATTTATAGCAAAAGTTTACAATGTGATATAACTGAAATTATCTCTTGAAAAAGACCCGGATTGTTTGTAGTCAGACATCCTGTGTCAGCTTACAGGGAGCAAAACTTCCCTGTAAAGCATTCCTTTTAAGCATTGTCTCCTGGTTCATATTCAAGTCCATGGTTCGCCATGTTTAGGTGTTGCTATAGCTCATTCCTTTCTGTCTCAGAAGATTGAGAGTTCAAGTGTAAACACACAAATCTAGACTGGCAGTCCAGTGCAGCAATGAGCCACATTCTCTGGCTGGGCAGAGAAGAGGGAACTCTGCACGTACTGAAAGTCATGCTGCTGAATGGCCTCTTCTTCCGGAAACCGGTGCTGGGCATTGACCTGATTGATTTGGATGGGGCGAGGGGAGCAATTGAAGAGACAGTTTAGTGCTGAGGGAATGCTGCAGTCTATCAGATAGGTTCTTTCTGCTCTCAGAGGTTCTCAGGTCACTGGATTGAAGAGAAACATGGCTGTTACCCCAGTGTGTTGGCCAACGTTTATCCTTCACATCACAAAAATATTGATTATAACCTCATTTCTGCTTTGGGAAATTGTTGTGCAAAGACTGTTTGCTGTAACTGCAGTTCATACTGCCTCTACTTTTATTTCATCAAAATGTAGGAGCAATAAAATGGTTTGTTTTCAGATTGATTCAGTTCAAAACCTGGGCTTGTGATTTCCACACAGCCCCACTCCTGGCGTTTGGCTGTCCTGCTCACTCTCACTCACTGCATTTCTGACAAGTGAGGAAGTGGATGGCAAGTGGAAGGGAGTGAGTGAGCGGTCAGCAGGACACCCAGGGAAGCAGCGAATAGGGTTGGTTCACGGACACCAAAAATGTACACGGAAACTGCAAGTGTAATGCTAGCATTCCTTTGGCGTATTGTAGTCTGTCACAAATCTACCTCTGGTTTGAGTGGGCATTATTCCAGGCACACATCAGTGATATCATCAGCACAAACTTCCTATTTGAGTGCAGTGGAGAGAGAGATCTGGTCAGAGTTGGCTACTGCATTTGCACGTTAGTGACTGCACTTTAAAGACTCCATTGACGGTAAAACACTTTGCAACATCATCAGGTTGTGAAAGTTAGTATTTCAGTGTATTTTTGTTTCTTCTGAAATCTGATCAGAAACTTTGCAACTAGCAATGACAGTGCTAGAAGATTTCAGTCATTGAGTTGTGTGGTTGATGACACTTTGAAGCCAGTAGTTGAATTTCTTTTTTATCTGTTTCAATGTATACTACAGGCTGCAGTTTCTATGCTGAAACAAGACTTCAAAGAAGGAGAAATGACTTTGGAGTCAGCACTTGCATTAGCAATTAAAGTGTTGAATAAGACCATGGACGTTAGTAAACTATCAGCCGAAAAGGGTAAGGAGAATGTAGCTTCTGTCCTAGTTTTCTTTTAGCATGTCAGAATTTATTAGCTGTACTTCACAAAAAACACAGCCCTGTACTCCTAGACGTTATCATTTTTTGAAATTAATGCAATGAAGTCTCAAGATATTTTAGGCAAATTGGAAGAAAACCCTCATTCAGTGACATCTGTGCAACTAGGAACATCGATATTAAAACAAAATAAAAACATATGCAAGCCTAGGTTTTGTAAATATGGTATTAATTTCCCAATTATATTGTCCTTGCCAAGATGTGGTAAGAAATCATATAAACCAGGTCAAGTTGCTGGTTCAATTTCTGCTATATTATGTGGTCTTTGCCTTGACCATAAGATCATGGCTTTTTCATAACTCCACTTTTCCCCACTGCCATGGCTCACCACAGTTGGCTGGCCCCAACCTGCAGAGATGACAAACCACTCTGGCTGTCAGTCCCAAAAGACTACCTTTTCCCACCCATTGAACATATTAATGTCAGTGAAGGCAGGGTCAAGGTTTCCTAGCATCTACTCCCACTTATCTGGTTGGATAATCTACACTATCTGGGGTCCATGGCGATTGGCAACTTGAGTGAGATTATCAGAGAGAGGTGGTCAGTGAAGATTTTGGTCCAAGTCTATTTGTCTTGAAGAATGATTGGAGTACAATTTCTCCCTTACTGTAGGAATCCCAAATGATACTGGACCAAAACCAGACCCTATTTCAATGTTACTGTTACCACTGACTATCCAAATTACCCTGGTATTGTATCTTTATAATAGTCATTCTTTCAAAGCTGCATTCCAAACTCCTTCCAGCTGAAACATACATCCACAACACCCTGAGGCATGAGCACACACTTGAAACCTGTTGGATGCGTTGCTTACCGTATTCTTTTCAATGAAGTGCCTTCCAACTTGAGTGACAGTTGAAATTGAAATAACTTTTACAAATTGAAATGTTTGCCTTTGTACCACAGTGGAAATTGCAACACTGACCCGAGAAAATGGACAAACCCGCATCAAGGTTCTGAAGCAGGAGGAAGTGGAGGTTTTGATTAAGCAGCATGAGGAAGAAGAGGCAAAGTCTGAACGTGAGAAGAAAGAAAAGGAGCAAAAAGAGAAGGAGAAATAGAACTGCAAATTCATTGAGCTGCAGGTTCGTGTTCCAGTAAAACCAGAAGTTTGTTGGAAATTCGAACGACTGCAGCGTTTTCAGGAGAGAATTAGGCAAACCAGACACAACCAAACTACTTGTACACTTCGCACACCAATTGTATATGCACTAGGAATTACCAGATGGGTTTTTAAAATAAAGAATAAAGACAAAAAAATTGTTTCTGATGCACTTATTTCACAAACTGTTAGCAAATAGAAGATGGCAATGCTCTGTTGAGCCTTGTACAGCAAACACCATCTCTTAAATGGTGCACGGACGAGCTTAGCATTGCCAGTTGGATACATTGAGCTGGTGATGGTTCTGGAGGGTTTAAGTTATTGGGAATTTGAGAGTGAAGCAGTGCCACCACCCAAAATGGGGAACACACAGGTGAGAATTTATGATCCAGCAAAAAAGAATGGAGTTTTGCAATTTAGTCTGACCATTCTTAATGCTGTACTTTGTCAGAGTAACTGTTTGCTTTATAATAAGAGTCAAGTCCCTGAATAGCATATGGTTCAGTAGGTTTACCAATTGCATTGAATGGTATCTCACCCAGGGTTGTGCTGTTGTGGTTGGTTATTTGCTTACCGTTCAGCTCACTAGGTCCAGGTGACTCACTGCACTGTTGTATGGTCTCTTTTCTCTCCTGTTGTCCTTGCCTATTCTTTTCAGAAGGAAATTATGATCCCAGTTTATAGTAGTACTGGACAAGTGAGATACTAGGCCAATGGGCTGAGGAATGGCAGATATAGTTTAATTTGGATAAATGTGAGGTGCTATATTTTGGTAAGATAAACCTGGGCAGAAAATACACAGTTAATGGTAGGGCCCAGGGGAGTGGTGAGCAGAGAGACCTAGGGATTCAGGAACACAGTTCCTCAAGTGGTATCACAGGTAGAATGGTAAAGACAGCGTTTGACTTGGTCTTAGCATTGTGTATAGGAGTTGGAATATCATGCGGCTGTACAGGGCATTGCTGAGGTCACTTTGGAGTACAGTGTACAGCTCTAGTTATCCTACTGTAGGAAGGATATTATTAAATGGCAGAAAAGAAGTATAAGAATCTTACAGGGACTGGAGAGTTTGAGTTATAAGGAGAGACTGGATAGGATGGGACAATATTCCCTGAGCTTAGGAAGTTGAGGGGTGATCTTATAGAATTTTATAAATTTGTGAGGGCATTGTTAAGCTGGATAGCCAAGGTCTCCCTGGGGTAGGGGAGTTCAAAGGTAAAGGCATAATTTTGAGGCAAGATTAGTAAGGTTTAAAAGGGACCAAAGAGGAAACTTGAACACAGGTGGTTTGTGAGATGAAGTGGCATATGCAGTTATATTTTAAAGGCATTTGGACAGGTACATGAATAGGAAAAGTTTAGAGGGATATGGACCAAACACAGGCAAACAAAACAGTTGAATTTGGGAAATATGGTTGTCATGGATGAGTTGGACTGAAGGTTCTGTTTGTGTACTGCATAACTCTGACTCTAACCAACTGTAAATGTTATTTTTGTAATTCACCTTCCAAATTGTGGTAGTAACAGTACACTATACATTTCACTGGCACGCAAAGGGTTGCTAAAAGACTGCTATGAAGGCTAGGTATATTATTTGGAAACCTAGGTTTTAACGTGAATAGAATAACAATTGATTTATTTTGTAATATTATTGCTGTGGTTTTCAGTCTCTCTTCACAGGGCCGGCAGATATGTGGCAGTGTTGCCAACTGAAAATTCTCCTCCAGGTCACACACCATTCTGATTTGGAAATGTGTCACCATTCCTTCAGTGTCACTGGGTCAAAATCCTGGAACTCCCTCCCTAAAGTCATTGTGGGTCTAACTGCAGCACATTTACTGGAGCAGTTCAAGAAGACAGGTCACCACCACCTTCTCCAGGGCAACTATGGACAGAATAATTGCTGATCCAACCAGTGACACCACACCCTGTAAATTAATAAACTAGGCTGGCAATCCACTTGTAACATTAAGATTTCAAAGTCTATAACAAAGTGAAAATACAAACTATACTACATTGTGGGCGGCACGGTGGCACAGTGGTTAGCACTGCTGCGTCACAGCGCCAGAGACCCGGGTTCAATTCCCACCTCAGGTGACTGTGTGGAGTTTGCACGTTCTCCCCGTGTCTGTGTGGGTTTCCTCTGGGTGCTCCGGTTTCCTCCCACAGTCCAAAGATGTGCGGGTCAGGTGAATTGGCCATGCTAAATTGCCCGTAGTGTTAGGTAAGGGGTAAATGTAGGAGTATGGGTGGGTTTCGCTTCGGTGGGTTGGTGTGGACTTGTTGGGCCGAAGGACCTGTTTCCACACTGTAAGTAATCTAATCTAATAAGAAGTAATTAGTAAACTTAATACAGCTACTAGAGTGAATAATTCTATCCTTTTTATCCTCACCAACCATCTTATGGATAATCAAACCTCAGGGAAGGTCAAAGCACAGCAGGTTAACCTGCTGTGCTTTAACCAGCAACACATTTTCAGTTCTGATCTCCAGCATCTGCAGACCTCACTTTTTACTCAGGGAAGTTCATCCTGTTCCACTTTTAAGTTACTTGTTCAGATGGCATAGCTGAATTTGATTTCTTTCTGGCAAGAATCTGTATTCACTTGCTCCCAACTTTAGTCAATGGCTTTCCATGAGACCCTCGAATTGTCAACACAGCTCACTTATTTCTGGACTAAAGTTATTTAAACTCCTCTTCCGCAGCCTTTAGCTTTTGGTGCTTGCTGTTTTCTCCTGCCCTGTCTTGTGCACACTGCAAAACTGCACTTTTTGCTAAACTGCTACACTGTTGCTGTTATAGGCTTTTCTCTTTGAATAGACTGTCACCAGAAAAAATAACACTGCATACTAACAGATCTTCCAAATGGTTCTCTTCCTAAAGAGATACTTGCTTTCTCTGTGTCTCTGTTTTAGTGAATTCACTGCTGTATGTTTAGATTGACCAGGCTCCAGGTAATGGAGTGTTTGCCCATGACCTGCACCAAACAACATCTACCACAAGATGGTGTCCTTGATGTGTTTTCAAAACAGACTTGAACAGGAGGGAACGGCTGAAATCAGATTTCAGGGCTTAAGGCAGGAAAGGACGATGAGAGGGAAGGCCAGGGCAGGGACAGTAATGGTGGGGATTAGGAAGAGGCAATACCTGGAGTCAAGTGGCGGTTGGTCAGGGGAAGGCACTGTTGTCAGTCAGGGCCGGGAGACGTTGCTGGGATGGGGGGGTGGGGGGGGTGAGGGAAGGTCATTGCTATTTGGATGAAGGGCTTATGCTCGAAACATCGAATTCCCTATTCCTGAGATGCTGCCTGGCCTGCTGTGCTTTGACCAGCAACACATTTTCAGCTGTGATCTCCAGCATTTGCAGACCTCATTTTTTACTCATTGCTATTTGGAATAAAGCTTCTGGCCTCCAGCTCATTTGAGGTCAGTCAGCGCTCCAAGCAGGAGAGGATACAACAAAATGAAACCGAAAATGATGTGGTTCGATAAAATAGGCAACCAATTTCTGTTTCTTCGGATCACATCATTTATCCACAAACTTCTATCATTTGGAAACTTGGGTTCAAAGTGGACAAGACCGTATCTCACCTGAAGTTTGGTTTGTATTTCTACATCATGTGTTAAAGGAGAGGCTTAGCTTTAGTTTCACATTAGATTGGTTCTGAGAGTGTTGTCAGCCTGTCTGAAGTCTGTTGATATGTATTTTGAGTCAGAATTTACAGCCTTGGAAAAGAGCTTGAGGTGAACAGTGAGGAAACATTGAGCATTTGGAAACTTGGGGAGAAGAGAGTGATAATTTATCTGAATTATAGACTGATGGAAGGTGGCAGCATAATAATCCAGGTTAGTCTAATGTTCTGAGAGCATGGGTTGAAATCCTATCTTGGCAGGTGGTGAAATTCCAATTCAATAAAATCTGTCTACTTTTAATACCCTGCTTCTTAAATCAACCTGCTCAAAAACGTTGTAGCCCATGTTCTCTAACTTTGTTCTTGCAACATCCTCTTCCTGCGTAAAGATAGATAACACTTTACCAAGTGTCTTCTAATTTCATGCATAGTGTCCCCCTTGGTCCCTAATGGGTCCTATTCTTTCCCTGGTTATTCTCTTCTCCTTGATAAACATGTAAAATATCTTGGGATTTTCCATAATCTTGTCTGCCAGTGTTTCTCATGGCCTCTCTTTGCTCTCCGAATTGCTTTCTTGAGTTCCTCTTCACTTTCCTTTACTCCTCTAGGGTCTCTGTTTAGTTTAGATTAGATTACTTACAGTGTGGAAACAGGCCCTTCGGCCCACACCGACCTGCCGAACTGCAACCCACCCATACCCCTACATTTACCCCTTATCTAACACCACGGGCAATTTAGCATGGCCAATTCACCTAACCTGCACATCTTTGGACTGTGGGAGGAAACCGGAGCACTCGGAGGAAACCCACGCAGACACAGGGAGAATGTGCAAACTCCACACAGACAGTTGCCCGAAATGGGAATTGAACCTGGATCTGTGGTGATGTGAGGCAGCAGCGCTAACCACCGTGCCACCCACCGTGTTTTGCTCACTTTTTTACCTAAGATCAGAAGATATATGAGCAGAATTAGATCAATTGGCCCATTGAATCTGCTCTGCCGATCAGTTATGGCTGATATGTTTCTTAACCTCATTTTTCTCCCCTCTTCTCCTAGCCCTTGATCTCCTTACCAATCAAAAAGCTACCTCTCTCTATCTTCAATGCACTCAATGACATGGCCTCCCAGCCCTCTGTTGCAATGAGTTCCACAGATTCACCACTTTTTCGCTGAGGAAACTCTTCCTCATCTTAGTTGTACAAGTCCTGCTACTTCACTCTGAGGCTGTGCCCTTGCACCTACTGGTGGAAACATCTCACCATCTACTCTATCCAGGTCCCTCGATTTCATTCAGATTCTCCACACGTTAATCACTTCCAGTTGGCTTACTTTACAATGATAATTTCATGGTCACCATTAATGCAGCCTCAGACGGTTTGTGAGGCTTTCAAGAGAGAAATGGGGAGAAAATATCTTAAAAACAGGAACCACTTTTAATTTTTACAAGACTCAGTGGGATTTGTGGTTTTTGAAAGAAAGCTCTGAGGGAGACTTTTGTACAGTCACAACATCATCATCTCTTTTCTGTCTCTGTTTGGTGATGAGGTTTTCCTATGGATGTAGTTACTTCAAGCATTTTGTTTATAGTTCTTTTAAGATCTTCTGAAGCAGCATTGCACAGTTTATTTATTCCAGAACAAAAACTATGGTTTGGCCTGTGAAACATTGATCACAATCTCTTTGATCTAAAATTTAAAACTTGCTAAACATTTTCTGCTTACGATGAAAAGGTCATCAGACTGAAGCATTAACCCTTTTTCTGCAGTTTCTCTGAGATCTGCTACACGCTTCCTAATAGGGTCATTAGCAAACATAAATACAGAATTCTGTATCCCTTCATTCAATGATGAACAACTGAGACCCTGAGCTGGGATCCGTACAGGAGATGGTGATACAGAGGTAAAGCAATTTGGCCTAGTAATACAAGGAATCCAATTAATGCTTTGAAAACATGGGTTTAAGATGCACCTCATCTCCACTTTAAATGGGGGAGATTTCATTCCAAAACTACTATTGAATCACATGTTACTATGCAAAGCCAGGTTTTATTCCAAAACAAAATTACTTGCAGAATGGTGAGTGCTTATTGGATGGCAAGCTTCATCCAGAGCTCTTAAACTGAGATTAAGCAGCAGAAGCCAATTACAGGGATGGGGGTAACGAGGCAGGAGAGTTACATGACCTGCACACTAGTTGTATCATCTGATGTAGGCAGTGGTCAAGACAAGGTCACTGGAAATTCAGGAGCCCAGGATTATTCTTTTGGGACACAGTTTAAAATGTCACACTGGTAGCCAATGGAATAAATCTGGAATGTAAAGTTAGCTGCATTAATGGTGACCATGAAATTATCATCGTTATAAATACCAATCTGGTTCACTAATGTCTTTGAGGGAAGGAAATCTGCCATCATTATTGGGTTTGACCACAACAGTGTAGTTCACACTTAAAGCCCTCTGAAATAGCTTCACAAACACTAAGGTCAAGGGGAGTTAGGATTGAGCCACAAATGCCGACCTTGCCAGTGACAACCCAATCCCACCAAACAATTTTTAAGAATCTCTGGGAAAATGCCACAATACCTTCTGCTGTGATGGAATGTTCCTCCATCCCCACTTTGTATTTCCTACCTCTCAACATATCCCCACATTCCCAGTAATTCCCTGTATTTTAACTAAACGCAGGTATTTTGCTCCCATGAGGAGGTTGAACGGTTCATCAACTTTACTAACACCTTCCACCTTGACCTCACGCTCACCTGGACCATGTTGGACACCTCCCTCCCCTTCCTGGACCTCTCCATTTCCATCTCCAATGACTGACTCAACCAACTCCCAAAGCTACTTGGACTACATCTCTTCCCACCCTCTTCATGTAAAAGCAATGGCCCTTGCTCCCAATTCATCCGCCTCCACCATATTTGCTGCCGAGAGGAGTATTCCACTCCAGGACATCCCAAAAGGCCTCCTGTTTCAGGAACTGCAATTTCCGCTCACAGGTGATCAACAATGCCCTTCAACACATCTCCTCCACTTGCCCCCGTACCTCAGCCCTTGAACCCCACCCCCCCCAAACGCAACAAGGATAGAAGCCACCTGCTCCTCACTTTCCACCCCACCAATCTATGAATATCACCCTCCACCATTTCCACCACCTACAGTCAGACCCCACCACCAGAGATATATTTCCCTCCCCACCCTTACCTGCGTTCTACAAAGAGCAGTCCCTCCTCAACTCCTTGTTAAGTCTACGCACACACCCCCATCCCCAACACACCCTCTACAGTAGTGTGGTGGACACTTAATTGCCCTCTGAAATAGCTTCACATAGCATACAAGTCAAGGGGAGTTAGGAGTCAAAATGCCGACTTTGCTGATGACACCCCAATGCCATCAAACAATTTTTTTTTAAGAATCTCTAGGAAAATGTCACAACACGTTCCTCTATCCCCCCATTCTATTTCCTACCTCTCAGCCAATGAATGCCATGTTACCACATTCCCATGAACTCAGCACCTTCCCCTCACCTCCATCCAAGGTCCCAAAGGATCTTTTCACATTTGGCAGAGATTTTCCTACACATCCATCCATCTCATCTGCTACATCTGTTGCTCTTAATGGAGACAGAACGCCAACTCATGGAGCGTTTCAGGGAACATCACTGGAACACACCCACCACACAACCCCACCGCCCTCTGGCCAACCACTTCAACTCTACCTCCAACTTCCCCAAGGACATGTGAGTCCTGGGCCTCCTCCACTGCCAAGTCAAAGCCACATGATGCCTGGAGGAAGAGCACCACGTCTTCCACCTTGAGACCCTCCAAACACACGGCATCAACATCAACTTTCTTAGTTTCCAAATCTCCCTAACACCTACCTCATTCCAGATCCAAACCTCCAATTGGACACCTACCTCTTGACCGGTCCGACCTGTCCATCTTCTCTCCCGCCTATCCATGCTATCCTCCCCACTGACCTATCACTATTACCCCCTCACCCGCCTCTACCTATTGCCTTCCCAGCTACCTTACCCCCAGCCACACCCCTATCTTCCTATTTATCTCTCATCCCCTGTCCCATTCCATATTCCTGATGAAGGGCTTATGCCTGAAATGTCGACTCTTCTGCTCCTCAGATGCTGCCTCACCTGCTGTGCTTTTCCAGTGCCACACTTCTCGACTCAAAACTCACCAGGTGTCTTCTTAAAATTCATGTAGACACAAACCCAGAAAGGAGTTGAGCCCATCAAGCCTACTCCTCCATTCAATATGGTCATGGTTGATTCTCTCACCATCATCCTTCCATGATCTCCCTCATCCCTTGACAACTTTGGCCTTGAGAAATCTATGACTTTCTTATACGTTCACTGACCCGGTCTCCAGCACCTTATATGTTAGAAAATTCTGAAGGGTCACCAACCTCCAAATGAAGACATTTATCCTCAATTCTGTTCAAAATGGCCCATGGCATATCCTGAAATCCATGATTTATTGTTCTGGATGCCCCACTCTTGCTTCTAAACAGAGGAAATATCCTCCCTGCATTCAGCCCATCTAGTCATGTTGGAATTTTATACATTTCAAGGACACCCTCTCTGATTCTTCTCAATAGTAATGGATACAGGCCTAGTCTATATAATCTCTCTTCATATCACAGTCCCGCCATCCCAAGACTCAGGAGCAAGTGAGGACCACAGATGCTGGAGATCAGAGTTGAGAGTGAGGTCCTGGAAAAGCACAGCAGGTCAGGCAGCATCCGGGGAGCAGAAGAATCAACGTTTCAAAATAAGCCCTTCATCAGGAATGTGATCAAGGGCTTAGGTCCGAAATGTTGACTCTCCTGCTCCTTGGATGCTGCCTGACCCGCTGTGCTTTTCCAGCACCACACATTTCGACTCAGCCCAATAATCAGTCTGGTAAATCTCCGCTGCACTTGCTTTATGATAAGTACATCTTTTCTTTGGTACAGAGATCAAATCTGTTGGCAATATTCCAAGCATGTTCTCACCACGGAACTGTGTAGCTGTAGCAGATCATTACAACCCTCTGCAGTATGTACATTT
Source organism: Hemiscyllium ocellatum (assembly GCF_020745735.1). Lineage (NCBI taxonomy): Eukaryota > Metazoa > Chordata > Chondrichthyes > Orectolobiformes > Hemiscylliidae > Hemiscyllium > Hemiscyllium ocellatum. Next base: position 11,291,589 of record NC_083442.1, read on the forward strand.
CTATTAATGCTGCCAGACCTACTGAGTATTTCCAGCAGTGTGTTTCCAGCAATATCTGTTTCAATTCCAGGTCCAGTATCTTAGCAACCTCAAAAACATACAACTAATGTGTCATTCTTGTCTTAGCTGTCCTCCAGAACCCAAAATAGGAATTACACTTCCCTTTTCACACTCTTGCAATTGCTCAGCACCATTCTATTTAATTAGTTAGTCATCTGAGTTATCTTGGGATTTGATGTATCTTTGAGGAGTTTGGCCAATGACAAGTGAATGTACCTGATTCATGTGGATCCCTGGCGTGCCCAGTGAAGAGCACACAATGTGGCAGGTGGAATATGGAGAGACTGAGAGGGATTTCTCATCCTGCCAGATGCTGGTTTCTGCCAGGCTAGGCTGAGTCAGAATCAGACATTGTGAAATTCAGCTTCAACCAGCTGGCTGCGAAGGATTTCCCAGACATTCTGGAGCACTTGCAACTGATGGCCAATGTTTTTAAAACTGTGGGAATTCAACCATTTGTTTTAAAAGCTGGCCTTTAAACCCAACTCAATTCCATTCTTTCCAGTTTAAAAAGGATGGATCTAAATATTGTAAATGTGATGGCTGGGAAGCATTTGGCCCGGCTATTTTAATTCAGAGTATTAGTCTTCTATGCATTCATTTTTCATTTGAGACAAATTGAGATTGTTTAAAATATTCCAGATCCATCAAAGGATCTACTTTTTCTTGAATTTGAGAGAGTGTGCTGTATCATGATGGTAAAAACATGATGGTATCATGATGATGAGTCACCTAGACTAGAAATGTTAGCTTGCTGTCTCTCCATGGATGCTGCCTGAACGGCTGGGATTTTGAGCATTTTTTTTTGTGTTCAGTACAGTAGACCCCCCCCCCCCCCCTTACCTACAGGGTGGGGGAGGGGAGGGGGTGTATGTTCCAAGACCTATTGTGGAAGCCTGAACCCGCTGATAGGAGTGAACCCATTCATATAAATGGGAAATGTACCTTCCCAACATCCCCCTCGTCCCTATAATATATTCAGGCTGTGGTAAACCGCGGGTAGCTGAAACCGCAGGAAATGATTCCGCCGATATGGGGGGGTCTCCCTTGACTGTATCATTCTGTGGGTGCAAACTAACTCAATGAGGAATGTGCTGAGAAACATCTGTCAATGCTTATCACAGTGAGTGGGAGTTATCATAGTCACAAAGTGATTTCAACATGAAGTAAATCTCACTTTGATCTCCTCTGATCCCAGTCACAGGCCATTTACTGGTTCCAATGATCTCATTGGCAGCTTCTGAAATCTCATTGGTTGACCATATCATTAACCAACTGCTTGTCGCTGTTTCCAGTGTACAATGTAGCTCCCAGTTCATACATTATTATCCAGAAGAATGGAATGTACAGGGTTATGGGACAAGGCAGGAGAATGCAGTGAGGGAATTACTGGCACAGAGACAACAGGCCGAATGGCCTCCTTCTGCACTGTAACAAATTGGTAATTCTAAGATTCCTCAGAAGGGATTGCAGAGTGCACCACCAGGGTTAGTAAACAGTCTCAAATTTAATCACAAGTTAGTGTGTTAGAACTCCAGTTCATCCGATTAAGTTGTATGATCTCACCACAGCAGCAAGTAAGTGTATTGAAAAATTGCATTTGAATTGGTCTTGGAAACAGTCAGTCTATCAGCAAATGTTGTAAATACTAACCGGGTTCACCAGTGTCCTTCAGGTCCTTCCTTGGACTGGCCAACATGTGACTGCAGATCCATAGTGATGTTACTGATCCTTAATTGCCCTCTGAAATGACAAGTCACTCAATTCAAGGGCAATTGGGATGGGAACATATCCTGGCTTTATCACATCCCAGGAAAGATTTGATTAACCATGACTTTGAGGCTGTTCATTCTCTGCCACTCTGACAGTTTCAAATTCCCGTTCTTGGGCACTGCTGAACCAGACACATGATAGTTCCAGGGAATAAAGAAATCCACTCAGTTTGACATTCATACTCTGAGGTATTAATGCTCATGCTCTCAGAAAGAAAACCCAAATTTACACAATGTGAATAAAGTCACCATAGTTCTACTGGGCCATGGGGATGTTCCCTCATTGGACAAAGATGGCTGGTGGTGGCTTAACATGAGGTAAGGGGAGAGACAGAGAAGGAGAGTCCTTCATGGCAAACATAGCCAGTAAGCTCATGTTGTTAGCAGCAGCTGATATTGCAAACAAGCTGTCCAGTCAACTGAGTGAACCAACCCATTGTGACTCTGTGAATGGCCTGTTACTGTGTCTGCTGCTACTGATACTCTACATACGTCCAATCAGGCAGACCTGTTCTGTTTCCACCATATTATTATTCTCCTCATTCCGGTCCCAGCCTTGTTTTTGTTGTTTCCGGCTTTATGAATCCTATACAGATCCAGTGCCCATCTGCCTCCCTTTCATCCGGTTCCAATTTCATTCCACAAGGAGCTTTCTACCATATTTGCCCTAATAGGGATGAAGATGGTTAAAATATGGGAATAGAAACCTTCTAGCCAGATTGATTGTGACTGCAGGACTCCCACTCACAGGATTCTCAAGGAACAGTAATGCCCCATTAGTGTGGAGCTCATGGGAAAGAGTCACGGTGGGAGATTCTTTTTAGGAGCAAATCAAAAACTGGAGACATTTGCATCACATAAAATATAAACACAGATAGAAACATCAAGAGGCAGCAAAAAATTTCCAATACGCTCCTGTTTCTCTCAGCCTTGTAAAGCCATGATAAATATTTACCCTTTCTTCAGCTGAACCTCTTCTATCTTTCTCTGGCTTTGGCACCACTCACTTCATGCATGGCAGCTACTCATGTGACCTAGCCAATGTCGTCTATCTCATATACTGCAGGCTGGGTTGCCCAAGGCGTGGTACATTACCGAGACCAACTAGACGCTATGATGAATAGACACCGCTCCACAATCGCCAGATTGGGATGTTCCCTCCCAGTCGAGGAACACTTCAGTGATCATGACATTCAGCCTCGGAAATTCAGATGACCATCCTCCAAGGCAGACTTTGGGATACACAACAATGCAGAGTGACCGAACAGAGGCTCATATCCAAGTTCAGTACCCATGAAGATGGCCTCAATCAGGACATTGGGTTCATATCACAGTACTCTCACACACACACACATACACATCAGCACACACATACACACACACACACTTCGTCCTTCTCTCTCATACACACACACACACACACTCTCTTTCTCTTTCTCTTCCACACACACACACATTCTCTCACACATCACACACACACACATTACTCACACACACACTCTCTCACACATCACACACACACACAAACATAAAAGTCTAGGAGGTGGATTTGTATTTGCAGATTTGAATTTGCCAATACATTCTATTTTGCTCAAAATGCACACAATCTGTAGACAGTCAATGTGACATTTTATAAATTCATACTTTGGAAATAGAACCAGTCTGACTCAAGGTTAGGATACAGACAGACTCTAACCTCACAATGCTTTCAGATGCATTGTTTGAGCTGAGATGTCACCTTTTTTAAATACTGTTAAAACCTTAAATTTTCTCAGTAATGTGATTTGTAAGAAGTTCTGGGATCTACATATTAGTAAATCGAAACCTGTATCTCCATTCAAAGTGATTAAAGACCTAATAGAAATCTAGGTTTGTTTAATACATCGCATCAGTTGTATGACACTTTGATCTTTTACTATCAGTTCTGTGTCCTATAATCCTGGCCCACTAGCTACCTGCCGAAGGGGCAGAGCTCTAAGAGCTTGTACTTTCAAATGAACCTATTGGACTAGAACCTGGTGTTGTGTGATCTTTAACTTTGGCAGGAAAGGCACAACCATTTGTTCCAGAATTGAATTGAAGTTTTGATTGGGTCTTGATGATTTGAGTAGGTGTCCATTCTGCCCACACAGGGATTGGGCTAGAACAGTGACTACTTTGAGCCTGTTGCACCATTCACTATAATCATTGTAGATCTGCTCATCAACCCCATATCTCTGTCTTTGCTCCATATCCCAATCCTGACCTGACAAAACTTTATCTGATTCATTTGATTTATTATTATCTGTGTACAGAGGTACAGTGAAATGTTTTGTTTTGCATGCTGTGCAGGCAGATTACACCATACAAAGTGCATTAGGGTGATAGAACAGAGCCAGGAATACAATATTAAAGCTGCAGAGAAGTGCACAGAGAGCAAGCTTGACATTAAGTTTAAAATTTTAGAGGTCCATTCAGAAGTCTAACTGTGGGGAAGAAGCTGTTCTTGAATCTGTTGGTACATGTGTTTAAGCTTTTGCATCTTCTGCCCAATGGAAGAGGTTGGAAGGGATTAGAGCCAGGGTGAGGGGTCTCTGATTATGTTCACTTCCTTTTTGAGGCAGCAAGAAGTAAAGATGGAGTCATTGGGATCGAAAGTTGGCTTGGGTGATGGACTGAGCTGTGTTCACAACTCTTTGTAGTTTCTTAAGGTCCTGGGCAGAGCAGTTGCCACAACAGACTGTGATGCAAATAGAACTCTTTTTATGGTGCATGTATAGAATATTGGTTAGAGTCTCTTCAGATGTGGCAAATTTCCTGAGCCTCCTGAGGAGGTCGAGGCATTGTTGTGCTATCCTTACCATCACATCAAAGTGAGTGGACCAGGAAGATTGTTGGTGATCATCACTCCTCGGAACTTGATGCTCTTGGCCATCTCCATCTCAGGTCATTGATTTAGCTAGGGGCATGTCATTCTCTTGCTTTCTGAAGTCAATGATCAGCTCCTTAATTTTGCTGACATTGAGGGAGAGATCATTAACTTTACACCATGCTACTAAGCTCTCCAACTCTTTCCTTATTCTGTCCCATCATTGTTTGAGATATGGCCTACAACAGTGGTATCATCAGCAAACTTGTGGATGTAGTTTGGCCACACAGTCAGGAGTGGACAGGGAGTAGAGTACAGGTCATTCTGCTATAACATGACAGTTTAGATTAGATTAGATTAGATTACTTACAGTGTGGAAACAGGCCATTCGGCCCAACAAGTCCACACCTGTGTTCCGCTGTGAGCCCATGTTACGGAAAATTGCATTATGGAAAACCACAAAATAAAACCACACTGTAGAAGCTCAGCACAGATAATTGCTATATCTGTTCAGTAGGAAGTTTGCATTATCCAAATTGCACCCATAGTTCATCAATCATGTTATAGCCAATTTGTGTTGATGAAGTGCATGTTATACCAGAACGACCTGTAAGAGATTGAGAACTCAGCCTTGAGGTGCACCAGTGTTGAAGATTGTTGTGAAGCAAGTGCTGTTGCCTATTCCCACTGACTGCAGTCTGTGGGTCAGGAAGTGGAGAATCCAGTTTCAGAGGGCAGCGCAGAGACCCCCTGACAACTCCAAGTCACCAAACCTTTGTTTGTGAGATGTTGCTCCAGATTTCTAGCTTTGTGGTTAAAAAGTGCTTCTTGATTTTACTCCGAAGAGGTCTAACTCTAATGTTGTACTAATGTTCCCCTCTTCTTCACAGTTGGCTTGTATCTACTCTGTCAAACAACTTTAACACTAGAATGAATCAAGCATTGGCAGCATTGGGATAAAATGGTCTCATTGACAACTGTCACGAGAGGCTGTGACCCTGAGCCTTATTGCTGTGTGCTCACTGGGGTCAGATCATCTGTTCTATTAATTTAGAACATAGAACATAGAACAGTACAGCACAGAACAGGCCCTTCAGCCCACGATGTTGTGCCGACCATTGATCCTCATGTGAGATAAACCTAATATACAAACTCTCAAATTTCTTTGACCATATGCACGTCCCGCAGTCTCTTAAATATCCCCAATTATCTCGCTTCCACAACTGCTGCTGGCAATGCATTCCATGCTCTCACAACTCTCTGTGTAAAGAACCCGCCTCTGACATCCCCTCTATACTTTCCGCCAAACAGCTTAAAACTATGACCCCTCGTGTTAACAATTTCTGCCCTGGGAAAAGGTTTCTGGCTATCAACTCTATCTATGCCTCTCATTATCTTGTACACCTCAATTAGGTCCCCTCTCTTCCTTCTTTTTTCCAATGAAAAAAGTCCGAGCTCAGTCAACCTTTCTTCACAAGATAAGCCCTCCAGTCCAGGCAGCATCCTGGTAAACCTCCTCTGAACCCTCTCCGAAGCATTCACATCTTTCCTATAATATGGTGACCAGAACTGAACACAGTATAACAGGTACGGTCTAACCAAAGTTTTATAGAGCTGCAACAAGATCTCAATGCTCTTAAACTCAATCTCCTGTTAATGAAAGCCAAAACACCATTTGCTTTCTTAACAATTCTGTCCACCTGGTTGGCAATTTTAAGGGATCTATGTACCTGCACACCAAGATCCTGCTGTTCCTCCACACTGCCAAGAATCCTGTCTTTAATCCTGTACTCAACTTTCAAGTTTGATCTTCCAAAATGCATCATCTTGCATTTATCCAGGTTGAACTCCATCTGCCACCTCTCAGCCCATCTCTGCATCCTGTCAATGTCACACTGCAGCCTACAACAGTCCTCTATACTGTCAACGACACCTCCAATCTTTGTATCATCTGCAAATTTGCTAACCCATCCTTCAATCTCCTCATCCAAGTCATTAATTAAAATTACAAAGAGTAGAGGCCCAAGAACAGAGCCCTGTGGAACACCACTCACCACTGACTTACAGGCACAATATTTTCCTTCCACTACCACTCGCTGTCTTCTGTTGACCAGCCAATTCCATATCCAGACAGCTAAATTTCCCTGTATCCCATTCCTCCTGACCTTCTGAATGAGCCAACCATGGAGAACCTTATAAAATGCCTTGCTGAAGTCCATATACACAACATCCACCGCTCGACCCTTATCAACTTGTATAGTAACATCCTCAAAGAACTCGATAAGGTTTGTGAGGCATGACCTGCCCCTCACAAAGCCGTGCTAACTGCTTTTAATCAAGCTATGCTCTTCCAGATGGTCATAAATCCTAGCCCTCAGAATCCTTTCTAACATCTTGCAGACGACAGACGTGAGACTGACTGGTCTGTAATTGCCGGGGATTTCCCTATTTCCTTTCTTGAAGAGAGGAATTACATTTTCCTCCTTCCAGTCATCAGGTATGACTCCAGTGGAGAGCAAGGATGCAAAGATCTTCGCAAGTGGCGAAGCAATCACATTTCTCGTTTCCCAAAGCAGCTGAGAACAAATCTGGTCTGGCCCTGGTGATTTGTCAATCTTAATGTTTGTCAAAATTTTCAACACATCAGTCTCTACCTTTTCCAGCCTGCTTACCTGCTCCTCAATGGTTTCATTCACTACAAGGTCCTTTGCTTTAGTAAAGACAGAAGCAAAAAACTCATTTAGGGCTTCCTCTACCTCCTCAGACTCTATACGCAAGTTCCCTATGCTATCCCTGATTGGCCCTACTCTTTCTTTGATCATTCTGTTATTCCTCACTTACATGTAAAATGCCTTTGGATTCTCCCTATCCTTCCTGCCAAACCTTTTTCATGTCCCCTCCTGGCTCTCCGCAAACCATTTTTGAGCTCCTTCCTCGCCTGCCTGTAATCCTCTAGAGCAGAGCAAGACCCTTGCTTCCTTCACCTTATGTAAGCTGCTTTCTTTCTTTTGACAAGAAGCTCCTCCGCTCCCGCCATCCAAGGTTCCTTTATCTTACCCCTTCTTGCCTGTCTAGGGAACACATTTATGCTTCACAAGCAACAACTGTTCCTTAAACAGTCTCCATATGTCTATAGTGCCATTTCCATGGAACAATTGCTCCCAGTCCATGCTTCCCAACTCACGTCTGATTGCATCATAGTTTCCTTTTCCCCAATTAAATATCCTCCCATTGTGCCTGCTTCTCTCCTTCTCCAAAGCTATGTAGAATGTGAGGCAGTTGTGGTCACTATCATCAAAATGTTCTCCCACCACAAGATCTGATACCTGCCCTGGCTCATTGCCGAGCACCAAATTCAAAATGGCCTTTCCCCTCGTCGGCCTGTCAACATACTGAGTTAGGAAGCCCTCCCGAACACATCTTACAAAAACAACTCCTTCCAAACCATCTGCTTGAAGGAGGTTCCAATCAATATTGGGAAAGTTAAAGTCACCCATTACAACTACCCTCCTACATTCACACTTTTCCAAAATCTGCCAATCTATGCTTTCTTCAATCTCCCTGCTGCTATTGGGGGGCCTGTATTAAACCCCTAATGAGGTGACTGCTCCCTTGCTGTTCCTAATTTCCACCCATACTGACTCAGTAGGCAGACCCTCCTCGACAATGGAAGCTTCTGTAGCTCTGATACCCTCTCTGATTAGCAGTGCTACACCCCCTCCTCTTTTCCCCCCCCTCCCTATTCTTTTTAAATGCTCTAAACCCTGGAACATCCAGCAACCATTCCTGCCCCTGAGAAACCCATGTCTCTGTTATGGCCACAACATCATAGCACCAGGTACTGGTCCATGCTCTAAGCTCATCACTTTTATTCCTGATACTCCTTGCATTAAAGCAAACACACTTTAACCGATCCCTTGGTTCTTTCCCAGGAAATTCCTTCCCACTGCTGTGCTACCTCTTGCTATTGCCTCATCTCTATCAACTCTCACCTCTGTTATATTCCCACCCCTCAGGTTCCCACCCCTCTGCCATACTAGTTTAAATCCTCCTGAACAACTCGAACAAACCTTCCACCCAGGACATTGGTCCCTTTCCATTCAGGTGCAACCCGTCCTTCTTGTACAGGTCCCACCTTCCCCAGAAGGCATCCCAATTATCTACATATCTGAAGCCCTCCCTCCTACACCAGCTGCGCAGCCATGTGTTAAGCTGTGCCCGCTCACTGTTCCTCGCCTCACTATCTCGCGGCACCGGTAGTAAACCCGAGAACACTACTCTGTTCGTCCTGCTTTGCAGCTTCCACTCTAACTCCCTGAAATCACTTTTTATATCCTCAATCCTTTTCCTGGCTATATCATTGGTGCTGAAAATGTGTTGCTGGAAAAGCGCAGCAGGTCAGGCAGCATCCAAGGAGCAGGAGAGTCGATGTTTCAGGCATGACCCCTTCTTCAGGAATGACCTGGGGTGTGCAGTGAGAGAGGGAATCACTGAAGTCCTTGTAGAGCTTCTTCAAGGAAGGCATCCTTGCAAGAGGATTCGCAGTAGGTTAAAATCTTCTAGGAGAAAGTGAGGACTGCAGATGCTGGAGATCAGAGCTGAAAATGTGTTGCTGGAAAAGCGCAGCAGGTCAGGCAGCATCCAAGGAGCAGGAGAGTCGACGTTTCGGGCATGAGCCCTTCTTCAGGAATGGTGCCAATATGTAACACAATTTCTGGCTGTTCGCCCTCCCCTTTCAGAATCTTATACACCCGATCGGAGATGTCCCGGACCCTGCTTGCCACTTTGCTAATATATATGGTCACTTACTTTCCTTCCCAGCAGCCCCTCTGGTCCGTGTCACTTCCACAGCTGCTCCTGCTCCTTCTGTGGAGGGAAAACACCTCTGGCCGCTACCGGTAGGTAATTTTAAAATTTAAAATAAAATTCCTGCTTAAGGGATAATGCATCACATCATTCAATTATATATTTGAAACAATGTTTATTGAATGCCTCTCCATTGCATTAGCGACATCGTTCGCAGTGTTGCATTGTTGTTCCTCAGCAGGGACTGAAATTGGTCTTTGCTACTGATGTGAAACTCCATGAATTTCACACTGTGTCACATCCTTGTTGAATTAACAATGAAACTGTCAAAGACTGTCAATTGCAGCCCTGAACATATCCCATATTCCAGCCACAACATTCCATGACCCGGGTCCTCTGCCGTTTGAGAGTGGAAAGTGACAGTCTTTATGTTCAGCGTTGGTAACCACGTTACTGCAGCACGGTCAGTGATCCAAGCTTTCAGCTTTTACATTTTGTGATTTCATATTTGGCATCGTCATGCACTAAAATTCTTTTTAAAAGGAAGACAAAATGATGAAAATTGCTTCTGTGATCAACTGATCATGAGAACAATCAATAAACAAGGTCCAGCCTGAGCTGAAATTTACCTAATTGTCATAAGGCATTGAAACTTAAATCTGTACCTCTTGTTTAACTTAAAGCTTTGTGGACAGGTTTCACATGTTGTATTAAAGACCTAAGTGCTAATTATCCAGTTTGGAAAATGATGAAGCCAGCTTGGCAATATATAAATGAACCATATTTCAGCAGCTGCTTTGGCAGTGCATTAGAGAGAAGAAAAGATTGATATATAACTGGAACTGGAGGGCATTTGCTCTCTCACTTTCTCTCCCCACTCCCTGTTTTCTTTCAGTATTTCTCAAAGAACACAATCCTGTAATAATGTAAATTGGAGAACCACCTGTTCACCAAAATTTCAAAGATATCTCCAATATTCACCACTGCTGAGCATACAAGGTATCAATTCAACAGCCATAGTCTCAGGTCATAACCTAACATCTAAAGAACACTTTATGAACATTTAAACTGCATATTCTTTTATTTTCTGTTTTGGACTTGACACTTTCCCTTTTACACATGTTTGACCTGTGTTTGTGTATTTGTTATAAATTTGCTTTAAATTTTCTGGGGGTTAGAAAACAATAAAACTGCTTCACCTTTCAAACAAAAAAAAACCTTTTAATTGGCCCCTTGTTCACTTCAGGTAAACTAGCAAACAACATTTTGATTGGTCTGAGGTACAGTTGCGCAGTAAAATGAATTAAAACTGTTGTTTTTACCATTTGAGGAGCTTAAAAAGAGGGGATCCAATTGATCCTCCTAAATTGCTTCTTACAAATTTTATATGATGCATGTTGGAATACAAAGGGGTAGGAAGGTAGAAATTATGCTCGTGTTCTGTCTACTGCACCTCAGAAGGACGACATGAGCCTTTGATGGGAGGTAATGGAGATTTCCCATGATGCTAAAAGAATTTGGTAATGAGGACAGCTTGTATGGACTAGGCTTGATGCAGAAAACTGTGGGATGATCTAACAGAGTAACATATAACCATAAGGATTGACTTAGGCAAGGAGAAGGAAAGAAAATGTTTCTCTAGTGTGTGGCTGGAAAACAAGGTGTTGAAGTTACAGGGCTGATATCAGGAAGTGAAGCAGCAGTGGAAATGGGACTGTCTCTCCTAACATGCTGCTGTGTTGGGGTTTATTGAAAATATAAAAACTGAGACTGAGAGATTTTTCTGTTAGGTATGAATGTTAAGGGATACCGAACCAAAGTGATAAATGGATTTAAGAGAGAGGGAAGGCATGATCAAATTGAGTAGCATAACAGTTTGGAGGGTCTCTATTAGTATAATATATATTATTTAGTGTAATTTCCCCTTTGATAAATTAATATGTGAGATTGTTTGAATTATGATTTTATAAATTATCCTGAGTAGTTTTTCTAAAACTCTATTTTCCAGATTGAGATCAAACATTTTACATTTTCTCACATACCTTCATTGGAACTTCTTACCCTTCTCATTCTGTAAGTCACTCCGTGAATGCAACTTAGTGCGACCATGTATAAAACCAGGATAGAAATCCGCATCTTACTGCAAATGGCACAAGGACCTAGAGGGAGGAAGCAGGAACACATGGACGCTGTGCTGCTGTTGGTTACACTGGTTACCTGACATGCCGGTTAGAATCTGGAATTATTCATGATGAAGGAAGGAAATAGAATAGCTACAAACTCTACAAATCCAGAATTTATCAGCTGGAATTTCTGATGTGAAATAATTCATAATCCAGATTGTTGTACTTAATTTTCCTGTTCGTGTGAGCTATTCTGCTGATCATGGAGTATCTTCCAGATATTGAACAACAGATCTCTCAGTGTGAATTACATTGTCATACTTACCTTTCCTGTTGGCTACAGTGAGGGAGATGTTTGCTGCAATCTTCCAGATAGGTTTCCCTCTCGTCACATTGTGTATAACACAGAGATACCTGCCCGTGTCCATCACCTCCACTGACTGAATGGTAAGGTTGTGGAACTGTATTTTATCAGTAGGATTAGGTGAGCTGTGGTTAAAGATTCTTTGTGTTGACTTGCCATCCGCACAGCAGCGGGTGTTAGAATGTAGTTTATATCCCTCAGTGTGAACAGAGAGGACTTGCACTTGTTAATATTCCCGGATGTGATCCAAAGCAGAGTGAAGGACAAATTGTTTTTAAGTTCAAATTGGCAGGGTAAAGTCACATTGTCTCCCTCTGAAGCTGTCAGTGATGAGGGGTTTTTTTGTCAGTAGAAAATATTTCATCAGTTTCTAGAAACAACGTCAAAAAGAACATCTGTTACCAATTCTTGAATAAAATGTGAATTTCTGGTCTGGCTTTCTACCACAAGGAGAGTGTTCCTGTTGGGGTGAAGATCCGAGAAGTAGAGAATTCCAATTCCCATTCCCAAAGCGAGCATTGTTCAGGGCTGGATCGTGAGTGCGGCTGGAGCTAATGAAATGACCAGCTGCCTGCACCAAAATCCCATTCTGGCTTTGCAGGTCCCTCAGTGAGCACTAATTAATTCAGAGGAGACTAAAGGGTCTATTTCATTTCGAGAGCCAGGATATCCCTTTGGAGAATAGAGTTATCCTTGTGGATATGGTGGGAAGAGGAAGGGGATGAAGTGAGGTCAGAGATACTTGGTGGTGGGAGGTGCCCTTTGGTAAGTTAACTATGAAAGATGCATAATCCCCTTGAAACTGTCCAACTTGTCAGACCTGCCGAGGACTGTCAAGAAACATTGGAATTAAAACTCACAAAGAACAATGAGGGGAAAGCCACTGCAGGAGAGACAAGTGAGCAGAGATCTCATCATCTTGTCTCCTATTTAACAGAAATCGGACCCAATTATTCCCCAAGATGCCTCGCCAATTTCCCACTGCTCACTACAATACAGACTCCAATGTGGGTACAGTTCACATACCGCTCAGCTTCACCACCAATAACAAGTGGTAGTCTTCACATCCAGGTCCTGTGAGTGTGATCCAGGATGGACAGATCGATGAGGCTCCTCCTGTGAAATTCGGAACCGTGCAGGTAAATACTGTTGAGCTATCTGGCTTCACATTGAATGTCAGTGAATTAGACTCCATTTCATCTTTGATCATTTTGCATTGTTTACATTGCTGCTTACTTTTCTTAAGTTTGTCTTTTTCACAATCCCCATTATTATCCATTGTTCTGTGACACATCATTTTCTGAAATTCTGAACTGAGGTCACTGATTAAGCACAAGGCTCCAGTGTCCGTGTTGTAGGAGAATCACTCAATGTTTTATAAAAAAAATACCAGGAGACACAGAAAATCCTTCACAAAATTAAACTTTAAACTTGTAAAATCAAAGCTGTTGCAGCCAGAAAAATGTCTTCCCTGACCACCCACAATTTCTTTGTTCTCCTCCAGCTTATACAATTTGTTGGTCTCACGCTTATCAGATAACACTAGCATAGCCAATCATGAAGATTTGCTTTATCTTTCTAAACTAATCATTGTCTGCCACACTGGTTTCCTCCATTACACTTAACCTATCACAGTAGTGGGCGGCACGGTGGCACAGTGGTTAGCACTGCTGCCTCACAGCGCCTGTAGACCCAGGTTCAATTCCCGACTCAGGCGACTGACTGTGTGGAGTTTGCACGTTCTCCCCGTGTCTGCGTGGGTTTCCTCCGGGTGCTCCGGTTTCCTCCCACAGTCCAAAGATGTGCGGGTCAGGTGAATTGGCCAAGCTAAATTGCCCGTAGTGTTAGGTAAGGGGTAAATGTAGGGGTATGGGTGGGTTGTGCTTCGGCGGGTCGGTGTGGACTTGTTGGGCCGAAGGGCCTGTTTCCACACTGTAAGTCTAGTCTAATCTAATTACAATGCCAACATCTTTAGCATTAGCTCATCTCCCGGTGATTTAGCTAACCTATCACAATGCACTATCATTATCTGTTACTGGAACCCTGTAACATGATCCCAGGCATACATTGCAATACTACATTAACTACATGACTGCCATAATAACTTCCACATCCACAGCACCAGAGGATGGGTTACAGTATAGAGGATGGGTTACAACCCTGATTGTAGGGTTTGGAGATAGATGGATCCTGTGAGAAAATGCCAGACAACAGAAAGGGTGATTTAAAAAAATCCATTTAGGAATTATGACTAAACGCTCAATGTAAATCATAGCTCTGCTGAATGACTGATTCTAATCCAAGTAAACCCTGTCCACACAGTCTGGATACAGGTACATCCTCATTCCCAGTATTACTCTGAGTCTGACAACTCTCATGCATTCTACAATAGAAGATGATTGTGATATGAGTTGCCCTCAATGGGGTATTTGTATCTTTTGTGGCAATACCTTTGAAAACCCCCACAACACAAGAACTAGTTTCAATAGAATGTTACTGCAGCTGCTGATATCAGCACAGGTGAGCACAGGCTAGCACTGAACATGTAGCTAGAAACTGTAACACTCTTCCCTCAGCATGTCACACTGCACTGAGTTGGAGACTGAAACCTTGATACCATCAGAGTTGACAAGGTACTGAGACCGTATGAGATGCGTCCAAATATTCTGAAGGAAGTGGGAATGGAAATTGCAGGGGCACTGGTCACAATCTCTGTGTCTTCCCTGGACTCATGGCAGGCGTCAGAAAACTGGAAAATTGCAAACATTCTAGATTTGTTCAAGAAAGTTTACAAAGATAAGCCCTGCAATTACAGGCCAGTCAATTTAACTTGAGTGGTAAGGAAGTTTCTGGAGACAATTTTTCAAATTAAAAATCGAATCAATGGTTACATGGAAAAAGGGGGCTCATTAAAAAAGGCAATATGGATTTCTAAAAGGGAAACCATGTTTAACTAAAGTTGCTAGATTGTTCAGAAGAGGTTCAAAAAGGCTCAATGAATGGAAAACTGTTGATGCAGTGTTTATAGACTGTGGTGTACATAGACTTTCAAAGGACATTTGAAACTGTGCCAGAAAACAGACTTGTGAGGAACTTTATAGATCATGCAGTGTTGGGATCAGTCTCAAGACTAACCTGAAACTGGCTGAGTAATAGGAAATTGTCTGAAATAATCAATGGATATTTTTCGGGCTGGGTAAACATTTTTCCTGGAACTGCCCAGGGGTCAGTTTTGGGACCCTTACTTTTCCTGGTAAATATATTAATGAACTTGATCTTGAAGTGCAGGGGGAGATTTGCAAATGATACAAACTTGGAAGAATTATAAACAATGAGAAGGAGAATGTAGAGCTTGAGGGAAACATGGACAGGTTCATGGAGTGGGCAGATGGATGGCAGATGAGGTTCACTACTGAATAGCGTGAGGTGATGTATTTTGGTAGGAAGAAGTTAAATGACAATATAAAACAGGGGTTACAATTCCAAAGGGAATGAAGGAGCAGAGAGTCCTGGGTGTACATGTGCACAGATCATTGAAAGTGGCAGAACAGGTTGAGAGAGCAACATTTTTTATGAGAGAGATAGAGTACAAGAGTAAAGAAGTAATGCTGAATTTGTACAAGACACTTGTTAGATCGCAGTTGGAGTTCTGTATACAGTTGGGTACCATGTTATAGGAAGGATGTTATTACATTTAAGAGAGTGCAGAAGTGGTTTATTAGAATCGTTCCAGGGATGAGGAACTTCAGTGACAAGGAAAGATTGATGAAGTGGGGAGCATTCTCTTCAGACAGAAGATGGTTGAGAGGAGACCTGGTAAAGGTTTAAAACCCATGAACCAGCTGGATAGAGTTCCTGCTTGTAAAAGGACCAAGAAGAAGACGACATAGATTTGAAGTGATTTGCAAAAGAAACAAGAGTGGTGTGAGAAAGAGCCTTTACACACAGCAAGTAGCGAGGCAATGGGATACACTGCCTGGAAATGTGGTAGTGGCAGGTTCCATTGGGGTATTCAAGAGGCCATTGGATAATGATTAATCAGATAAAAGTAATGTACAGGAGTAAGGGTAAAAACAGGAGATTAACACCAAGTAATGATGCTTTGTTACTGAGTGAGTCCTTTGATTGTGTGACCAGGTCACGTGACATGATGCAGTGATGACATCATCAGCATGTCTCTTAAAGCTGCATTACCTACTGCCTGAGTGACACAACACAACAAAGTGAGGCTGTTGAAAGTCAGTAAACACAAGGCCTGTCATTAACTGCTTCACCAATTACTTCCTCTCCATAATAAAGTTAGGTGTGGGACTGATTTCTGATGATTGGACAACAATCATTCTCTATCAGATCCTGAAGCAGACCTGCTCAGAGGTCAGCATGGGCTGCACAGTGCCAACTAACATTCGGACTACAAATAATGCCAGGCAATGACCATCTCCAAGGACAGAATGTCTCACTGAATCACCTCTCTGTTCAAAACTGTTCCCATCATCAAATACTCCATTGAAATTCTGCACGTTCCCATAAATCAGAAATGTAACAGGACTTTCCGTGTACATACTGTGGTGACTCGACAATCTCTGAGGCTGGGAATCCAGCAGTGAGTAACTCGTCCTGTGAGCCCCCTGAACCTGGCCTCCATTTACAAGGCACACACCGGGAGTTGTAGCTGATGAATATACTGGAGCATTTCTGAAGAAACACGTATTCATCACTTACTCATCAGGACATCTCACAAAAATACCAATAAGAGAGGAAATCAATATTCATACTGCACAGCAGGAGAGTACTGACTGATTGTTGCCAAGGAGAATGCAGCAGTTAATGATAATTGACAGTTAATTGCCAGGCTTGTTCAAATTTCAAACCAGGGGGAATGATTCTAATTGGTCAGGCATTGCCTTGAGAAATGAACTAGTGAATGGTTATCATTTATTTCGTTGAGTTGAAACAGGTGCAGTGGTTGGACACATCCTTTTTTCTGCAAGAACATGGCTCTGTGTATTGATATCTGGAGCCTCCGGGACAAACATTTGAGCCAAACTGTGAGTTCAACTCAAGCCTCGAGCAATCCACTTGTTAACCAATCAGTACTCTCCTCTTATACACTGTAAATGTCACTTTTGCTCTTTGTTGGCATTCTTGTGAATCATCCTGATGAATGTCAGACAAAAAGTTATGAGGAACTGTATCTTATTTCAGCACTAAACATGAATACTATCAGAATGTCAGAGTCAGGGAATTTATGAAGCCTGACATAAAGTGGAAGTAATGTATATTTGGATTCAAAACGGTTCAATCAAACAAAAATACAGAATATTAACCATCAGTCCATGGCATGTCCCCAGAACAAACTGACTAGCTCCCACTTCCCACGTTCCGATATCATTTTCAATCTCAAATGTTTATTTAATTCTTATTGAAAGATACAATGGCTTCCACCTCATCCACTGATGGTGTCTTCTAAGCCTTATTTTGTTGCTTCTAATCTCTCTTCAGTCTTTTATAGGAAGTGTTAAAGTGTTAGCCCGTTATTAAACTATGCTAAAATGGCACAATGATGATTATGATTCCAAAAGAAACTGAAATTTCCAGATAAGTAATAGTTAACAAATAATGGAAAGTATCAATCCTTGCCTGTAGCACCTGAGAACATGAGTAAAAGGTACACACACAAAGCACTGAGTATCAGTTCTGATTCCTAGCTAACCTTGCTTCTGTAGAAACCGAGTTGCTGCTTTACCATAATTTTCTCATCTAAAACTAAAGGAAATGTAAGTGCTGTTTTTAGAGACAACAGAAGACAAAGACAGCTTCCTGTTTGACCCACAGAAGCATTGCATCATCTTACACCACCCATTCTTTGAAAGGCTTAGCATGGAACACAGTTTAAATATTGGATTAGCAGATCATAAAGGCGAGAATTCAGCATCTCCTCCATCATGCCATCTAAGTGTTCCTATACTGAATCCAATGTCTCCTTTCCCACAGTTTTCCCAGCAGCAACAGATAACAGGATTGTTAGTCTGTGTTCAAATTTCCTTTCACCAGATATAGCTCAAACCCATTTTCTTGAATTTTAATCTGTTTTCAATGGCATCAGAACTTACTGTCGGAATAGTGGTTGATAGAGTATTTTAATCACACTTTAGTTTGTAAGCATTTTGAAATTCCAATATTTGTTGCTCTCCTCTAGTTATGCAAAACCGAACCAGAATTGTGCCGGAGGATTGGAAAAAGGTGAATGTTGTCTCTCTTTCCAAGAAAGGTAATAGGGAAATCCCTGGCAATTACAGACCAGTCAGTCTTACATCTTATGCACT